>NW_011888782.1:6833725-6873592 GCF_000151845.1 Pteropus vampyrus
ATTTCTTTATTATTAATTTCATTCCTTTGTCATAGAACACACTTTGTATGATTTTACTCTTATTAAATTTAATCAGGTTTATTTAATGGCATAGCAGATAGTCTAACCTGGGCAATCTTTCATCTGTGCTTGAGAAGACTGTATATCTGCTGCTGTTGGGTGAGCTGGATATCTGTTAGATCCATAGCTATATGTCTGTAATCTTTAAGTTTTGTATTTCCTTATCGATATGCTCAGTTATCCTGGTATTGAAAATGAGATATTGCAATGTCCAGTTATTATTACTGATTATGTATTTCCTTCAAAATGTGACATTGTTTTTCTTTTATGTATATAGGGCTCTGTTGTTCTGCATATATACTTATAATTATTAATATTTCTTGTAAGATTGACCATGTTATATCACAAAATGTCCCTCATTATCTCCAGTAACATTTTAAAGTCTATTTTGTCTGATATAAGTATAACCATTCCAGCTTTCTTATTTTGCTATTTGTATGATATATCTTTTTTCATCCTTTTACTTTCAACTTACTGTATCTTTGACTCTGAAGTGTGTCTTCCATAGACAACATTTTATTCAGTCTACTAATCCTTGCCTTTTGACAAGATTGATTAATTCATTCATATTTAAAGTTATTAATATGGTTTAATTTATGTCTTTCATTTTACTTTTATTTTCTATTTAACTCATGTATAATTGTTTCACTTACTAATTGTGGGTTTCTTATATTATCAAATATTCTTTTTTAAGATACATTCAAACACTTATGATGGTTACTTAATAGAATTCTATAGACAAAGAGGCAGATGTTTCCCCACTTACTTTATATAATTCCAAAAACATATATAATGCTTAAACATTTTTGTTCTTTTCCAGACAATTTAAAATTTTAAAAATTTAGAGAATAATTCCTCTGTGGTTAAATACATCTGTTATATTTTGCTTAGAATTAATTCATATTCTTAAAGAGGCACATTGGTCATTAGCATAATAAGGCTCTATGAATTCCTGCATTAAAGAAACTAAATTAACTTGTTTTTAACCTGCATTGACTAAATTCATTTGCATATGTATCAGTTTAATGACAAAACAACTATTAACATTTTGTTTACCATGAGCATATTATGGAACAATATGGGAAGCACTGGGCTAAGGAAGCAGCCTCTTTCTGGCATTACCCAAAATCCTTATCTTCCTTTACTCGCTTTATGCTGCTCTGAGTCACTACTTGGTTTTGCCTTATTTTATGTGCCAGGATTTATTCACTTGCTTATTTCAAGTTCCTTTTTGATATTCTCAGAAAATGCTTGACTTTTGATTTTACAACTGCTTAAAGTTTACTTCAAGTACATGGAATTGGCTCATAGAATTATGAAGGCTGAGGAGTCACAAGATCCACAGTTGGCAAGCTGGAAATCCGGGAGAGCCAATGGTGTGGTTCCAGTTCAAATCCAAAAGTCTGAGAATCAGAAGAGCCAGTAGTACAAGGTTCAGTCCAAAAGTCAAGTACATTCGAGATTTAAGATCTATTTCAGTCTGAAAGCTGATGAAGAACATGTTCCAGGTTAACACCCAGATAGGAAGAGTTCTCTCTTAGCCTTTTTGTTTTGTTCAGGTCTTCAATTGATTGGATGAGGCCGACCCATAGTAGGGAGTAAACTGTTTTAGTCAATGTACTGATTCAAATGTGAATCTCATACAAAAACAGCCTCACCAGCACACCCAGAATAATGTCCAGGTATCCCATAGCCCCGTCAAGTTGACAAATTGACAAATAAAATTAACCATTACATCCATCAAATGCCTTCAGTTTCTCAATCCAGTGGCTTTCTTTCTAGTTTAAGTCGTTGGCCTGTTTTAATGTTTAAACTGCTTTGGTGGGAATAATCTTTTCCTGACTGGATTTAATTTAAAAAAAAAAAAAAAAAAGATTCCTCTATGGCAAAGATATCATGGTTCTTTATGTGGGACAAAATAAAACATTTTCTCAAACTCCAGAATTCAGACAAGTATTTCAGTTTTACCCTGTACAACTCCATATATTGTAAGTTATACATTTGTGCGATGAGCACCAAAATTTGGGAGAGCCCTGCTTTATTCTTGACACTCATTACTTTATTGAGAGTCTCACTGAGTGATCTGTCATGAGGCTGTTTGTTTCATTTGACACATTAGCACATTATTAACTTAAGAGAGATGAAAAACCTATTCTTATCAACTTGTCCTCTAACATTTTAAAAGCAAAGTTCATGTTGTTAGTGAGACCAACAGAAAAGCATCTTTTTTTTCCAGAAATGACTGTGTTTGCATTACATTTTGTAATTGGATCATAGGTCATGTCCTTTAAACATATCTATTCCAATCATCTTCTTATATCCACTCTTTTCCTAAGGCTTTAAAAGATCATTTTATATAATCACTAAGACTATAAGCTAAATTTCAAATTTTGTTTAGTAACATCGACATCTTTTAAATTTTCTCTCCTCATTTTCACCTCCTCAAAAAAGGCTAGTAAATGTGTCTGAAATATTATAGAGTTCAACCATTCTCAGAAAGGCATTGTCATAGGGTAAATTATACTGAGGTAACAAATTCCAAATCTCATTGTTTAAAATTTATTTCTTCTTCAAGCAAAATTTGCCTAACACTGGTCAACAGAAGGGGGCCACCACCTGAAATGTTACTGATTGGTTATGTTCCATTCAAAGGGGGAGCATAGGGAATTAATTGGCTCAAAAAATAAACATAACATTTCTGTTCACATTTCTTTAATCAGAACTAATTACATGGGTACAATTAATTTCAAGAGGCCAGAAAGTATAATCTTCTGAGTACCCCAGAAAAAAAAAAAAAAAAACTGGTTTCCAGAAAACACTAGCAATAGCTACCACAGTACCCAAAAGTTAATAGAGAAACTTTGTCTCCTTTTTCTTTTGCTCAAAGTTGAATGTCAAAATATCCCCCAACTAAATTTATTATAGAATATCCAAGTAAACAGATACAGACAATGAAATGCTTTCTGCTGGAAAACAGAGAATTTTAGTCAATGTCTAGGTTATACCTGACAAAGCTAGTAGATAGGTTTTAAATTTGTGTCACTAGATCAGATCAGTGAAGTCTGCTTAAGTCAAAGAAATTGAATAGTAATAACAGATTGTTCCTTAATTTAGGGTTGCTTTACTACTTTTCTAAATGGCTATGAAAATTCGGGCTATGAAAATAAAGTTAACTTAAGAGATATGAAAAACCTATTCTTATCAATTTGTCCTCTAGCATTTTAAAAGCGAAGTTCATGTAACTAGTGAGACCAACAAAGGAAACCTATATTAGTAACACCTTATGGTAAAGTTCATTCTTTGGTCCTTTGAATTAATGTTACCATTATATCTTTTCATTGACAATTAGTTCGACTAAAACACACTGACAGAATTGCCTGACCACCCTAAGATCTGACTATACAGTCTTTTTTTTCCTCATCATGATCATACATAGTTCCGTCAGTTCTCAAAAACGTAATATGAACAAAAGCTGTACATTCACTTTTTGACATAGAAAAACAAAATCCATTTAACTATTAGAAAAACCATTCTGCTTTTTTCATTTTAATACATATATATTACTGATAGTAAGGCTAACTTTTTATGAATACAGGTTTCTAAACTGGAATATATCTAACTAATTTATGATTTGGAGGATGCTTTTTGGTTATTTTCCAGTTCTCAAGCCTCTATGCATAGGCATATTTGTAGCTCTCATGATAGTTTTACTACTAATAAATATAAATAAATAAATAAAATACTAAAGAATAATGAGGATCTCTCAAAATTTAAAAAAAAAAAATGTCACTCAAAAGTTTATCCTGTGATGTATAGATTTAAAATGCATGTAACTTTTAGAGATTAAGCTGTTTTTGTCCTCTTTGTCTATGATTACTTATATATAGGCCTTTTCTCATCTTTGAATAGAGGAACTAAATGAATATATTGGGCAGGTCCTAAGTGAGACCAACGCTACACTCAAAACGGAAATCTGAGCAGAGTTGAATAAAAAAGAGTATTTACAAAAGGAGTTAGCATAGTGTAGGGAAACCACAAAGGATGGAACTTCTCCTCTTACCCCAGGGCTAATAACAACAGAAGTTCTTGAATTACAATTCTTAGGTCTGAAGGGGCCAGAGTAGAGAGTGGTTACAGAATCTTGAGTCAGAGAAAGCTGGGTGGAGAAGATCACAGGAGCTATTATCTTTCATTGGAATCTTCTGTGAACTCTTGCCCACCCAACCCTTCAGGGAAGCAGCCAAAGGAAGCATATTCTGACTGACCTCTGTCTCCTACCTCCCTCCAATCTGTTGTTAAGGCCAAACCCAAACAGAAGCCAAAGAGCCAATGAGCCTATTGATGAAGTCTATCCAAGTCAGCCTCTGAGGAGCAGCAATGGTTGGAAAGTGGATCTATTCTAGAGATGCAAATGGGAAATTTTCAGTAAAATGAGTTACTACGTATCCAACCAAGTACCAACCAAGAAAAACTTAAATAAAATTTAAACAATTAGTTATTAATTGCTTATTACTAATAGTTAGCCAGTTGTGGTAGCTAGCTATTAATTGACTACTAATTGATAGTTGCAGAATAACTAGTTATTTTTAAAATATGAATATAAGTATCCCCCTAAATAATTTGTAATATTATATATTTTTAAAAGAATATACAACTCTGTCATTTTCTGATTATCGATAGGAAAATTAATTTCACTAATTAATTCAATCCAATAATTACAAATACTATTGTTATTTTTTTCATAGAATTTTAGAGTTGGAAGGGATTGCACAGGATTTTTTTTCTTTTTTAGCCTCTCCCTGGCACAGGAATTTCTTTTTTAAAAGAATGAGAACACCATATATCTTTCAAAAGGGTAACAATTCCTTTAGCATTGATTTCACCTCCAGTCTCCTATGAATTTTTTTGATTCTTCCATGGTAAATTCTAATTTCCAAATTCCTTCTCTGAACTTCAAAACTTGCCATTAGGTACTTGTTTTTATATAGTTTTATATTATTTTATTTTATTTATTATATTATTTGTTTTGTGTACATTTCTTCCTCAAATAGAGCATAAGGTTCTTGAGAACTTGGATTACATCTCCAAAAAATTCTCTGAATTTCCTCAAAATAGTAATAATGAAAGTATTCAGACTTTACCAAAGTGCAATAGAGAATACCCTGTATCTCAAGTAACTCAATGTTCAAGACTAGAAAATAAATATACATGAACTTGAGAAGGCCTGGACTTTTTTCAGTCTTTTTATTAGAGAACAATAAGACACCTAGAGAAATGAGAATTGGCATTTCCCATTCACTTGTGCGCAATTAGAAATAAACACAATATATATAAATCAATACAAAATTTGTCTAATTTCCTTTTTGTGCTGATATGACCACATAATAGGGTAGAATTTGAAATCATCAATTGTTATAAACAATCAGTAAAAGAATTCTTCTGAAACAAATAATTAAGCAACCTATGCTTGATATTATTGTAGTTTCATAATGTAGTAGAATCGTGAAATCTGAAAATTGAGCGATATCTTAGAGGCCATCTATTCTGACTTTTTACTTAGCAGGAATTTTCTTTCTGAGGTTACTCTCAAGAAGTTATTTTGCCTGAGTATTTTCTGTAGTAAGAAGCTCATCATACCTCTGAGAAATCTATGCCAGTGGTTCTCAAACCTGGTCATGCTTTCAAATTCTCTGGGAATATGTTTTTATATAACTATAATTTTTTATAAATTAATATATAAAATAATGAATCAATATGTTTAAATGACTATTTCTGTAGCCAACAGACTAACTGAATCTCAGGACCTCCAGAGTTAGCACTGAACATGTATATTTTTAAAAATGCTCCCAATGCTTCTGATGACAACCAACCATGGCAAATAGTGACCTACCTCATTTTTCAATTACTTGAGCTGTTAGAAACCCCTTCTCTAAATATAGCTGATATAACTCTTTGTAAAGCGTGTTATTCACTTTTCCTACTTCTATCTCTCTTGAGTTGCATTTAAAAAATCTACATAAATGTTCTTTTTAAAATGAGAATACTTTAAATTTTAAAGGTAGCTAATACCTCTCTTCCTCCCACTCTGTGGCATATTTTCTTCTTCTATAAATGTTCTCTCTTCCTTGAAATTTTACTCATCTAACATGAAATCAAATTCTTCATCATCTTGATTAACTTCCTTTGCCTCCGCCCCCTCTGCTTGACTCAATTTCTCAAAGACAACCACAACCGACTCCAGTGTCCTACAGATACTTCCAGAACATAGATTATTATCTGTCATAATGTTTTAGCTTATAAAAGCACCTCAAATTCTTGTATTTGTTCTCTTTGCTCAGAAAGCTCTTTCCCAAGATATTTGAATGAATAGTTCTCTTTCCTTTCTCAAGTCTATTTTCAAATATCAACTTCGCAGTAAACTCTTCCTTGACCAGCCTTTTTAAAATAGCAACCCCCAGCTGAAGGAAACTGGACTTTGGGTGGTAAACACACAATAGAATATACAGATGTCAAATTATAATGTACACCCGAAAATTATATAATTGTATTAACCAATGTTACCCCAATAAACTTAATTTTTCAGAAATTAATTAATTAAATAATTTATTAATTAAAATAGCGACCCCCTTTCCCCAAATTTATTCCCAAATTCACTTCTCTCATAGTCCTATCAAACTTCTGTTATACTACGTAGTTATTTATCTACATTTTTCATTGTCTTTATCCCCCCACTAGAATGTCAGTCATATGAGTACAACATTTATCTGCTTTTTTCTCTGCCATGTGATTGGCACATAGTAGATACACATGTATGATTAATGAATAAAAGATGCATGGGTTACTTATTATATCTATTTTAACCACCAGACACTAAGACATTGAATAGAAGAGAAAAATGGAATCTCAATTTTGAGTTTGAAGAGACATTATAAATCCTGACATGTAAGACACTTTTATCACAAAGGAGTAAACTGAGGCCCAGAGATAATCACATATTAGCAAGTATTACAGAAAGGTCTGAATCCAGTTTAGGAGGTTTTCTTTTTATTGGGTTAGCTTGCAAAGATCAACCATGGTCTGTCTGTATTGAAAAGATTTCCTTCTGAAATATCAAAAGCCCATATGAAGACATGAGTCTTTGGTTTCTTAAATTATATATATATTGGGAGTCAACAAGAACAAATATAGCAGCTTCAACGATCACAAAACCCTAAACCCTCAAGACTAGAACTAACAAGTGAATTCAGTGAAGTTGCAGGAAATAAAATCAATATACAAAAATCAGTTGCATTTCTATACTCTAAAAATACTAAGAAAACAATTCCATTCAAAAAGGAAAATTACTTAGGACTAAATTTAACCAAAGAGGTACAAGACTTATATACTATTAACTACAAAATATTGTTGAAAGAAATTAAAGATTAAAATGGAAAAATCAACTATAGGCTTTCCAAAGGAATTGAGAAAACAGCTTAGACTAAATTTTAAACTCTTACTATAAGATCAGTATATGAGGAATCAAGCAAAGAGACTTAGATCCATAAAAATAGGAATTAATCACTGATACTTTGGAGTGTGAACCAGCTTCATTGGCATCATTGGGCAATTGTAGAAATGCACAATCCCGAGCCCCACCCCACACCTACTGAATTTGAATATATATTGTGTCAAGATCTCCAGATGATTCCTATATACATTAAATCTTTACAAGCACTGTCCTATACAGTTGATATTTGAGAAGAGACAGATTTTGTTTAGTGTTCACTGATAGTAGTGGGGATCCCTTAGCCAGACAGCAATTTAGATACTAATCAAACTTTGTCACAGGAAGCAGGAAAATAGATGAGAAAAGCAATCAAAGGGTTGATAAATAATAGATTACCATAGTACAGCTAAAGTAATGAAGTTGTGTCCAAAGGCCTGAGCTTGCAGAAATTCAATGAAACCACTGGAGTAATCACTTTCAAGACTATAATTGGTCATTTTGTATTGGTAATGCTAGACTTGTAATTATTCTCTTGTTATAATTTAAGACACATTAGATGCACCTGCAAAAGTAAAACTCTTGGTACTATTCCTGTGTGACCTTGGATAAGCCACTTCACCTCCCAACATTCTAGTCTCTCCAGCTGTAGACTGGAGATTTACAACCTTCGTTAGTAATGGGATTGAGATCTCATTTGGATAACATTTATGCAAGTGCCAAGTATGATTATTATTTTAGCTGACAGATAAAAAGACTGTCACTTGTTTCTGAATGCTTTGCAAAGCAAAAGACACAAGGATGAAATTATGCCGATCGTCTTTTTTGTTTTGCCTGCTTACGGCATTTGAGTGAACTTGTCTGAATCCCATGATAAATATGCAACTTAACAAAGGATTAAATGAAAGACCATTTAATTACCTGAATCAGAGCTTGTAAAAATGTATATGTGTTCATGGCAGGGGGAGAGGATTGGTGTAATTAGTACCCCTGAATTTAGGAAAATTGTGTCTAGCAGAAAAATGTGTATATGTTTGGCAAAAATTGAGTGACAGGTCAAGAACTCTTCAAGCTAAGAAGATTACATCAACAGATGCATTCCCCATCTGCTCACTGAATGCACAAAAATGGAATTCACATTTTTTCTCTGTTTATCAGCTGAAGTTCCAGTTATACTCAGAGTTCATGAATCAAAGGGTTTGTGAATAGCCAATACTGAGAAGTATAAAACATGAATAATATAACATGAAAGGAAGCTATTTTCTATGTGAAATGAAAGGTATCGTCAAAGACACATTCTGGTCTTCATTATGAAACTCACATTCCTATTCTCAACAGGTACAATCTAAAGACACACCAGAACAGCAAATCTGTATTTGCACCAAATGTAATCTCACTACCAAAAGCTGGCAGTGAACAGTGTTATTGGGACAATAAGTCACCATCACCATTGACTGATTCTTTAAACCATGTTCTAACAAATGTTTTAAAATCTTACACATGTTGAGGTGGTGGGACTTCCTTAAGACACTGAAATCATATGAAATATTCTTACCTGCTGGAGATATAGTGATTCTTACTTCAGTGTCTTGCAGTGCTATTTAGGGGAGATTGACGAAAGTTATTTAAGTTCAAATAACAGAAACTCATACTAAGAAATTAACCACGCAACTTCCTATTCATTAAATTATTCATGAATCAACAAAGATTTATCAATGGCAGGATTTGTGCAAGAGCTTGAGCTATTACAAAGAACAATAAAGACCAGTCACTCTTGCCCCCACCGCAGCCCCACATTGGTCCTTACTCAATTCTGATCAACACCAATTGCACATTGTATTTTGGCTCACACATTCTCAATCCATCTGACTGCAATTCGTCATACCTTAGACTGGAAACACAAGACCTTAATTTACATTTTCCAAAGGCTCTAGTTATTGCTATAACTATTTACTACTGCAAAGATCCATGAAAGGCAATGCTAAAATTTGGAGACCGTTTCTTCCAATATTAATTATGTAAAAGTGTTAATAGGAATGGTTAACCTCTCCATGCTGAGGCTAAAGAGGAGCTATATAGATAACTGGCTTTTATTTTCTTTTATTTGAATGATTCCTGTGTTGAGATTCCCTACCGTGCAGAAGTTTTCAACTAAGCTCAGTGCCTGTGTTGTATGATCAAATCCAGACAGCTGGAATTCTGACATAATACCAGTTATATGGGGACTGAACTTTAATATCCATTATATTATTTAATTCTCATGAGAAAGCCCTTGGGAAAGTATGACTGAGAGGAGGGTGAGAAGTAACATTATTTCAATGGAGCAAATTAAACATGAAAAGAGAAAAACAGATACTCTGGAATTGTAGGCAACAATGACAATTTCAAGGCCAACAGAAGCTCTGAGGAAATCTGGATACTCAGAGATAAAAAAAAAAAAAATTGTGGCAGTTAGTGATTCCCTTCTTAGAGGCATGAAAAGATCAGTGGGTAGATTATCATGGACAGTTGACAAGTCTGTTGTCACACAGGTGTTTCTATTCATGACAGGAGGTATTGCTCAATAAGAGCAAATGCACTACCTGAATACCTGCTAAACACCTAATGATTTGTATGCTTAAATGCATGATGCTGGGAGAACAGAGATGGGAAGAATCTTTAGGTGCTCCAAAGTTTTGGATAGAAAGCTAAACCACTTGGAAGCACAGATGGTGTTTTCACTACTTCTAACAGTTGGGACTTTGGAAGGGATAGAGAAATCTTGGATGTGAACACTTGCGTATGCAGATGGTGATGGCGAAATGGTTTGGCCAACAGTTTTAAATTCCAGATTGATGGATTCTTATCCACAAAAGAATGAGAAGGAGGAGGAGAAGAAAGAGGAAGAAGGAAAAAATGGATAAAGAAAATATAATTTAATACACAAGTATGAAAATAATGTGTATTAAGTTATGGTTTCTTTACCTATTATCTTTGTAAATAATCAGAAGACCACATAACCATCCAGGGCAGCAACCAAGGGTGTAAAATATTTGCCAAATTTCGACCAGTAAAACAACTGTGATAACTTAATTGAATTTGTTGCTTGGCACCCATAATGTAGTTTTGAGATATGGGAGTCAGTAAGTAGAGAAAGTTTCTGACAGAACTCAAACTACCCATAGAAATCAAGTTTATGCTGGGACAAGTGACAAAGCAGTAAGAAAGATAAGCAGAGTCTAGCAGAAGTCTTGGCCAAAGGAGATTCATTTCTACAATTATGAAGGAAACACACAAAAAAAGGATTCTTAACAGTGGAAATGCCACCTGCTCTTAAAATCTAGGGGATAACAAAAAATTTGGTTTAGGAAATATATATTAAAAAACTTGAACTGTCATAATACCTACTTTTAACATTTTTACTTAGGACATAGAGGACCATTTAAAGATTTCTCAATATAATTTTGTAGTAGGTGGCTTTCCCTTAGGATATTTATGGTAAAATCATGAGCTAAAATAAGATTAACATTGAAGGCAATATGAGAACCGTCTTCAAAATGGCAGGAATTGGATTAATTTATGTATTCACGGTTTACTGAGTGCTTGTTGTGTGCTCAGCATTGCTCAGAGTCCAGGAGATAAATAACAATTTCTACTCCTAAGAAACTTAATAGCCTCGTTGGGGGTAGACAGTCCTGTATGATACTGCTACATGAGTATCAATGGGCTGTCAGGAAAAAGCTGCAGAGTCAAGAGGGATTAGAAGCTTGAAGAGAGAAGAAATTTACCAGGTCGAAAGGAGCGGAGAGGAGAAGGGCCCCCAGAGAGAACAGCACAAGAGCAGGGAGCTGAGACTCTCACTGTATTCAGTCTGATGGTGTGCAAAGGGGAAAATGCAGGAAATGGAGCCACAGAAAAATGAGATGGGGCTTGTGACGAGCTTTGTAATACCTGCTCAAAAAGATATTGTGTTTTCTACTATGAGTGACAGAAAACATTTAAAGGTTTAAGAAGTTATGAGGTAAGTGTGAAAACTTTGTTTCATTTGATCTAAATGTTGTTTGTTTTTATTGAACTATCTCTGCAGTACTCTGGTTTTAAATCGTATTTTGAAGACAGCTCCTTCTTGTTCACAAAGTAGCCCTAACAACCTTTTTTAGCAAGCGCTGTGAAAAAGCATTGAGCCTCCCCGCCATATTTACAAAGTGAAGACACTGCATTCTTGGCTTTCTACATTTAAGACAAAATCTTTCCTGTTTTAGAATGAATTTTGTTAGCAAACCCAGCAGGAAGCAGTAAACAAAACTGCAGTGAAACTTTATTACATCTTCTGTGGCAGTACATTGTCACCCTCAGTGTGAGTAGGATTTCCACCTCCAGGAGATGCCATCTCTCCTTGTGGCAGCTGGCTTTGTTCTTGTAAAGGGAGAGATCTCTTACCTAATAGACATTAATTGCTTCATGTAAGTTTAAGAAGGTGCAGGGGTGTGTCCCCAGTGACACAGTGCCAAGAACCTTCCCTAATACAAATAAATCATTACACTATGGTCTAGAGCTAAAGAAAGCTAATACGGTAATTTTATTTTCTGAAATGTTAATGTTTGTTTACATTCCTGGAGCTAGTCAAGGCTCTGGATTCCCACTCAGAGTTCATGGCCTCAAAGTTGTAGCAATGCACAGGAAAAGTTAGACATCAACAACATGGCCTTGGAAAGATATGTCAACCATGGGACAATAATAACTGCTTATTTTGAAGACTAGAAAATATAGTTTATCGGAAATATGTCTGTTAACATATTGTTCGGTTCCAGATTTTCCCATATTGCAAAACTTTTTTGTTGTCACATTGATATAATTTGCTGTGAGGAGGTTTTACTGTGTTTAATCAGTCTCCAATTTCTTTTAGAGGTGACACTATTTACCTATTTGATGTTGAGTTACCATTTCAGACAGCTTTTATACATGAGACTATTTTTTGTATTATCTGTGCTCTTCACAAATTCTGACCACGTTAGCAAAAATCTCTCAACACTTAAGCGATGTCTCTTTTTCCATGTGATAATATACTACAACAGAAAGAGCACCAAACTTAGAAGGCTTGAATTCTAGATCAAAGACTGTCATTCATGAAATAAGGGACCTTAAAATTGTCATTTAATCTCTGGGTTTTAGAGTCCCCATTTTACAGGTGCTCTTGGTAGATCAGACAGGAAAAATATACCTGAAAGCATGTCGATGTGCCTAAAATGCAAATTATTCTTCAAAGACTGTGTCTTCATTTAATCTTAATAAAAGGCCGATTTAAAGAATATTTATTTGGAACTGAGCTAATATAGCCCTAGTGAATTTGATACAGGTATTAAGCTCAGATAACCAACAGAAATGGATGGTTAATATGCCCCTTCAAATGTCTCTTTGAGTGTCAGCCTTCTCTTCTGAAATATTGATAGAAGAGCTAATCGATTCAAGATAGGACCCATGGGTGAATGTCTGCAGTGCTCAGATCCAGACACTGACTTCAGCCTGATCCATGCAGTTTAGAATCGAGGGTTGGCCAGTTATAAAATTAACAACTTGCAGTGAAAATTTCAAAACACATAGACTCTTTTCACAGTCACTATTTTACTTCTTAAATATGAGGCTCAGAGGTATCTTTTTGTCTCCAGAAGTTTTCAATCTGCTAAAAACCCTGGACAAGTATTTGATTGAGCCCCTCGAGTTCCACGCCAGCAGCAAAGGCAGAAATAGTTTTGGCCTGGCAATTTTGAGGCAGGTGTTACCAGTTGGTTGCCTGAACCATGTAAAAACCTCCTTCTGGCCTTTTTAAAATGCCTGATTTGAGCGGCACTACCTCCTGATGGGCCTGCCAGAGAGAATTAGTTTCAGAATGCACTCAGAGGAAGTGGACTGAAGTTACTGGATAAATTAGGAATGTATACATAAATATTGGAAAAGTTTACCAAAAACAACAATCTTGGTGTGGGCATCATTGAAGTTGAACTGCCCTTTTTTGTTGTTTTGTTTTGTTTTCTGATGGTATTTATCCAATGGGTTCAGCTGCTTATATTGGAGTTTTGTTCATGATAGTAAAATCAAGTCACAGGAAGTCCTTTTTAAAATACACTCAGAGTGATGAAGGCAAAGTATTACGACATGTGTTAGTGTTATGAATCAAACCAAAGACTAGAAAATATATGTGCATGTCCTGCTTTCTGAAATACAGGCTCTCCTCATTTTGAAGAATATAAACACTCCAGAAAAGCTAATTTAAGTCAAATTCACTTCTGGTGGTCTTCCATGGATCAAAAGAAAGTGATATGATTCTTAGAAAAATAAATTCTCTGGTGAATTTTATTATTGGTTTTAAGTGTGAAATGAGTAATGAAGACTCTTCAGTGGTTAAGTGTTTGAGGGGCATGTGTCCTTTGAAAATTTTATGAAACCTGAATGTCTCCGCTGGAAAAGTGAATAAAGTACATACCACACAATTTGGTTTGTAATTCCATAGAGTTCCAGACTCACTGATGGATCCCAGCACACCCGGGCTTCCCACAGTGTTTATCTATACTCTCCCACCTCGCAGGTCTTTTTATTTTTCTCTCTTATTTCGCAGCTTTCCCTTTTTCCATAGACTCTCTCTCTCATAGATCTGGTGTGAGTTATTGCTCACGGCCTCATCATCCCTGAAAGCCAGTTGGTTTGTGAACCTATAATATGCATAGATCTCAACCAGAAATGACAAAAGTGAGAGCTATCATTCACCGGGTTTCTACTCTGGACAGGTAGTGTGCTGAATGCTTTACATGCCACTCCCCACACTCCACATTGTCATGAGGTGTCTGGGATGATTTCTGTGTATCCACTAACTCAGAGGAAGCAAAAGGTACTGTCTATATTTCAGGGATACCAGAGATGATGGACCCATGCCTCTAATCTTATTCAAGAACCCCAGAAACACTGATTAAGAATGCCAGACAGTTTGTGTGTCATTAGATCAGGTGGCCACCTTCCCCATTCACACTTTGCACTTGACCGGAGTTGGAGGTAGAACAGCCTTTCAGATCTTCTTATTAAGAAATCTCACTTCCCTGCATCACTGCTCTGAAATCACTACCACGCACCTCTGACTATTGCCTTTTGCTTTGCTGTATTCCAACAGGTAACATCATTGACTCAAGAGGTCTCCCAGTTAGGTAAAGACATGAGGAATGTGATGCAACTTCTAGAAAACGTTCTGTCACCCCAGCAGCCGTCCCAGTTCTGCTCTCTGCACACCACCTCTGTGTGTCCCTCCAGGGACAGCTTACAGACCAGGATGACCTGGAGTACACACCAACCTTGCCTACACTTCCAAGGAGGTGGAGCTGCTTATACTCAAGCACAACTTTGTCACGGAAGAGTCACCTCTGACATCTGGAGTGTAGATCGCTCCTCAGTGGAAAGCAGCCCCCAACGAACTGGAACTCATGAGCAAAATACTGCAGACAATGAACTTTGTCATTCTCCAAACCTTGATTTTTCACCTGCCCACTACCAGGTTGTCCAAGAAGGTCATTTGCAGTTTTTAAGGTGCATCTCTCCACATTCAGATACTACACTGACGCCTCTGCAGTCCATTTCGGCGACTCTTTCATCCTCTGTCTGTTCTTCCTCAGAAACATCTTTGCACCTGGTTCTCCCAAGCAGATCGGAGGAGGGCAGCTTCAGCCAGGGTGCCATGAGTTCGTTCAGTCTGGAAAACTTGCCAGGATCTTGGGACCGGGAAGGAATGGCATCAATCTCTACTGAACCCTTAGAAAACTTTTCCTTGGAAGTTGTCACAAGCACAGCAGAAGTGAAAGATAATAAAGCCATAAATGTATGATATTAGTGCATGTGAGGCAGCTGCCAGTTGCAAACCCACCACTGCATGACAGCTTTAGTTTGCCTTTTTTGCCTCTGGCAGGTTTGAACATTGACCAAAGTTGGGAGTCCTGCAGAAGAGGGCTTGAGGAGCCAGGAGAAGGCACAACCACCTCCAGACTGTAGCAAACACTTTGTAGATCCTAGAAACATAATGGAACCATTTTCCTGTACAGGTATTAACTTACTGGTCTGTTTGACAGACTTCAGTAAAAGTCCAAAGACCCTGAGGGTCTGAGCAGCTAGAAGTCCCAGACAAAGAATTCGTGGGTTCGTTTTGTCCTAGGTGGCTTTTGTGAAGTGCAGCAAAGGTTTTTCCTGAGTGCCTGTTTGTCATTCTTGAACAATATCTGTAGCACTGTCGGCCTCAGGAATGCACAGCTCCTGCTGATCTATTTTTCTTTTTGTGAAGGCAAAGGGACAATTATCACTGCATGTCATCTCCTAGACAATCAGTCAAATAGAGCTGGTGGCCAGTGGTCAGTTATTGCACGTTATTTGCCATGTAAATGAATATGTCTTTATTTATCAAAAAAAAGAGAGGCTATTTTTATATCCTTGGTATGAAATATGTATTTAAACTATTTAAAATATTTATAAAGAAACGAATGTTTTCTTTTCATTTTGGTAAAAAAAAAGAGCTTGCCATTTTAACAAGAAATGCACTATGTTATGTATAGTAGATCAAAAAGTATTTATTATTGAGGATGTAGTTTCAAAAGGAATTCCCCTTTTATCTGCATGCAGTTTGCAACAAACGTATCCTCACGTTTCTGGATTACAAAAGAAAAGTGAGGTCATATTTTATTAACGAAATGAAAACATGGACTGAGTGTCAAGTACACAAGCTCTGGCCTGGTGGCGTGGAGGGCTGCACCTACTTTCTGCTGACTTGCATCAACAACCTGAATTAAAGTGGCCCCACTGTGCCAGCATAAATGTCCCTCCTCTAGACATCATACTTAGGTGTTCAGGAACTCAAAAGTGGTCTGTGGAATATGAGACCACAACTACATTGAGCCATTTTGGCTTAAATTAATGAGAAAAACTTGGGTATATCCTTCCCCTATGCTCTTCCTTCAGGAGAGGTTGTAGACCGGTGAAAATTACAAAACATAGCCAAGACTTTGAGCTATGACTTGTGAGAGATACCAGCTTACATTGGATCAGCATTTTAATTCGTTTTCTTTAAAGCTCTCAACAATGTTGTAAGTTTTGTGGAGCAGGTGTTTTCATTCTTATTTTGCAGAAGAAAACACACACACACACACACACACACACACACAAACGGTCCCAGAGATAACACAGTAAGGATGCTAGAGGTGGTCTAGAACTCATAATGCTCCCTGTATCTCAACTAGCTTGCAAATTTAGATGCTGGCTTGGTAAGGGTTTAAATAAAACTTCGCTTAAGCTTTCGCTTAAGTTTTATTTTATGTTTAAGAACATTTAGGGCCTAATCATCCCAGACGTTCCTAGAAAACCTATTGAATTCACATTCTAGAGTCCCCTTGTTCTTATTTCTCACCACAAAAAATAAACAATCCGAGAATTGTATCAAAACATCTAAACAAAGCAAGACTTCTGATATGTGAATCTTACACTCTAAAAATGGCTAGGGTGGCAGAAAGAAAAGAAATCCTCTCTCAGAAAAAAAACGGAAACAGTACATGTTTCTGGGGCAGGTCACTCAAGACTCAATGTCTTCTACTCTCCCACTTCCAAAATTCAATCTCCCTACCTAAGTGAATGCAGAAATAGAGGCAAAGGCAACATTCTAGATTCAATGTGTTCATTTGTATTCCCTATTTTGCTTATCTCAACCTATGTCATCATTTGACGTACCATTCAAAAAAGAACTAATTGGGGTTGGTTGATGAATATCCTTCTGGCAAACTAGTACTACTATTACTAATGCTACTAATGCCTGACATTCTGTTTTTGAGTACTGACTGTATACCAACAGATGTTTAGAAATTAACACGTTATGTTTTTGCATATGATCATCAAACAGTGCTAAAATTTCCTTGTTATTATTATCCCCATTTTGTAAATAAATAATTGGGACACAGATCTTTTAACTTGCCCAATAACATTGTTTTAAATGATAGACCCAATACCCCCATGGCCATGCTGGGTACGCCTCCCTTCATGTCCAAATCCATTCTTGCTGCCTTTTAAAACTTTACTAGTAATTAATTTCTTTTGAAATCCACGAATAAAATAAAATAAAATATTCGTTGGGTTTTTTTTAAGTAAGCATACAAATGGGATAAATTAGTTCAGCTCTGAGGATTTAGGGGAAGTCCAGTGAAATACCTGGAAACGTGCCTACATTTTTTCAGCCAGTCACCTTCCCTGTATCTCCTCCTAATAACTGACTTTCGCGAGCAGAAAAGTGAGCTGCCTTCCCTGGGTACATCTGCAACTGGGCGAGAATGAGCAAGCACCTGGGAGAAGAGAGGATTCCCATGAGTTTCTTACAGGAGGGCACCTGCCGCATCTGAATCAGCCCCACCTTATTGGTTATTAGCCTTGTCATCATTCTGACAAACAGGACTCTCCCATATGCAGGGCAGCTCAGAATAATATGTTTTTTTGTTTTTGTTTTTGTTTTTTATGCATGTTGTGATATTATTTCAGGAAATGAGAATTCTAAGTTTTTTCTAGATATTTGATTTTCTAAACATTATTGCTATGCAAATAGCAGAGGCCCTTGTCTTCTAATCAGGGATGCGTTTTTGGATCCCTACATTTTCCTCACCCACCCACTCTCTGCTAAAGGAGCAAAGCAAGGATCCAAAGGGAACAGAGCACTTATTTTTTTGATTGAGTATATTTTCTTAAAAATAATATTGGAGACTAAAGGCTTCTGTGTAGTTCTAATTAGGAGAACCAGACAGACAAATTATTGAAGACTTAATTTTAATTCAACATAGAAAGAAGTTTCTGGCAATTAAAGCTACTTACAAATGGAGTTTATTGCTTGGAGAGTTGGTAAGATCACTATCAAAGTGTCCTTTCAGAGGCTGAATAACTATTTGATAGGACTACTGTTTTCCAGAAGGGCTCTGTAGTCGGTGTTAGCAGAATCACATGAGGTACTTGTTTAAACTGCAGAAAATCTAGCTTTAACCTAGTCCCTTTGGGTGGGGCCTGGGCATCTCCCATTTAATAAACTCACTGGGTGACTTACATATACTAAACATTGGGATGTATTGGTCTGCAATCCATAATAGTACAGGATTGAGACCTTACCAATTTATATATAAGTGGACTGGCATCTAAATTCTGTTAAAGATAGCCCTAACTTAGCCTAAAGCTGTATAATGGAGAGGCCTGATTAACCCCCATAACAATAGTCTCAAGCCCTAGTTTGAATGACATATTTACAGGGCCCTAACTGCTATGGTTTGGGCTGGGTCCCAACTGATTCTGATATGGATGTTCCAGGAAACAAACTCCAGAAACATTGCCCTAAGCAGTGTAATCATCCCTTAGTTAATGAGGAGCTGGTTCTATGGGAGGTGGACCAGCTAGAATCAAACAAATTAAAACTGACAATTGTGGACAATATTATTTCCATACAGTTCTTAATACATCAATGATTTTTTAATGAAAATGACTGGTCATTTTCTCCACGAAAACTTTAAGCATTTATTGTTTCAACTAATAGTAAAGTACCTACTATGTGTTCTGCATGAGTACTTCTTGATTTGTTGTAGGGCTTTGTTTTCTTGTCTTATTTGGATATTCTAAAAGGGAAAAAAAGTGAAAATGCCTTATGAAGTCTCATAAACTGGTCAGTTCTTCCCAGATCGGGAAGAATCCCATCTGGATGTGAAGAAAGTCAAGTATTTGGTTAGAGAATGACAACTACTGTGGGTAGCCTCTGTGCAGAATGGACTGCTAATGTCAAGACTATGATGTATCAGACCAAAGGAAATTGCTTGCTCCAAATAGTTCTTGCTGAGGCTGCTTCTTCTCGTGAAGGGTATAGTTTATTTTCTAAGGTCATCCTTTTAAGACATTGCCTTTATTACAGAATTCTATATAGTGCTCCAAACGTAGCCCTCCCTTAGATCATGACCATCACTGAAAATAAAGCCTCAGCGCATGTGCTACCTGAATTAAAGGCTGTTCCAAAAGTCTTTTCTTTGCCTGCTTCTTTCAGTTTATCCAAAGGCAAACGCTCCAAATAAATACGATGTTGGAAAAGGAGCAGGAGTTTTGGAGGGCCACAAATGAGTATTAGCTTCCAACCATTTTTCCTTGCTCTGCGACCTCAGACAAGTTATTTAACATTTCTGAGCCTCGATTTCTTCATCTAAATATTGAGAATTAAAAGATATCTAACTTGCAGAATTTTGTGAAGGTTTAATGAAATAATTTATGTGAAAGCACATTGCCTGACCTATAATGAATGCTAAGCAAATGTCAGTTCTATCTCCTGACGCCCTCCAACCTCCCCCTCCTGCTCTCATCTCCCTCTCTCCCTTCCTTTCTAAGTCATGCAGCCTTCCTTCCCGCCACCTCCTCTTTCCCGACTTCCTCCCTGGCTTTCCCTTCTCCATCTTCCTTCCCCCTTCCATCTTCCATATTTTCTGCTCCCTCTTTCCCTCTCCCTTCTCTAACTTCTGGAAGATAATCCCCCTTCGACATCTTCTCTGCATAGGTCACAATCTAGCTTTTACACTATGTCCCCTACAATCTATTCCTCACGGAATTACCAGTCAAGTCAACAATTACCTTTAAAATAAAACAAAGCAAAAATTCATTGAGAAGGCACCAGGCTAAAAATGTGTTCTCTCTGCTCCCAGCCATCTTAGCTCCAACCCATGTGGCTTCTGATTTTGTATTTGAATTTTAGTAATTACAGCCTTATTTTAAACTCTTTACAATTACAGAAAGAAATTTATTCAATAACATGAATATATCACATAAACATATACTTTTTTTGCCCATAAAGTTTCTCTATGGAAATTTGGTGTTGCTTCAAAAGTCATATACAGATTTTTGTCATCTCCGCCATCCCCAGCCACAGACCTGTGCACTGTCAGCCAAAAGCTTCAGAACCTTCCCTGTGGCAAGTGGTCTTGCCCTCTTGTTCATCACTCCTCTAGCTGGAAACAGAGATGATGAAATGCCTACTACTTCACGAGAATGCCTCCAAAGCTTCTCCTTGATATCCAATTGAGAGAATAGGTCCCACCAGAGGAAATAGCTAAAATGTCATTCCCTGCAGCTTGTGTCCTGAAAGAATCTGTTTCTTGGGTTGTGTCATTCAACAGAGCTCTGAATAAAGAGCTCACAAAAGACCTGAGGACAGCACAGTGAGGCAGAGAACACCACACCTGCAACTGTTGTTCCAGGGAATTAAATAAACCGTACTTTCTAGAAGAAAACAACTGAGCAGGTAAAACACATCCTATGGGCAAAACTGTGCCTTTTCGGATTATTTCCTACTGGCCTAGGTTTTTCCCCTACAAAGAAAAGATGCTGGGAATGAGATGGATTAATTTAATAATGAATCTAAGGCTCTGTTTTGAGGTTTCCTTTTTTTTTTTTACAGCTGGCTTGATAAAAATAAAATATACATATGTGATATTATTGAGTACAACAGAGAATAAAATGAGAGGAAGTGAGATTTAAAAGTGTGTCCGTGCTTTTCATTTTTGTAAGAAATCAATATACTACCTCGAAGGGACCATTCTCAATTAAGAATTCTCTCTAGGGTAAAGAGTACCCTAACCCATTTGGCACTCTTGCTTTCAGTAGCAAATTCTCTACCAATGCTGAGGCCCCTGAAATCCAGTGGGCAGTTTATTGTTCACTGTGATTTATTTGTCCTGAGGTTCCTGAACTCAGCATGGAGGTTGGCATTATCTGCTGCTGAGGATGGGGCTCAAACTCAGCTGCATCTCTCAGGGAACACAGCCATCTAAGTGGCTGCAGTTTCATGGCTAACACTCTGAGTGTCTTTAGGGTCCCTTTCCATGATTGGCAGTGATATCCAGGAGCCCCCAGGTTGAAACACAGATGTCTGAAAGTTGCCATGGTAACCATTACCCAAAATGAGTCATGATTACTCCTCCTGCTCTAATCAGGCAACTTGTGGAACAAAATCAAATTGTTATCTCTGGTGTCTAGTATCCAAAATATATTTAAGCCCTAGACCTGAATCACTTAACATATCTCTAGTTTAACTTACACACAAAAAACACATCCACAGAAAAAGGATAAAGGAGATAGCATTTCTGACTTGATTTTCAAAGTGTGGCCGGTGGAGCAGTAGCAGCTTCACTTGGGAGCTTGTTAAAAATGCAAAATCTTGGGCCCTATCCCAGACCTACTGAATCCGAGTCTGCATTTTAACAAGAATTTCACATGCACATGTTACAGTTTTTATAAACAGTGGGATAAACATTGGTTCTTGACTCTGGCCACCCATTAGAATCACCTGTGCAGTTTTTAAAACCCAAACTCCTGCCTTGACCTCAAAGATTCTGATTTAATTTGTCTGAATGGGACACAAGCATCTGTAAGGTCTAAAACTTCCCAGGTGACTCCAGTATGCAACCACGGTTTAAAAAACACTGCCAGTCTAGAACAGCAGTTCTCAAAATGTGGCCCCCTGACTAGCAGCATCAGCATCACCAGGAACTTATTAGAAATAAAAATTCTTAGGCACCACTCTAGACCTAGAAAGTCAGAAACTCTAGGGGTGACCCCAGTAATGTATGGTGATTCCTGTGCCTGCTAAAGTTTGAGACAACTGCTCTAGTCTGGACAACAAAGGAACTAGCATGGGCTGAAGTAGATCTTAAATAGGAAGAAGTTTGAAAGTAAAAATATATTATTACATATTAAATGTTTAATAAGATATGTATTAATATCAACCTTCTTCCCAGAGACTCATCATTTTCTATTTCAAATATTCCTCTATGTTTTAAAACTGTACTGATATATGAACATATAACTTTCTAATTAGAATACGCTCTCTATTTTGCCACCTTTTCTATTTCTAGTTTAGCCTAATGCTATACCTTGTGAAAAATTTTACTCCTAAGATAGCATTGGTGCATCTCTGGTTTATGAAGCCTGGCTTAGAAAAAGAATGATGTTGGTTATGACAGCAGTTCAAAATTATAGGATAGTGAACCATGGCCCAAGGGAGAATCTTCTTCCCCAAGACTACTATGTGTCCCAAGAAAAACCAATGTAATGTTTTTCCTAGTGTTGCTAATGTATTGTTCTTATGTTCAGAAATCAGGGCTTTGTATTTCAACATAGAATCAGCTGCATATATAAGTCATAAGAGCAACTTTATGCTGTTTTGATCACATTCATAGAAAATAATGACATAATCTGATTGTAGAGAGGTGGTACCTACAATAAACTATCATACACAAAATAATAAGAGAAAGTTTTCTGTTATCAGAAACTTTTTATATTTATTCTAATGATGCCGATGTAAATCCTATGACAAACCTTTATGGAAATTCATTTTTAAACAAGTCTATTTTATTTTTATATGTGGAGCACCTATTTTTTAGGGTTTCTGTTTTTAGACTAGACTAATTGGTCTGAATTTGCCTAATATGTAGTTAAAGTGATCTTTATAGAGATATTTGCAGAAGTAAATGTAAATAATAAGACAGGTTGAAATGAACTGAGTTTTTAACTCTACTTGACTATTTGACTTTAATAAGACAATTAAATTCTCAGACTCTTCATTCCCTCATCTCTGAGAAGGGGTATATTAATTTGAGTTAACCTGGAAGCCTATCTTGAGATAAAAAGTTTAATGAAATAGTTTATTTAGTGGATAACTTCAGAAAACACTGGAAGGGGAATGGGAAGGAAGCCCATAAAAGATGCATTGTTGAGCAGATAATCACTGTGGGCAAATGAGGCTCAATGGCCTTAAAAAGCTCTGGGAAATGTGGTAAAACATGACCATGAGTTGCCCTGCCCGAGGAGGAAGAAGGTGGTAAATTCAGCCTCCAACTCTCACCTGTCAATGGCTGAGGGATGCTCCCAGAGATGTTAACTCCACACTATGCCTGACTTGCCCCACGCAGAAGCAGAGAAAAAGCCTTGTCATAGAGTCACAGTGCTTGTCCTAGGATGTCTGGGGCATGGAATGGAATGGTGTGTACAGAGCAGAGGTGGGCAGGGCACTGTGAGCATCTACTACCTGAGGTATGTATCAGGTCCAGTCAAAAGACCGAAACCACACAATAATTTGAACAGGGAATACTTAATATAAAGAATTATTAATTATTTATGGTGGATTGTCTTCTAAGCAGAGATGAAGAAGATTGCTGAAGAATACTGTATGGTGGAGGGAGACTGCCCAAAGAAGGAACAAATTTGGAAGAAGTGTTCCCAAAGTTAGGATCCAGACTTTGTTCGAGAAGGTGCAGACGTAGCCCACTGAAAAGCAGAGAGGTTTACTGGGTTGTCTGGGGCCAGAAATGGCCAGTCACTGGACTGAGGCTGGAGGACAAGGAAATGCATGCAGGGCAAACAGAAAAACCCCTGCTGGGGTGCAGGTGGACCAAAGCTGGTGCCAGAACTGGCAAACTGAAGGTGAACATCACGAGGCGTCCAGTAAACTACTGGTCACGCTGTACTGCAGAAGCCGACTGAGAAGCAGCACACGGAAACCAAAAGACCCTTTTTTCTGCCGTGTCTCTCTAGCACCCTCTACTGGCGAAGGGGAAGTATGTACAAGTTCCAGTCCAGTATCTCTAATGGCAATGAAGCAAAGCAATGAATGGTAGATCTCCAGGAAAAGCAAAAAGCTGATACGAGACAATATTAGTTACATAAGATCATTCTATATGAAGTAAATGGAATGATATGTACTAAAACAACTTCTCAAGCTGTAAATTTCTCCTTGGTAGTATTTTTTAAATGAGTGTTTTTATTCAAAAACATCAGTATTGTTGCTTATAATAAAATAAAAATGTGTTTTTCACTGACATTATTATTTACTATTTTTTCTAAAAAAATCTTTGGCATATGAATTTATTAACAGGGTTTGTACTCCTTGTAAGAATGTTATGAATTGACTCCTGAGTCTGTAGACATTTTCTTTTGTTGTCTAATTTTTTTTTTTTTTTTAATGGGAGCCAAGTCTTTTTGCTACAATTAACAAATACTATAGATCCATTTTAATCTATGGAATAGATAAGCTCTGGCATATCTTGATTTCTCTTACTGCAAATTTTGATAGACGGTGGTGAAAATGGGGCCTATGTCTGGGGTGCAAGGTGAAGAAGCTATCGCTGAGCATCTGGAATGTCATTGCTTCTCTCCCTCAAAGACCCTCAGGAAACCACATCTCCTCTCACACTGGCTGGCGCAGGGTCAGACAGAGTACAATCAAAAACACCCAGGTTAAATCCTCTGATATAATACACTTTTCTCTCTTACCCTCCCCACTAGTGATAGGACTGTCAATTAAAATACCACCTTGAGATGCCTTTATCTCATACACATCTAATTAATTAACCTTTCCACTAAATGAATTAATCGCTTGGCCCATCAATATGCTTCTGGCTATGAATTTATTGTTTCCTTTCATTGCCATCAATGTTCTTAAAAACAGAGCAACAATCTATCTTAGTGTCTGAAGCTGGTCAGAGCATCCTTATTTCTTCCTCCTCCTTCTTGCTTCATGAAGTTTCAAAGACCAACAAAGGGATACATTCTCATTACAGCACAACTCACAGGCACAGAAACAAAAAGACAAGAAGAAATGACCATGGATGGAAACATACACTCTTTTTTGAGAGTTGAGCAGATAGTAGAGCAATTAGCATTTTGGAGGAAATTGTAATACAGAGGTCAGAGTTGCTAGAAGACAATTGGCCAAGCCCAGTGTGGAGGCAATGTACAGGGTAAAGGGAATTGGAAGAGGTGGCGCTAAAACCATTTCTGATTTGAGATCTCCCAATGATGGGAAAAGGAGAGAAAAGTAAAGGTAAGAAAAAATTCCATGGACTCTACTCAGATGTGACCAAAACTAAAATTAATAGCCCACAGAAGCATAAAAGAAGACAGTCAAGGGTGAGAAACAGTTTGGATAGTTAATATTCAAGTAGCTCATTCCCAAACTTGCAAAGCTTAAAGAAACCTGGCTTCTAGAACCACCGGAGTGAACTTCATCCTTCCTTCACTCTTGATGTTAAGACTGAGTTTCAGCCAGTTAAGTCGCTTAACTCTGGTGTTCAGCAGAAGGCCTGGATCAAGAGACAGCAGTTAGAAATACAATGAATTGAGATAAAAAGTAGCAGAATTGGGGAGTAAGCTCCACTGCATGCACCCACAACATCCACAGATATGGGAGATTCCATTTGTACCATCGGGGGTTGTATAAATTAGTCTCCATGTTGGGCTTTAACGCCATTCTTCCATGGTCCTCTTTCCATGTTTTACCTTTTCCTCTTATCTTCATTTCAACAAAAGATGACTTCATTGACCCTCTGCTATATGCCAGGTACTTTAAATGTGTGCTCTCATTTAATCTTCCCAATGAATCCATAAAATATGCTTTTTTATCTCTTTCTTGCAAATAAGAAAGCAGAGGCTGAGAAACCATGCAATTTCTCACAGCAAATAGGAAGTACAATCCTTCTGCTCAGATTCCAAAGACCACACTCTGCACAACTCCACGGTGTTGTTAAATCTCTCAGACCCTCCTGGATATTTATAAGCATATATTTAACCCTGTCCTGAACCTGAACTTGGAAAACAAATCATATTAACAAGCACATGCATTTGTACCATCCCTTAAACATGTAAATTTTTATGTGTCTCCTAATAAACCTGTTATATTGTTAGAGTACATGTTATCAGGCTTGTTTTATAGATGATATTGAGGCAAGGTTGAACAGGAGTCTAAACCAAAAAGAAATGAAAATAGCTAACATTCAATGGGCACTTGCAAGGTAACAGGCACTCTACTCAGTTTTATATATCAATTTGTTTTATCCTAACAATAACTCTCAAATAGTTACTGTTATCATCTTTATTTCATAGCTGAGGAAACCAAGGATTAAAAAAGGTAAATAATATGTCCAAAGCCACATTCTTAGTAAGTGGCTGAACAAGGATTTAAACCTAGCTATATTGGTTCCAGAACCCTTCCTTTTAACTCTGCATCATATTCCAGTTTTGTTATGTGCCTCTTCAGGTTGTAAGGCAGTCCAGGACAGCCAATGTCTCTCGATAGATTTATATTCCCACACAACAACTAGCACAGAGCCTGGCGCAAAATGGCGGCTGTGAAAATGTGACTGAAAGGCCATGTTATCTATATGATGACTAATCAATTAATAAAATTAATAAAAGGCTCATCATTAGAAGGCTTCATATGACACTTTTACCATTCAAAGCAAATAACTGAAATGACATTTAAATTAGCCACTCTAAAAGGTCTACTCCCATGTTTCCAGATCCCATCAGCTGTGCAGCAAAGGCGGGAGGTTAACAGGATTTAACATCGTACAATATCTGTGCCCCAAACTGGAACTCAGAGAGCGGCAGGATCCCCACTCAGCACATTCCATTTAATCTTCTTAATCAATAATAATCTCTTTCCTTAATGTAGCACTGTCTGAGGGACTTTTACAGAATTTGTATACCCTAAAGTATTAATTATTCAGCAAATAAATAACTTAAATTCTTAGCATTACCATCCTTATTTTCTGAAAAAAAAAAAAAGTGGAAGTCAAAGGAAATGGCATCTTTTCTTAAGGCTTAAGGTCTCTGAATTTCACAAGTCAATAGCTTGGATGCTGCTGCTGGTAAAAAGAACAGAAATATACACAAAGGGTTTTATTCCTTTATCTAAAGCAAAATGGCAAGGCATTCACACACAAACATTTAAAACAGCAGAGGCCTTTTTCTTCAGCCTCTCATTAAAGCAGCCACAAGTTAAATTTGACTCTTGTTGTCCCACTTGAACTATTCTGGGTTAAACATGAATTCTTTATTGAGGCCCCCAAATTCTTAAGTTTACCGCCACAGCTTTTTTAAAAACCAAGTCCTTATTATTTATAAAGCTTGAGACTTAACAAAAAATGTCTCTGCCCTTCTTTCCTTCCTCTCCTCCCATCTCTTCCTTGATATCCCCTCGCCCTCCTCCCCGTAATTCATCCCCATACTGTAAGTTGAAATATCAACACAAGAGAGTTGGCTTAAATGTGAGATAAAATATTTCTATCATCTGTTCAGAGACTTCTGCCAAATATCAAGGTTATTGACCCACCTGGAGTATAAATATACTTTGAAAACCATATGTCAAGGGACCTTAGCTTACATTATTCACTTGGGCATGCTCAGAAGTAGGCTGCTCAAAAACAGGACTATGCCGGAGGCCGCAGTAAAAGCCAGGCTGCAGTGTGGTTGCTTTTTCAGTGACCTAAACAGTATCAGAAGAATTCACTTGTTGTGATTCATTTATTTAAAAAATTGAACAGCTAAATTTTTCATTTACAGAGAGGAAATTTGACAGAAAAGGGGAACTACGATATTTTTTCTAAGAAATCATCGGTTAGTTTTCAGTAATCGTGATGGACTCCTATCTCAGCTACAACAGTTTGACGAGTGTGAAAGTGTGAAGCTTCTGGCGTGGCTCCCAATGGTCCCTCTCTTAGTATTAATGCCCTTGTGTGATCCCCTCTCCTTGAGTGTGAGTTGGACCTAATGACTTTCTTCTAACAAGGAGAATATACCATAAGTGATGTGATCACTTCCATTATTGGATATAACAAAAGACTGTCCACTCTTACTGGTATTTTGTCTCTCTGGGCTCTTTTCACTTATTTACTATGACAGAAACTGCCACAAGGCAAGGAACTGAAGACAACCTCTGGCCAACACCCCGCAAGGAACTGAGCCCTTCAGCTCAACAGCCCACAGAGAACTAAATCCTGCCAAAAACTACTGAGTGAGCTTGGAAGCTGATCCTGCCCCAGCTGAACCTTGAATTGAACCTTGCAGCCTCTGCCCATATCTTGGTAACAGCTTTGTAAGAGACCCTGCAGCAGAGGACCCCACTAAGCTGTGCTCAGAATCATGACCACACAACCTGTGATATGATAAACACATATTGTTTTATGCCAATAAGTTTTGGGATAATTTGCTATACAGCAATAGATAACCAATGCAATAAGAATAGGGGAGTATGCCCTTAAATTGAGCAGAAGCCATAATACCTCTTCTCAACATAAAAGTAGTTACCCTCCTCCTCCCCCCAGAAAGAACACTTCATGGTCATAAGGTTGCTTGGTGAGCACGTCATAAGGTAAAAAGGAATTCATTAGTTTTAAAAGCTCTTTCATCCAAAGTTGAGTAGTTCCAAAGGCTAAAAAAAAAAAAGTTCTCCCTTTTGGACAGGATGAGAAAGCACTCATGACCTTCTGTCCTTTTCTTCCACACAGCCTTTCTCCAGACTGTCCAGTTACAATACAGTTGATTAGGTTTTTGCTTCCTGTAGTTATCTCAAAATTCACAACCCTCTGACCACACTGATTGTCTTACATGTTGTCCAAGTGTCATGCAGATGTTTCTACTGTCCAACTTATGCTGATTGTTACTAACTTTCATCTCAATCTTATCCCAATAACTACAAGTATTATTAGCTCCAGTTTATGCAAAAGGAAATCTGAGAGGCGTCACATGACATGTAAATGGAAGACAAAAGAATAGAATCCAGTCTGAAGTTCCCATCCCTTGGGTCACTCAAGTCCTCGGTGCCACTCTTTCTTGATTGTTTGTGTGAATATAGAATGAATTTAAAAACTTACACACTGAATAGTGCTCATAGCTTTCAGTTCTACCTATTTCTGCACTAACATTCTGTAGTTGATACCGGCCTCTTGACTTCTTGGGTTATATGGTCCTTCCTCCAGTTTTGTACATTCAGTTCACTCTGATCTCTCCCCCAAAGTCTTAGAATCTCAGAATCCAGAATCTTAGAATTTTTCCCAAACATTGTGTATAGCTTTCTTGAAAGGCTTCAACAAGGCATGAATTTTGAAATATTGTATACGTGGATTCCAACTCTCGTTCTACCATTTATTAGATAAAGTTGAGAAAGTTGCATAATATCTCTGGTCCTCAGTTTTCTAACAGTTTATGAAAAAAATAGGAATAAGTATGTGTGTTTTAATAATTAAATGAGATACTAGATATAAAACATCGGCACAGTGTCTGCCACATTGTAAGTACTCTACAACTCCTAATCGTCTCCCACCTGTTACCCTCTTTTCTATTATCTTCTCCACAGTCTTTCCTATATTAATGAAAGACAATGGATTTTTCTTTTTTTCTTTTCTTTTCTTTTCTTTTCTTTTTTTTTTTTTTTTGGCTAACCAGTTTTTTCTCCACCTTGGCAAAACTCAGCATCAATTGAGTACCTAATTAAATGTTTAAAACACATGCTTTCCTTCAGGAGTTGATTCTTCCCATTGTGTCGTTTCTTGGTTAGTGTTAACGTTTCTTTTAGCCTCACTATATAATAATACCACACACTACTTCAGAAATCAGGTATCATTTCAAGGCTATTGGAGTGGGGAGGTCTTGTTAATGATGATATTAAATCTCAAATTAATATAAACATTGGTCCCAAGATAGATCTGCAAATAATCCCATGAGTTCATTTGCCTTTAGGAACTATTGGAATCCCTGACAAAATTCCCAAGTCCAAATGACTATCAATGTCAGATCATGAATCAGATAATATGGTACAAATTTTGATTCTTGGCGTGTGCCCTCTTCTGAGTTCATTCCTTTGTGATGAGATTTCACATTATTTGGAATCAGAAAGACACCTCACAGACCTGCTCTTATCTCAGTCTTTCCACTTTGAGCTGTGTGATAATCACCCTATGTTTATTTCCAAAAGAGAATTTGTCCTTGATTATGTTTACTCATTTTTCTGATTAGTTTCTAGTAGGAACTAGTGGGAAAACATCTCTAGTTTTTGTATGAAACTATGTTCTGAGTGGTAAAGTTTGGATATCTTTCCACTTGCCATTTATGCCTTCAGACTGGGACACATAACAGGCGCTGGGCTCACTTAAGAACCTAGGAAGCCTAGTAAGAATGTTGATGATTTACCACCCCAACAAAAAACTTTCAACCTTTATCTTCAAGATCTCAATTGCTTTTCAATGATTTCTTACCCAGATGACACAAATTTCTTTCTTATACTTGATACAAGGTTTCAAGACTTAAGTCCTTTCTTAAGGGATGTAAGAACTGCTAGTATTCCTTCTTTAAAAACTTTATGGGTGAAAAGTCAGGTAACGTCATCCTTTTTCATTCTCTTACCCATTAAATCATTATTTATTTTTTACAAACTGTCTGCAGAGGCTGGACTAGGTTTACTAGGTTTACAATTTTATTATGAAACTGAAAATTTCAATGAGATACAAGTGGCGATTTAACTTTCAATTGTCATCTTTAGGTCTACGCTCTTAGAGAACGATGAGATTTTCTATTACAGGATTTAAATTAAAAATGTGTGCTACTTATTTGATTAATGTCTCCCTCCTAATCAGACTGTAAACTCTTTGGAAGCAGGCACCTCAACTATTTTGCTCATCATTACATCTGCAAACAACACAGAAGTTAATAAGTATGTGTTTAAATGAAAGAATGAATGCATAAATGAATGAAGAGCTGGGATCAGATTTATTGTATCATAGAAACTGTGTCCTTAAGAAATCTTGTTGACACCAAACCAATCTGTAAATTGTGTTCCCTATATTTGCCGTGTTTACCATTTCATAAGGTCATGGATCTTCCAGTAGAACTTAGTGCTAACGCTGACTTCTACGAGGCCACCTGAAATCTGTAGCAGGGTGGCTAGGTAAAATTACAACAAATCTTTTGCTTCCTCAGCCTCCCCAGGTTCTGACCCAGAAGAATGGACTAAGTGACTACCATTAACATTCAAAACTTCTAGGCTTCTTAAATCAAAAGTATCTACTCATCTGACTCCATACATAGTTGTCACAATATTATTGACTATATTCCCTATGCTGTACTTTATATCCCCATGACTATTTTTATAACTGGCAATTTGTACTTTTTAATCCCTTTCACCTTTTTCACACATTCTCCCAACAGCCCTCCCATCTGGCAACAATCAATTTGTTTTCTGTATTTGTGAGTTTGTTTCTCTTTTGTTTATTATTATTTTTTTAGATTATACACATAAGTGAAATCATATATTTGTCTTTCTCTGCCTGACGAATTTCACTTAGCATAATACCCTCTAAGTCCATCCATATTGTTGTAAATGGCAAGATTTCATTCTTTTTTATGGCTAATATTTCATTGTATATATGTACCACATCTTCTTTATCCATTTATCTATTGATGGACACTTAGTTTGCTTCCATCTCTTGGCTATTGTAAATAAAGTTGCAAGGAACATAGAGGTGCGTGTATCTTTTTGAATTAGTGTTTTGGATTTCTACAGATAAATCCCAGAAGTACAATTGCTGGGTCATATGGTAGTTCCATTTTTTATTTTTTGCTGTACACCTGAAATTAATATAATATTGTAGGTCAACTGTAATTAAAAAATAAATTAAAAATAAAGATAAAAATCTTTTTTTTTTATTTTTTTAGAGAGAATTTTTTAAGGAATTTATTCGAGCCAAAACTGATGACTATTGCTGGGAAGCAAGATCTCAAAATCAAAATCTTTTAAAGAGCACAAACTCATGTGTGTTGAATCAAACAATTTCTCTAACACCTAAAAGTTTTGGACCTAGAATTCAGCCATACTTGAATACGGAGGAAGGAAGTAAAGGAGGGGTAAATGGAAGGAGGTGAAAAGAGAAAGGCAGCAGAAAAAAGCACTGATTTTTTAACACTATTGGAAATAAGGAAAATAATAATTATTAATATGTAACTAGTTGTACTGTTACACGATTACCAAGGAATTATATAGCATATTTCTCAAAGCCTAGGTTTTTAAAATTGGTAAGTAGATTGTTGAGACAGTGGTATTATCTCTTATAGTTCAATATGTTGCTATTGGGAGCACAGTAAGATACCTGGTGTTTATGTTTAATATAAGTTTCTATCTTTCCTCTATCAGGGGAAATCGAATAAGGACACCATGGTTTAGAATACCTCAAAATTTCTCAGCTGTACCTTGATATTAAGATATAATTAGTGGTGGGAATGAAAATTCCCTACACTGGGAATTCTGGCTTTATTGCTATTAAATCCTCTGCATAGAGGCTGAGCCAGAAGGTCTTGGAACCTCATGTTCCACTTCCCTCTCGCATCCTGTTCCCATTTCTGCTACTGAGTAGATTTTCTCCAAGAATAAATCATAAGATGTAGACGGCATCTGTTGCCATAGCAGCTAACATGTTTAGTTCTACCTTCCTCCTTTCAAAGAGACCTGAATGCGTTCAGTACCTTTCTTGGGGTTAGAACATAAGTTAGAAGCTAGGCTAGGATTAGCCTCAGATAATCTCTCAACCACTGAGATAAAGCATCTGTGCGAATTCATTGATGGTTGATATTCCAAACATCATCAAATCACTAGAAGCATGAAAAAGGAATCAACCATATGATTAATTGATGGTTCCATATTAACACCATCTGTCTAGGGGCTCTTCTAAGAGCTCTATGGCAAGAGAGAACAAAGAAAACTAATTGAGCCTGAACTTTCTGTAGCTTAGAAAGTTGGTTACATCTCCAGTTAGATTCACATGTTTAATTCCCTGCAGTTTAATTTAGCAAGCAATACTCCATTAAGGTCGGCCCTCCCTCTGATGAGTCAGATAATTACTTGTTTCTACTACTTCCCAGCTCTCACATCCCTTCCAATTTCTTTTGTTTTGTCAATGGAACTACTGTCTGCTTGGTTAGTTGAAGGGATTAAATCCTAACTGAAAGAGAAGTAGGATTCTTTATTTGAAGTGACTGCTCTCTGGGTCTCCATAATAGAAACGGAAAAGGCAAGAAGTCTTACAAACACTGTCATCACATTTATACTAAGTCTGCCCATGTTTGTCCTTTTCAAGACATGGCTCACTGAAGCTGTGGAAAATTAAATAGGAAGATAAATTCTAAGGAAGGAATACAGACAAGCACATGTATACACAAAGACTTACGCACAAATCTTCACAGCAGTTTATTCATAATAGTTCCAAACTGGACACAACCCAAAAGTCTATCAACAAGGGAGAACAAAACGCTACTCAGCAATAAAAAGGAATACTCTCTAATACATGCAACAACGTGGATGAATCTCAAAAGCATTATGATGAATGGAAGAAGCATACTGTGTGATTATATTTATATGAAACTCTAGAAAAGATAGGTTTAATCTCTAATGACTAAAAGCAAATCATAATGGAAAGAACACAAAGGACATATGTGGAGTGACAAAAATGTTCTGTATATTGATGTTCTGTATTTGTGATTATATAGGTGCATAAATTTATCAAAGTTCATTAGAATACTTAAAATGGAAGCATTGTATTAAATGTAAATTATAGTCTATAAACATAATATCTGTATAGTCATAATGAAGAGGAATTTGCACTCAAAAAGCTAATGCCCTCTTTGTTCTGCTTCTGTGGACTTGTTTACTGCATAGGCCGAAGGGCAGAGTGATCTCAAGATCACCTGAAGACCTACCCTCCCCTATGATTGTTCTGTCTTGATAACAGACATAGTACCTAAATTCCTAAATCACATGCTCTGCAACTGCCCATAGCCCATGCTAACTGTAACAACGTGGATATAAAAGCAAAATTGCCCCTGAGCTCAGAGCCCAGATCTTCAGAGCACTAGCTCTTCTGGGACTGCCAGAGTAATAAACCTGAGTTCTCCAACTTCCTGAGTGGTGCTTGGTTTCTCGTTGATCTTGTTTTGCAACATTTCTGCAACAATATATGACTATGTATGTATGTATGTATGTATGTATGTATGTATATATTTGTTTGTTTCTAACAAACCCTTGTCAACACAGACACTGCCTTTTACCTTGGCCTTCACTTTCAAATAGACAAACAGACTCAACATATATTTTATTGGGTTAGATGCTATATATTTGTAGTATGCTGGATAATATCCCCACAGATATTAAGTCCTATTCCTAGAAACTATAAATGGTAAAAGGGTCTTTGCAGATGTGATTAAGTAAGGCAAAGGGAGATTTCCTCTGCATGAGAAAGTAACATGAAGACAGAGGCAGAGGTTGGAAGAGTGGAGCTACCAACCTAGTGGCCACCAGAAGCTGGAAGAGATAAGGAACAGATTCTCCCCCTAGAGCTTCCAGAATGAGTAAGCCCCAGTAAAACTTATTTCAGACTTCTGGCTTCCAGAAAAGTGAGAGAATAAATTTCTATCGTTTTAAGCAGCCAAGTTTGTGGTAATTTATTACAGCAGCCGCAGGAAACTAATACGATACTTTTCATAAAATTCCAAACATTGAGAAGTTTTAAAATTCCATTCAATTAGAAAAGAATTTTTAAAGTGAGTATTATAAACAAGATCTCAGGGAGAACCGTGCTCAAGTAATTTATAATCAAAGGGAGGAAACAAGTGCTAGAACACAGGACAGAAAAAAAACAAGAACTGCAACAGAGGCTGCATGGGTCACAGGAAAACAGAGAAAGAAAAGATGATATCTGACCAAAGAATCAAAGAATGCTTCTGGAAAAAGCTGCCTTCAAATTTGGCCTTGAAAACTGATAAGACTTCAGCAAAAGTTAATGAGAAGCCTGAATATAATTGAGAGTCAATTGTACAAGTTCATTCATTTTTAAGCGTCCTGGGAACTCTTGATATTGTGGATACAGCTAGTTCACATAATGCCCTGGGAAAAAGTGCCACTCTCACAATGGAAAAAGTATAATATTGATGCCATTCTTGTATCTTCACATAAGCCATAGATAAGCATCCTAAATATTTTCTGCTCTGTAGGAAAAGTCTTAAAGCTCAGACGAATGCTAAAAATATAGCTTCTGTTGGCACTAGCTTTTTAAAACTGTGTCCAAGAGCAGGGGTCTGAAATTTTGTAGTTGATAGCAGTCCCAATATTTCAGAAACTCATTTGCCCAAAAGGCATAATCTACACACAAAGCTGTAACAACAAATGAATAAACACAATGAATGAAATATGCTATCACAAAAGATATTTAGGGACTAATGACCAACAGCAGCATTTTCAAAATTAAAAACTAGGTTCCAGGATTTATAGCTTCGTATACTATAAAATCCTCCTCAATTTTCCCAAGCCCCCACATTCTCCCTCCATATACACACATATTATTAATAATGAATGGGAATGAGTCCTACCAGGTATGAAAGCACATTGCAGTAATTAAACCATCTTGGTGCTGGAGATTGATATAGAGTTCAATGATAAAGAAAATAGAAACCAGAATTATACATAAATATGGTAGAAATTTGGTATATAATAAGTTCATATTTCATATCAATGGACAACTAATAATACTAAAACAACTGGTATTAAAAAGAATAAACTAGATTCTAATTCATCCCTTGCCCTAAGACATAAATCCCAGAAGATCAAAGATTTAGGTACTAAAAGAATGAAATGATAAAAGTGCCAGAAGAACACATACACACACACACACACACGCACACACTCTCATAAAATCTTTGAGTACAGAACTCCTTTCCTATCAAGACACAAAACCTAGTACCATAAAAATAAAAGGATTAAAAACATAAATAAAAAAGGTTGATAAAATCAATTATATAAAAATGAAAATTTTGCACCAGAAAAAAATTCCATAAACAAAGTAAACAGTCTAAAAAAATATATGCAACCAAGAACAGAGTGCTAATTTCCTTAGTATATAAAAAAATAATAAATGTTAATTAAAATAAAAGATTAGCTATCCCACGGAAGAATTGACAAAAGACAAGGATACATGGTTCAAATGGCTAATAAAACAGTTGACGGTATGCTAAATTGGTATCACTTTCTTAAAGGTAATTTGGCAACATCTAACAAATATTAAAGTACATATATAATTTGATGGAGGTTACTACAGCTGGGAAATTCTTCTACAAATATTCTCAACCAAGTGCCCACAGATAGTTATGTACCAGAATGTTTTTTATGTGTCATCGTGATATACTATTGACATATAAAATTATTTCATCAAATTTGTTCATTAAGATGAGAGATTTTATTATTTGTATACCCTATGGAAAGAGGTATAGATTTGTTGAAAAGATTATTATTATGTTGAAAAGTTTTTTATTGAAGAATGTCACCAAGAATGTTAGGTTAGGGAAAGGAGGAAGCAACTATAAAGTCATCTTCCATCATTTTATTTCAAAAAGAAAGGCAATAGAATTTTTTTAAAAAATACAAAGCTTGGAGTATAGATATCTTCCAGGACTACACCCATGCTGAACCCCATTAAAGTTAGCCATTCTTATTTCCTAAGATTTACAGTTAATCATTTCAGAAGTATCTCTCACTACACTAGCAAATAAATAAGAAAGTCATGTAGCAGAAGTTGTTCAGATGAGGGCTCTTTTTCAAATGATATTTTAGCCAGTCATAATGGAACACTCACTCATCTGCCAAGTTATTAACAACAAAGGAGATCATCAGTGGTCTAATTTGAGATGAAGGAAAATAATCCAGGGAATATTTTATAATTCACTAAAAAGAGGCATCACTCCCAATTGTCCAAGAAATAGCTTTTATAAATTTTCAGAGTTAAAAATGTATGATAGATTCCAGACAAGAAGCTTCTTCAAACCCATAGCAATTGCTCAAGTTTTTCTAAGCATGGAAAATCACCTATGGAAAGCTACATGAAAAAAAAGAAAAACCTTTGATTCACTTTTACTTGTGGTCTAAACCTTTGATAATTCAGAGAAGAAAGCTTTTGTTCTACTAACTCTCTACCTGGAAATCTTGTTAAAATACCCACCAAAGGCTTTAAAATGCAGTAAGAAGCTCATGAACCACTTGTCAGTTAATGGAAAGATTTACTCCCTAGGAATTCTAAGGTAGGCTAGTAGAAGGGTCAAGAAGAGGGGTGATGCAACAAAAGCATCTGTCCTCACAGATGGAAGTGCAACCTTATGTCTTAATCTCAGGTGACTGCAGGGACAATTTCAGCCATAAATAAGGGGCCTCAGATTCTAGGATTTGCTGTGGATCTCTCTCTCTCTCTCTCTCTTTCTCTCTCTCTCTCTCTCTCTCTCTCTCTCTCTCTCTCTCTCTCTCTCTCTCTCTCTCTCTCTCTCTTTCTCTCCCTCCCTACCGCCCCCCTCTCTCTCTCGTTGTTTTCCTGGTTCCTGTAATAACAGAGCCAACACTTGTCCTTATTCTCAGAGAAATTAATTTGCCCAAAGATACATAGCTATAAAGATGCAAAAATGCCAAATATACACCGTCATTTTTGTAAGCCATTACAACCAACTTCTTTTTAACATAGTCTCTGTAACAGCTTTATGCATGCTGATATAGACCTCACATGAAGCTATAACTCACTCTCTCAACTGGACAAAAAAAAAATTGAGGTATTTATTGTCCATTTACAAATGTAGTTTTAATTAAACTCTCAGAAAAGTTATATTTTTGAGATGTAAAGAATACCTCTTGTCAATCTAATTACTTTTCTTTTAAATCAAGCTATACCAACTTAAATATCCATTTCAATTCTACCTCAGCTTTATCAGCACAGTGTTATCAATTTAAAAATATTTTTATTTACTATTGCTCTATTTTACATTTTCATTGCTAGATAGTACAATTTCTCATATTGTTTTCCAATTATATTTCCTTTTGAATTTCAGCCCATGTCACTTGCCTGCTTATCTTTTGTAGTTTTGATATTTTTCTCATAACTTTGTGTGCACCCTTAATATTTTATAGATATTAAATTGTATCATATCTGATGTAAATATTTTGTGGTACATTTTATTTTTTACGATTTTGTTCATCATAAAGCTATTTTAACCTTTTGTATATTAACATATTTTTATTTTTATTGCTGTTACTTAGAAGTTGAAAAGTTATCATTCCTCCATAGATAAAATAAATGATTATATTTTCTACCACTTCTCCTCTAATTTGATGTTTTATATTTAATCCTCTAATTTGGTTTCTCGACATTTCATTCTTCTTCAGCACACAAGCAGAAGCAAATAAATTATAATTCTCACTCTCAGTCTAGCTGTAAAGACATTTTTTTTCTTTCACCCAGCAAAGAATGCTCCATGATTCTACAAAGAACTCATTCATTCCACACATCACCACCCGCTCCCTCAATCCCCCATCCCCATGACAATCACTACCCTTTTTCAATTGGAGTACATTTTAGTGATTTGTATGAAGTGGTTTTTTTAATATTTCAAAATAGTAACCAATCACTTCAACATGACATATTTAATAATTTCCCTCACTTACTCACTTCAAAAATTATTTTAATTTAAAGACTATTATTTTAGAGTAGTTTTAGGATCATAGTAAAATTGAGAGGAAGGCACAGAGATTATCAATATGCACCCTACACCTCTCTTATGCACAGCCTCTCCCCATTATCAACATCCCCCACTAGAGAGGTATATTTGTTATAACTAGCAAACCTGCAATTACACATCATAACCACCCAAAGTCCATAGTTTATATCCCTACCCATTGTTCAGTTAATTTACTCTTCTCTGTGAGGTTTATTTATACATGTTTGATGCTATCTTGTTATTTTATATTAATACTTTTCTATCTGTATCAAAATACCTTTAATATTATTACTTTATTATCTTTTAATATCTGATAGGTATTTATTTCCCTGTTGCTGTTTTTTAATATACTCATCTTGCTTTATATTACCCACTCATTTTTCAAATGTTTTAGAAGTTTTTACTTAATTCTTAAAACTCTTTTTGAGATTTCAATGAAAACACCATCAAATATACTATTTAAAAAATTGGAGAACTTATAATTAATATGGTTCATTGAGCTGCTATGGAAAATTGACTGTTGTGCCTCCATCATTTAGAAAAGATGGACAAAATATAATGAAAATACTACAAATAATAATAGTAATAATAATAATAATATTTAGCTCTAAACCAGAAAACAGAGGATAAAGCAATAAAATTTGTAAAAAATAAATCTAATAGAAGATATAAAATATTTCAACTATAAGAAAATTATAGCACCATATAGAAGAATATCAAATTAAATGGACAAATTTAGAAATACTTATTTGCAAGTAATTACATTTCAATTATTCTTTTCCTACGTATCATTTCTTTTGCATTTTGTTTTAATTAATGAACATTATTTTTTAGAGAAGTTTTTAATTTACAGAAAAGTTGATCAGAAAGTATAGGGAGTTCCCATATACTCCCTCTCTCCTCATCCCCACCTCAGTTTCCCCTAT
>NW_011888782.1:6874137-6876378 GCF_000151845.1 Pteropus vampyrus
GGTTAGAAACCTAAGATCACATTTGCTCTATATGAAATATACTTTTAGAAGTTTCTAGTTTCCAAAAGTTAGCAGTATAACCTGTCTTTTATTTTGTTAAATGCATTATTTATTTTTCCATGCACAGTATATTTTTATTTTGGTATGAATTCTTTTATGCAGATACTTTCTTCTGTGCCTGCATTTCCAATGTTTAACAGGACTTATGTTTTAGTTGGTTGTGTAAGTAAATGATTGTAAAGTAATAAGTGAATAAATGAATAGACACATCAGTTTTCCTGAAGAATGTGGTTTTTACCTAATAACATCAGTTCCCATTATTCTCTGAGATAGCACTAATTTTTAGGGCCCTTTATCATTAAAACACTCCTGATTTAATAAATTGAATTGATACTTATAAAAATACTAGTTATGGTTTAAACTAAATTTATAAATCTTTTTATAAGATTTATACATATTATATTATGTGGAATATTCTGCCATCAAATTTAATTCTATATAAACTCATTGGCCTAAAATCATAGAAACTCTTACCTCCAGCATGGTTAAGTGAAATGTATTCTGCAATTTTCTGCATTTCCACGGCCCTAGGACCTAGCAGATAATTGGGTGCTAGAAAAATCAGTCTTAGTTTCAAGGTTTCTCCTCTACTGTGCAGAAAGATTGGCAGCCTCAATTTCATCACTCAGAGGCCATACTGAGTCTGAAATTTCAAATGCAGTCCCAGTGACTGTGTGTCTGGTAGTTAGAAATGGTCATTGACATTCAGACACATAGTCACCTTTTTAGCATTTCTTTTTTTTATTCTTTGCTTTCAGTATAACTGTCATTGCTCAAAGGAACTAGGAAAACAAAAAGGATGTGAATAAAAAATGACAAAGTGGTAGCAAGGATGAGAGCTGAACAATCAGAGCATGACTTTACATGACATCTGAAAGGTTATAATGCAGTTATCTTCCAGAATTATTTTCTATATATACCATTAGACAGTATGTCATTGAGTAGAGGTTTTATTTATTTGGCTATTTTTTCTCAAATGGCTACATAAACTCAATATTTCATATTCACCACATAACTTAGAAATACTTTCATTTGTCAGGAATAGCACAGGAATGAAAGAAGGATAAAGATTCAGAGGCAAAGAAAGAAAATAGAGAACAAACTTAGGATTCAGAGAATTCTGACCATGCAAACAAATACAAAGGAAGATGTGGAGGTAACTGAAAGATTAAGTGCTAGAACCCAACCTGTGACAAATCTTCCTCCTTTCTGGGAATCAAAATCCTACCTGTCTGATTTATGTTACTGAAATGGGAATAAATGCCTTGTGTAAACAGGATGGAAGTAGCTCATATGAATGAGAAATGTGAAGCAGGGAACAGTGTACAGAATCTTAGTTGGTGTCCACTGCCTCTAGGATGATGTCATGGCTGTGAAATAAAATTTATTGTGATACTTTTTCAGTTGTATTAAGGAGTCTAGAGTGAGTTCAGAGCTCCCTCTAGCTCACTGCATTTGTCTGTAGCACAGGCCTAGGAATCATGAAATTTGAAGTGCTAGAGATGTCATGTTGGATGTGAGCATCTACGTTTTCTGTGAGTTACATTAATGTTGAATGGATGGACATAACCCTTAGGGGTGGCAGTGACAAAGCTATAGCAATGAAGGAAGAAAGATTTCCATACATGTGTCTTCTAAGGCCATCTCTGTATGTATCTACATCTCAGTCAGGCACTGGTACTCATGAACATTAGGGCCAAATATCTATGAAGAGTCCTTCCTAGAGTAAGACTTCCTTACTTGTTCCCAAATAACACATCCTAGACAACAAGACACCGACCTGGTGATTTCAGGTGCCCATAAAATATGCCCATCATTGAGTAGAGAACACTCAAGCATTGCCAATACCTTCTTGGCATCATGTGAACTTCTTGCTGGACTGAACATTGCCTAGATATTCCATTTCTTGGCATTCAAATTTTATTTTTTAATATTGGTTCCCTGGTTGTTTCATCTCAGTTCCTATAGAAATACTCAACCCAGAAGTCTACATAAGGTTACCAAGCAACCCTAGCCAGAGATCTGCAGTGTAAGCCCTAATGGATGTAGGCTTTGAACAAAGTGAGCATCCAGGTAAACATACTAATGTCCCTCCTTCTATCACAGGCTGTACTTAATTGATACAAATACCTACAGAAATGGTTTCAGAAATAGGGTACAGTAGGATTGCAGGATGAGCCT
>NW_011888782.1:6877983-6880976 GCF_000151845.1 Pteropus vampyrus
TGTAAGCAGGAAAACAAGCCACAAACAAGTGTGGAAGCAAAACATACTAAATTAAAAACAAATGTGTATAATCTCCAAGTATAGGATACAAATCAAGCCTTGAAATATGAGGACCAGCACATTAGATACCAGTCTCTAAGCTAATATAAATGTCCAAACCCAAATAAGAAGAAAAAATAATCTAGATAATTTCTATGTGTTTTCTCTTCTTTTCACTTAAGTTTTGTGTAAAAATGAAAATAATATTTCAAAAAGTTATCATTTCTCCTCTTTTTTTAGCCAACTCAGCTGTGACTTACATTGTTTTTGCCCAAAATGTCTTCCAAGTTTCTTTACTCAAAAACCACACAGATATAAAGTAGTAGGTAGTAGGAAAGAAATTTGATATTAAATATAACCTTATGTGATTTGAACACGAAAATTATTTATTTTTTAGCCACTCCCACTATCAGGGATAGTTCCATACAAAGAAATCCATGCTCATGTAAGAGGAAAGCTCCAAAATCAAGGCATTTAGAAAAGAGATTTACTTATGAAAAAGTTGGTGAAAGTCAGACTTCAGAAAGATGTAAGTTCATCAAATAAAAAATACAACATAAATTTAAAGGAAAAAACTGTGAAAATACCAAAATCACATAGTCGCGTTAGTCTATTTATAGTAGAAAATAACTTTCTTACATAAATATACATTCACAAAAGATATTTCATATCTTTAAAAATCAACTTTGCTAGGAAGTGAGTAACTTAAAGGAAATGTTCAAAATTTCATTTATTTTAGGAAGCAGAACTAAAGAAAGTGACCCTATTATTTTTTATTTATCTCATTCTAGGACATCGTGTATATGTTTACTCATAATGTTAGCAGAACAAAGTGTTCATTTTGCTTCCACATTAGCCATGATTGACATGATTAGGATGGCCCTAGACAATAGCTAGGTAACCCAGGTAAACTGAAGGGTGATGAAAATACCTTGTGACTGAATCAGAAACCATGTCATTGATAAAGTTGTTATAATTATTCACACCTCATGGAGGGAAATGTTATAGAGAAGGCATTTTAATGAGCTCAGACACCTCAATGTTTCCTCAATTTAAAAAAGTCAACATAGTCCTGCCAAAAGAACATGAACTCAGAAATAGTGGACCCAAGTCCTGAATCCATAAATTACCAGGAGTTTGAACCCAACAAAGTCATTGTGTGGTGGGTGATATGAAACACAACAATTGCATTCCTTTTGTTAATGGGGTTTTTGTGCAAGGACATGTGAAGAATAATTGCATTCATCATGGTACAATTAGAGAAGCAGAACCCCTAGGAGACATACGTAATAAGAGATTTATTATAGGAATTTGATCTTACACAGTCATTGGGACTGGTTAAACAGTCTATTTAAGGTCAATATTTCTGTGCCTGGTTCTGGAAACTGAAGGCTATAGGGAGGGCAATCAGAAAATTAAAATGATGTAAAGTGGGGGAAGCAATAGAGAATATATATAAAGAATTCCTGCAACTCAACAACAACAACAAAACAATTCGACAGTGGGAAAATGTTGTAAAGAGACATTTCTCCAAAGAAGATATACAAATGGCCAGTAAGTACAGGAAAAGGTGCTCAAAATCACTAAGCAGTAGAGAAATGCAAGTCAAAATCACAATATGAAGCCATTTTACACCCATCAAGATGGCTATTATCAAAAAAAGAAACCAAAACAGAAAATAACAAGTGTTGTGTTGAAAAGGATGATGAGAAATCAGAACATTTGTGCATTGCTAGTGGGAATGTAAAATGCTGTAGCATCTGTGAAAAAAAAAATAATGGTCGCTCAAAAATTAATCATACAAATACCATATGATTCAGGAGTTTCACTTCTGGGTATATGACCAATAGAATTGTAGCAGGGTCTCAAAGAAATATTTCTAAACCTATAATCATAACAGCATTATTTTTCTTAGGTTTATTGAAATACAATTGATATATAACATTGTGCAAGTATAAGTTGTACAATGTGATCATTTGATACATGTATAAGTTGCAAAATAATTAACACAAAAAGCTTAATAAACACCTCCATCACCCCACATAATTAACATTTGTGTATGTGTGGTGAAAACATTTAAGAGCAACTTTTGAGTCTTTAATACATATTATTAATTATAGTCACCATGCAGTACATTGTATTCCAAGAATTATTCATCTTATAATTGAAAGTTTGTAGCCTTTGAAAATATTCCCATTTCCCCCACCTCTTAAGCCCTGGTAACCACTAAACTGCCCTCCGTTTCTATTAGTTCGGCTTTATTTAATTCCTCATATAAGTGAGAATCATACAGTATTATCTTTCTCTGTCTGAGTTATTTCACTTAGCATAATGCCCTCAAGCATCATCCCTGTTATTACAAATGTCAGGGTTTCCTTCATTTTACAGCTCAATAACATTCCATTGCATACATATTGCACATCTTCTTTATCCATTCACCCACTGATGGACACTTAAATTGTTTCCACGTCTTGGCTATTGTGAATAATGCTGCAATGAACATGGGGGTATAAATATCTCTTAGAGACAGTGATGTCATTTCACAATGATGGGCTAGTGATGTTTATGAGAAATTTTAGGGGTCATCACTAGAAGAATAGAAACAGATTGTATAATTCTAAACCAATCATACAACCAAGAAGCTTTAATTCATCTGGAAAGTGTCAGGTAAGTGAAGAAGGAAAAATAAGAATGAAAAATAAAACAAAAACATAAGAACAATTAAGTCCAAACATATGTATATGTCAAAAGACTTAGATTGGGAATAATGACAATGGACACATATATGCTATTGAGAACAAACAAATCTTGAGAGAGAGAGAGAGCAAGGTAAGATTTTACATATATATAGAAAGATACCAAGAAATGACAACAAAAAAAGAAGTCGGTATGGCAATATTAATGTCAGCTAAAACAATTAAGTAAAAATCAAAGGGAGTAAAAAAAATTTATTT
>NW_011888782.1:6881199-6886461 GCF_000151845.1 Pteropus vampyrus
ACTATCAATTATACAAAAACAAAATAAGGGGAAAAAAGGAAAAGGCATAGAGTTCATTCTTGCTTTATGAAAATAGATTAAAAATCCTAACCCTTCAATTTTACAAGTGAATTAGAAGTATATAATAGAATAATTTATTGTGACAAGGTAGTATATTACACAGAAATGTGGAAAAATAAAATAAGAAAATATATCTATTATAATTCAGTACATTAACAAATTAACCAAAAAATACTAATATTTCAATACATAGAGAAAATTCATTTAATAAAGTATAATACTCAATTATTATAACATTTAGAAAATGTGATTAAATTAAAACTCTACTTCAAACACCTTACTGAATGCTAAAATTTTAGAACAATTCCCATTAAGTTGGCATTCATCAGATATCACAGGTACCATTCAACACAGGAGCTGAGTCTATGCTCAATATAATAAGGCAACAAAGGAAATAATAAATATAAGGGTAAAAAAAGATGTGGTCAAAGAGAGTTGTTGGTCTTTTTCTTACTTTTTTATAATGAGGATATATTTATACATTTTCCATAATTAATTTTTAAAATAATAACTCAGATTTCTAAAAAAGAAATATCTATGGGATCAATTTAATTCCATTAAATTTCTCCTATTCAGTGAGTATTTTTGTACACTTACTCTTCCAGGGTAGCCATATGATATATTAAAATATAATGAATGTAATTTTGTTTTTTCATTCTAGGATTGTGCCCATGCCTCAGTGGAAGTTTGTATTATTGAGCAGAAAGCAGAAATTGATACCATGAAAACTTCACTAAAATTGTTACTTTATGATTTCTATGTTGTGATGGTAGGTGAGGTGGAAAGCAGAAAGGTGAAGACAAAAAATCCTCGGGGTTAACCTACAGGGAAAACAGAGTGGCACATGAAGTAAATCCACATCTAGGTTATAGTTTGTATTACAAAGATATAAACAAGCAACTGTAGACACAAGAGAAAGAGACAATATTAAAAACTGAAGATATGGCATTTAAAATCAGAAGATGAATGAAATTTCAACTGTAATAAAGAAGGAAAAAAGAAAAAGAATTTCAAGATACAGCAAACATGGGTCATACTATATCTCTGCTCATATTCTGCCACATAGGCATTTATTCAAATAAGATTAAAGTATTGACTCTCTAGTTAGACTGTTTGAGTTCTAAGCATGACTTTGTAATTTATTGGCTTTGTGCTTCTGGGCCTTTAATAACCTGTTTCTTTACCTCTAAAGAGGATGTAATAGTACAAACATCATAATGTTCATTGAGAGGATAAAATAAAACAGTATCTCCAAAATGCTTAGAGTGGTACCTTGCATATAAAAAAGCATTCAGTCAATGCTACTTATTGTTATTAATTTGTAGCTGTACAATAATTGAAAGTTTGGGCTTATAACTTATAAGGAAGTCTCTGTATGCAGTACCTCACTTAATTAAAAATAAATCTAATAGAATGTTAACCATAAGCATAGACGTTTGCCGTACGTGGTTCATTACTATGACTTTTAGCCAGTCATTAACACTGATAATATTTATGAGTATTCAAATAATTTCTCAAGAAAAAAACATATTTCTTCCATAAATTTATAGTTCAGTGAAATTTCTAATATGTGAGAAATCATTTTATTTGCCAGAAAAGCCATTCTGAGCATCCTCATTTTAAAATCATGGTCAATGGTAAAAACATTGTGTGAAGTTTGCGTTTTACTTACATGTAGATCACTTTGCTTGGTAAAGAGATTTCCAAAGAAAGTTGCCTATCAATCTAATTATTTTAAATCAAATAATATTATCCCCTTGACTTTTATTTTAATTTTAGAAACATAGAACCGTTTGTAATAGCTCATTAATTGACTATGACTTCTACTCATTAGATTTAAGATCCCTTACCTAATGACTGACCATAAGCAAACATTTAACTGCCCAAGGAAAAATATGTATTAACAGAAATCTGTGCACGCTTATTTTAAATTTGGATCTTTCTAAAAACGGTCATCCCTTAATAATTCAAGGTTGAGTTTTCATGTAATATTTCCTCAGCAGAATGCATTTAAACCCACTTTTGGCTTTGTTTTCTATTTCCAGGTTGGTAATGGCTCTCACAGCAGGGTTCAGATGTGGGATCATTTCACACCATACAGAAAGCAACCACCGAAGCCACTATTTTATATCCAAGGGAGGCTGAAATAATTTTCATTCGCACAAGTTGTAATTTCCCAATGGGGATTTAGTCAGGGCAGTGAAGTTCATGCATTTGGAGAAGACTTACTGAAGCTTTAATATGATCAAGACTTCAACTGTAGCATCTTATATTAAGACCAGGAACTAAGTCAAAAAAAAAAGGCAATGTCAGGGCAAATAGAGATAAGGAGGTCTAAAAAGGAGGTCTTGATAGAATTGTTATTTTTCAGCCCCAACATATTCTTAACATTTCTACACTTAAAGTTATCAAGAAAATTCAAAATATTTTAATTATATGGGTTATATCTATCAAAATTTGCAGTATTAGATATTAAAACTGAGAAATATTTGAAATATGTAAATAAATATTTAAAATACATTTACATGTTGTCATAAATAACATATTTTATAAAAAATAGCTATATTTCCCAAAATAAACATAAAAATAGAGTAGCATCATTTTATATTTTTGCAAATTTCTTTAATTTCCAGTTTCATAAAAAAACAGCTGATTCACATATTAGCTTCTACATTCAGTGAAATGCTATGTTTTTTAGATTGAAATATATTGGGAAAATCAGGCCTCACACAATTATATCTTTGGAAAGGGAGGAGTATTATAATAGCCTTTTCAGATATTTGTGGATTTTATTCTTTGATGCTATGTCAAACTCAACAAGTGGTAATTTCTTAAAGGTAAGTTGCAGTAAGAAATCTGAAACAATTTCAGTGAACTTTACATACCCGGTAATGTTAAAATCTATCAGTCTTGCTTGCACTCTGAATGGATTTTCTTTTTAATATGAATGATTTTGTAACAATATAAGGTGGTCATTTGGAAAATACTGGTTCACCGAGTTATGCAGGTCTTCAAAATGTTGACATGTTTTCTCTGTGTAGGTTGATAACGGAATGATTAGGGAGAACATCAATGACAGTTTACCATTTAAGAATTTGGCCCACAATTTATTTTGTCTAACTCGATCTAAATATACTTGCAATAAACAGTTAAAAATTGCTTTCTGAGTTTTGAATCTGGAGCTAGATCCGGTAATGGGCAGTGTTATCTCAAGTATCCTACTCAGATATATCATCAAATCTTAATGTACACACAAAAGGGATTAATTAAAATGCTCTTTAAGAACAAAAATTGGCAGTATTTGAGTGTACAAATAAAGATATTTTGGTATCTGCTAGTTTCAAGAACAATTTGGCCAATCTGAGGCAGCTAATTAAAATTTTCCTTTAAATTCCTCATCTATTCATAAGCACTATCATCAATAATATTATAATAACTATGTATGGTGTCGGATGAGTACTAAACTTATCAGGGTGATCATTTCATAAAGTATAGAAATGTAATGACTATGTTGTAAACTCAAAACTAATACGATATTATATGTCACGTGTAATTAAAAAATAAATTAATTTTTTAAAATTCTTCATCTTTTAGTAAATCTTATATACTCATCTCAGTTTTTATATATTTAAAGGCATGCTCTATGCTAGGTGTTGTGTAAGGTATATATATATGATTTGATGAACATAAATATATTTCTTCTATCTCTACTCTCTGACATGCATTGACTAATTAATTTATTTGTAGTATTTATTTTGTTATGCTCACCAAATTTCCTCCCAAAAAAGTTGACACATTTTATTATACAATATCAAAAAATTTGTTAACATTACTACTGATCTCATCAAAAAATCTTTGGGAAAATGTCAAGATTATGTATCAGACACAAGTTTTCCAAAATTCCAATTTTCACTTGAAAACTTGAGTGAAGCGTACTTCATTTATTTTTGAGAAAGTATCTGCCAAATACCCATCTAAATAACCATGGTTTATCTGCTAAATAAAAATGGAACTTCCAAGTTCCTTGAAAACAGATTTATACTCAAAGCACATAGTGCTTTTATGAATACTTCCTATTATGTCACTGCAACTATTTAAAAAGTGTACTCTAGGGTGATTTAATAAGATTAACAATTTTACTACTTCATAAAGGACATTTGTAAGTCTGTAGCAATGAAGAATACAATGACTACTAACACTGTTTGGTGCAACTTTCTTGATTCATACTTAGGCACCAGTAGTTTCACACACCACAGTTTTTACACCATCAGCACAAATATCAACACAATGAAAAGGGTAACTATCATCTTATACTATAATAAAAATAATTTTAATCTCATAGACTTTCTGAAAGGATCTCAAGTTCCCCAGGAGCCTATGGGTTATATTTTGAGAACTGCTCTTCTATAGAATTCCAGGCCCATTTAGTGGGACTCCAGTTTAGAAAAGCTCGGTGTCTCCTTTCAGGAAAGCTGAGGAAGGGAAAATTAGGACTTCTAGTTACCTGATGGTATGAGAAAACCCAAATATTCTCAAATTAGAGAAAAAAAGAACAAATAAAACTTAGTTCTCTAATTTATAAAACATAACAACTGAGTGAGCCATTACTTTATCCAAAACTTTTTAGGCCCATTAGTATTCTATTGACAAATTCCACGTCACTCTGTATAAAGTTCTATAAACAGTAAAATAATTAAATGAGCACAAAAATTAAAATGACAGCACAATTTAGAAAATCTTTAGTTGTAAACCATGCAATTGTGTTCTATCACTTTGATTTTGGCTAAACATGTCCACTACATTTGCACAAAATTTTATGTAAATATACCTTAATTACTCTGAAAAACTTTTCATTGTACAAATAACAAACTGAACCCCAAGGAATTACTACTTACATTGTAGAACCTTAGAATTGAAATAGCCTTTTAGTTTACCTAGTTTAACTTTCCTCCTAAATGAATTTCAGCCTTAGATGGTTTGCCTTGAACCCTATCAATGGCAGATAGCCCAAGTCTTCATCTAACTTTCATGATAAAGGAAACAAATAAACAAAAAAAGCTGGGGTAGCAATGCTTATACCAGACAAAAAAGACTTTAAAACAAAGGCTATAACAAGAGACAAAGAAGGACCCAGTAAGCCCACTTCTGGGTATTTATCTGAAGAAATCCAAAATACTACTTTAAAGGGACATGTGCCTCCAT
>NW_011888782.1:6886511-6890242 GCF_000151845.1 Pteropus vampyrus
TATAACAAGAGACAAAGAAGGACCCAGTAAGCCCACTTCTGGGTATTTATCTGAAGAAATCCAAAATACTACTTTAAAGGGACATGTGCCTCCATGTGTTCATTGCAGTATTATTTACAATAGCCAAGATATTATTTACAATAGCCAAGGAGGCAACCTGGGTGTCTATCATTGAATAAATGAATAAAGAAGAGGTGGTACATATATACAATGGAGTATTACTCAGACATAAAAAAGAATGAAAACTTGCCATCTGTGGCAACATGGATGGACCTAGAGGGTATTGTGCTGAGTGGAATAAGTCAGACAAAGAAAGACAAATGTCACATGATTTTACTTATCTGTGGAATCTAGAGAACAGGATAAATGAAATAACAAAACAGGAACAAGCTCATAGATAGAGCATTCTGATGGTTGCTGGATTGGGGGCGAAGGGTGGGAGGATGTATAAAAGGGGAAAGGGATTAAGAGGTACAAATTGGTAGTCACAAAATAGTCATGTGAATGTAGAGTATAGCATGAAGAATACAATCGGTAGTATTGTAATAACTATAGTGTCAGATGGGTACTGGATTTTGGGGATGATCACTTCATAAGTTCTATAAATGTCTAACCATTGTTATATACCTGAAACTAATATAATATTGTATGTCAACTGTAATCGAAAAGATTATATTTTTTAAATTTTAGCAAAATGGCAATAGTAAGTCCTTAACTATCAATAATTATTTTAAATGTAAATGGATTAAATCATCTAATCAAAAGCTATAAAATGACCAAATGAATTAAAAAAACAAGATCCAACAATATTCTGCCTACAAGAGACCCATTTTAGATTTAAGATTGACAGTGAACCCATAGAGAGTGAAGAAATTGAAAAAGATATTTCAAGCAAATGGTAATCAAAAGAAAGCAGAGGTAACTATACTTTTATAAGAGAAAACAAACTAAAAATGGTCTAAAGGGACAAAGACGGTCATCATATAATTATAGAACGATCAATCCATCAAGAAAAAATAACAATTGTAAATATTTATCTCAGCATTGGAATATGTAAATATATAAATTGTACTAAAAGGAGAAATAAACAGCAATACAATAATGGTTGGAGACTTTAATACTACATTATCAACAATGGGTAGATCATCCAGACAATCAATAAAAAACAGTAAATATGAGCAACATCAAATAAACCTAAGAGACATACAAAACATTCTATCCAACAGCAGAAAGATACACAATTTTGTCAAGCACACATGGAACATTTGTTAGGATAGATCATACATGAGGTCACATATTCATAAAGATAAAAATTATATAAAGTATCTTTTCTGACCACAATGGTATGAAACTAGAAATTAATAATAGGAGGAAAGGTGTAAAATATACAAATGCATGGATTTAAATAAATTAAACAACATATTTCTGAACAACCATTAGATCAAAGTAGGCATCAATAAAAATCTTTTAAAAAATATCTTGACAAACATAAATGAAAATACAGTATACCAAAACTATGTGATGCAGAAAAAGCAACACTAAGAAAGAAGTTTATAGTGATAAATGCACACTATCAAGGTAAAAAAAAGACCTTAAATATATAACTTAACTTTATACTTCAAGGAACTAGAAAAATAAGAACAAACTAATCCCAAAGTTAGCAGAAAAGGAAATAATATAGATTAGAGCAGAAATAAATGAAACAGAAAATAGGAAAATAATAGAAAAGATTAATAAAATTAAGAGTTTCTTCTTTGAGAAGATACGGAAAACTGACAAAATCTTAGCTAGGCTAACCAAGACATAAAGAGATAGAACCAAAATCAATAAATTATAAATAACAGAGGAAGCATCATAACTGATACCACAGAAATACAAAAGGTCATAAGAGACTACTATGTAAAACTATATGTTAACCAATTGGACAATATAGATAAATTGATGGATTTCTAGAAACATACAATGTACCAGGACTAAATCAGAAATTAGGACTGAAATAGAAAATCAGACAAACAACAAAGAAAAAAGATTTAATCAGTAATCAAAAACCTCTCAACAAAGAAAACCTTAGGACTAGATTGTTTTACTAGTAAATTCTACCAAACATTTAAAGAGGAAATTATGCCAATCTTTCTCAAACTCTTCCAAAAAATTGAAGGAGCATTACCCCAATACCAAAGACAGATAAGGACACTACAAAAAAAAAAAAAAAAGAAAACTACAGGCCAATATCCCTGTTGAATGTAGATGCAAATATTCTCAGCAAAATACTAGCAAACCAAATTCAACAGCACATTAAAAAGGTCATACACTGTGATCAATTGAGATTTATTTCCAGAATGCAAGATTGGTCAACATATGCAAATCAATAACTGTGATACATCACATTAATAGAATTAAAGATAAAAATTATATGATCATCTCAATAGATGAAGCAAAAGCATTTGACAAAATCCAACATTCATTTATAATAAAAAAAATTTTCAACATAAACTAAATATAGGAGGAATATACCTCACCATAATAAAGACCATATGTGGCAAGCCTGTGGCTAACATCATACTTGATGAAAATTTGAAAGCTTTTCCTCTAAGATCCTGAAAATGACAAGAATGCCTACTCTTACCACTCCTACCCAATCTAGTACTGGAACTCCTAGCCAGAGTAATCAGGCAAGAAAAAGAAATAAAAGGCATCCCAATTGGAAAAGAAGAAGTAAAATGATCTCTTTTTGCAAATAACATGATTTTAAATTTAGTATATCTTAAAGACTACCCCAAAAAACTGTTAGAACTAATAAATGAATTCATTTATTAAAAAATTGCAGAGTACAAAATCGATGTACAAAAATCAGTTGTGTTTCTACACACTAATAACAAATTACCTGAAAAAAAGAAAAGAAAGAATCTAATTACAATAGCATCAAAAACAATAAAATACTTAGGAATACACAGGAGGTGAAAGATCTATATACTGAGAATTCTAAGACACTAATTTAAAAAAAATGAAGAACACACAAACAAATGGAAAGATATTTTATGTCCATGGATCAGAAGAGTTAATATTGCTAAAATGCTCCCATTATCTAAAGCCATGTGTAGAGTTTATGTAATTTCTATCAAGATTCCAGTGTCATTTTTCACAGAAAGAAAATAAAATCCTAAAATTGATATGGAATCAAAAATGACCGCAAACAGCCAAAACAATTCTAAGAAAGAAGAATTAACCTAGAGGCATCACACTTTCTGACGTCAAACTATGTTACAAAACTATAGTAATCAAAACAGTACGCTATTGTAGTAACGAGACACATACACCAATGGAACAGAATCGAGAGCCCAGAAATGAACCCATACATAAAGTCAACTAATGTTTGACAAGAGAGCCAAAAATGTACAATAGAGAAAAGATAATCATTCAATAAGTGGTTTTGGAAAAACTGAATAGTCACATGTAAGAGAATGAAATTCCAGCCCTATCTTATGTCACTCACAAAAAAATAACTCACAATAGATTAAAGACTTAAATGTACGACCTGAAATTATAAACTCCTAGTAGAAAACATAGGGGGAAAGCTCCTTGACATTGGTCTTGGCAATAATTTTTGGCTATGACACCAAAAGCACAAGTAACTAAAGCAAAAATATATCAATGAGACTATATTAAACTAAAAAGCTCTGCATAGCAAAAGAAATAATCACAAAATGAAAAGGCAGCCTATAAAATGCGAG
>NW_011888782.1:6891242-6944419 GCF_000151845.1 Pteropus vampyrus
ACACACACACACACACACACAAATGTAACTATGTGATGTAATAGATTATCAACTAAACTTATTGTGGTGATCATTTCACAATATATACATATCTCAAATAATTATGTTTTATCTCTTAAACTTGAACCATATGTCAATTATATCTCCATGAAGCTAGAGTTAGGAGAGGAAATCTGAGAAGCCCAGCTTAACTCGTGCCCTTTATATTATGTGTAATTATGTCATTGTATAATGTAAAATGAGCAGTAATAGCACTGAATGGGGAAATTCTCTAATTATAGATACATTTGCTGACATATGTCATTTATAATTCCACAGCCTGAGGTACATGATGATGACATAGATACCATTTATACTCATTTGAAAATTACTCTATTTTTTTCCCTAAAGCACAAATTCTGTATTTAGGGTTGATGGCTGTCATTTTCATAGTAAAATAGCACTGCTATTTCTTGGAATTTAGATTACTCCATCCAAAACCTACCTTCATAATTTATTCTTTTTATTCTTTTTGGGGTTTTTTTTTTTTCTGCATTAGGGTCTCTGAGCTAACTGAGCCCTGGATTTTGAAAACATGGTTTTTTCCCCTGATGAATTTAATTCACATTTCTATTCATTTATTCATGACTACATTCATCTATGCATCCATCCATTCATTCACTGAGTACTTGCCAAATGCTTGTCACTGAAGACTCCAAGAATAATATGGAAACCCATTAAAGATTAAATTTGTTTTTAAGAAAAAAGAGAGCCAATATTTTTTAAAGTATTTAAATAACCTGCAAGAAAAAAATATAGCAAAATATAAATAGTGGTTGTCTCAAGTAGTATTTTTATTAAACTTTTCTCTTCTATGTTTTCTGCCAAAACATGTGTAATTTTATAAGCAGTAAATGTAATATTTAAAAATTTGCTAGTTTAAAAAGATGATATATTTTTTCAATCAAGTCACACAATATTAAAGAGTATGATGAGATGAAACTCTTAACATAGGTAAATATATCTCTGTAGTACCTAGTGCAATGGGCTAGATAATTGGTTGCTTAATAGTTCCACAAGTTTACTGATCATCTAGAAAATTGGGTATGTTTTATCTTTCATATTAACAACATAATGTACTTTTCTTTTTGTAGTTTATGAAGACCATATGTCCAATATTGTTCTGTTTTCATCTCAATACGAATACATAATTCCAAATTCTCATACAAGAACCAGTACTTATTAGGTAATCTGATTCGGAGTTCAAAGAACATGTCCCCCAGAAGGCTTAATGTGCCTAGCTTTCCTGGGAACCAGATTGCAGATCCCAGGGGTAAAGTAGGAGATGGAAAAAAATGATGGATGAAGAATATGCAGCTTCCACCAACTAAATCTAGTCTTAATTTCAGATTCCACTGAAAAGTAAAAACTGACAGTGCATCTCTGAGTAGGACTATAGAGAGATACTAGAGCATTATCTAGCCCAGAGATTGCAGTCAGGAAGAGCTGTAAGAACACGATGGGTGATATGTGAGATCACGTGATCTTATTCTATATTTTCTTAGACAAAACTGAGGACTGAGGCCACCACCAGAGAATCAGTAGGCATTGTATTATAAGCCACCGTCTTTTTCTACCATCTTATTTTCACTCTCTCTTTTGTTGCATTTTGTTGAATTAGTGTTTGAATATGTCCCTTCCCCGCCCCTCCCCGCCCCCCACTGGAAAAATAGAGATTACTCTCAAATTGTTTTCTAAATTTGAAGCTATTCAATATTCTTTTACTCAACCTGAAGATGACATTGATCCTAACACTCTTTAACTTTCCACAGAATATGCCTGTGTTGTTATTACTACCTAGAATAATATTTTTCATTCTATTCACATACAATATTTGTTCTGCATTGTCTTTGCATCCAATAGTTAATCAAAACTATCAAAGTTTTATATTTAATTTCTATGCCTACACACTTAATTTCTTATATCTCACTCCCTTCTGGATTTAATTTTCTTCTTGTTTTAGAAAACTATGTAAAATTTCTTCCAGTGAGAAGCTATGGCTGGAAATTTCTCTCATTGTATGTCCCTCTTTAATAATAATCTAGCTGGATATAAAAGTGTAAATCATCAGTTATTTGTCCTCACTACTTTGAAGATACTGCATTATCGTTTTGGGCATCTCATGACAATGATATGAAGTAGGCTGTCTTACTAATTGGCATTCTAAGTAGTCTGTCCTTTCTCTGTGGTGGCTTTTAACCCATTTCCTGTTTGCCCCAAGAATACTTGCTGGCAGTGCTTGCAGCTGCAGCATGTACCCCAAGATAACTCATAGATTATAGTCCCAACCTTACCCTCAAAGTTTGCCACAAAATATCTCGCTTTTATTATTATTTTTGCATCGTTCTAGTGTATCAATAGTCTTTGGAAACAAATAATATCATTCTACTTACAGCATTCTGTTTTTAGTAGTTACAGTTCTATTTACAAATGTAGTAATTCTCCATCACTGAAAATGTCAAATCCTAGAAAACGTAGCATTTCTATGTGTGATGTTAACATTGTTCCTGAACAATTGTTAGCCAAAGATTCATTTGATGAATTTGATTTATGTATACATTTCTGTTACATTAAGATTAGAGACAAGTTCTGTTTAGAAAATAAAACCAAGAACAGTATTTATACTTTCACATTGAAAACCAGTCAGATTTGCTTCAGCCTCAAAGAGCGTGTTTATGTAAAATTAAATTAACACTGGCAGCGAGCTGCAAATTTTTTTTTTCTAAATAGAAAATGGGTTAAAAATTTCTTTTCATTCTTGATGTTCTAGTTTCAGTACCAAGTATCATGTGTGGGTTTCTATAATCCTCCTCAACATTTAGAGTGTCCTTTCCTCCTGAGTATTCATAACTGTCTTTAATTCTGCTATTAGTGTTTCAGATATTATCTCTCCAACATCCTCTCCATTTTCTTCCAATATAAATTCAAGGAAGATTATGATTGCCACACAGATTAACAAATACTGATCAAGTAGTTGATTAACAAATAGTGATCATTAAATAGGTTTTTCTATTCAGCCCTATGATCAGAGTAAGATGCCATATCACTTACTTAATTTTTATAATTATCATAATTATAAATATTGTAAAACTGGGTTATTTTCTACAATGATCATATTGGTAAGTCCTACGATAATAGTTTCAGCTACTGAATAGTTTCAGCAAACAAAATGTTTCCATAACTGTATGTCAAGAGATGTTAGTAGGCATATATTGAATATTCTCAATTTATTTTCCAAAGCTCTTGACTGCTATTTCCTATCTCTTTCTGATGCTTTCAAGGTGAAGTACTCAGAACTCCTTTCCATTTCTTTAATTCTTAACCTGTGTGCAATCTAAAGTTTGTTTCTTTGATTGAGGTTATTTTTTAAATGTATCGATCTCTAAACACGTGCTCTTTCGTATTACCTGTTTTCATAATTTCTTGTCTTTTAATTCAAAAAATCCTTAATTGCTATAAATATACAAATTTTAATGTTTTGTCACATAGAACTGTGACATTAATTTTACCTGGAATGAGTAAATGTCCCCTTTTTATTATTATGGGTTGTATTCCTCTATAACCAGATTAATGGTACATTAAATAGGGATATATTTAATAGTATGTATTCTCCAATACTCCTCTGATAAAATAGTTTATTTATTCATTAACAAGAAAGCCAGTTTTACTCTCATTCAGAAAGGTAAACACAAAATCTGAGGTGACATTGCTGGTTCCTCTCAGATAGAATTACTTTCCCTTTAGTTTATCCCAATTTTAAATTCCATTTTCCTATAAGAGTTTATATTATTAAAGCAATGGAATGAGAAGTTGGAGTCAGAACAGTTGTAAATAATCATGCACAGTGCTGACATCTGTGAAAACTATTGGAAATAAGATTCTTGCTATAGGATCATGCACTTGATCTAAAATCATTCATTCTGTCATCTCTACTACATCAATCACTCCCTTATGACTATAAATCACCACATGATTTATATTTTGCTATGCACTCAGGTTTAAAGACAAATGCAGGAGTATAAACCTCAATCAGAAGCCATCCTAGTGAGACTGAACTGTTTTCATAATGCATAACGATCCCTCTACCAGGTACAGCGTGATGACATAAATTCAAGGGAAGCACTATGATTGCCATACAGATTAAGAAATACTGATCAAAGATTTCATTCAACAGGTTTTTCTATTCAGCCCTGAGATCAGAATTAGATGCCATATCACTTAATTTTTTATAATGGTCATAATTATAAGTATTGTGAAACTGGGTTATTTTTCTATAATGGTCATATCTGTAAGTAACACCATAATAGTTTCTGCTGCTGGTTCAGCAAACAAAATGTTTCTATAATTGAATAGCAAGAGAAGTTTTCTAGGACATTGTAGCTTCTTTCTTAAAAATTAGTTGAAAATATTAGATAAGTGTTTTGAAAGATCCCGATTTCCCCTTAAAAATATACTGTAGATTCATAATTACATAATAGGTGCATCAAACTTTTCCTAAGACCGTATTCAGGTAGATAAATCAATTGTTTATCACTCATTCTATGTAGAATGAAATACAAAGATCTTCAATTCCAAACTTACTAACGTGCAATCCCATATTTGCCAATTTTGTCAATTATATTAAGCATAAATATCTACATAATTGCTTGGATTAATTATGCTGTTGTCAGTAGTCTGAGAGAGTATTTTTAAATTATCCATCCAACAAATATCTTTTTAGCACTTACTCTATAGCAGACTGGATCCCTCAGGTTCCCTTTACAATTTCTGTACACTCCTTCTCAACATCTGTGCTTTTACTTTTAACAACATGCCCCTGCTACTCTCGTAATAAAACTGCCTTGGGCTACAAGAGTCACTTTGCCTGCTTCTTCTGCAAGGGCAGAGAACCAGAAGGGCCTAGAAGTTTATGTCCCCTAAGAGTGCTCATTTCTAATGATTGACTAGTGAAGTGCTAGCTCCTTTGACTTGAGCTGGGAAATGAGGAGGCATAAAGTTCTAGAGCTCTCAGGGAGATCAGGATGAGGCTCACCTCATCCTAGCGTCAGGTGACACTTCACCTGAAATTACACCCTTGCTGGGCTCTTCTCCTGCCCTGTCCTGCCTTCTCCTACCCCTATTCTCTTTCTCCTAGGAACACTTTCTAATGAAATCATCTGCACACAAATCCTCACCCTGGTGTCTGCTTCTGGGAAGCCCAATCTAAGACACATAGTAAGACATACTATGTGTCACACTTGGGACCGAATGCTAAAACCATAACAGTGAGCAAATGAAACACAGAAAATGCCAATTAAAGCTCATGGTCTAATGAAAAAGATGGGAAATTGAATCAGCATTAATGCAGACTGTGAGAAGCACTCTCTCAGAAGTACTGGGGCTCCAAGAGTTTAGGAGACAGGTAGGTCTCATAAAGACTTATCTCCATGAGAATTGTCATGCCACAGAGAGAACCCTGCACCACAGGGGCTTGTTCTAGAATTTCTGCTTGCCCAGGCTTCACTGCTCTGCCCAAAGTATCCACACTGTCCCACCTCTGGCCATTGCAAGTCACTGCATTTGGTTTGAATGGTGTTTGTTCAGGGGATACACCAGAGAGAGAGCCTTTTCCTGGCTTTTTCTGTCATATTTCATATGAAAGTCCAAGATTTCTTACTTGCAAACAATAGGCATTAACTCTAGGTAAAAAGAAAAATAATTTATCAGAAGGTTGTCAGGAAGATTATTAGGAAAATCACAAAGTCCATGGGAAGATTGAAAAAACAAACTCAGAAAATAGTTAAGAACCAGAGAGACTCCCTCTCAGTTCAATATTTTATTATAGGAACAGTCTGATTAGAATGCAGCTGTTGGGGCTACAATTACTGGACACACTTGCTGCCACTGGATACTTGACCGCAGTGCTGTCATTATGAATATTTTCCAATTTCATTTTGCATCATTCTCCCTTTGTAATCGCTAATAGATTTCATCCACACTTACTAACCCTTGCATGTAGAATGCAGGAAATGTTGGATGTGATGAGATGACCCTGGATCAATCCTCACTCAATCCTTGATCCATTTTCACTGCCTCTAAAAGCCTCTCTCATGGAGGTCAGTACTCCAAGCTGCTATCTTTGCTTTTTTCTCAAAATCCATAATGGATATATATTGGATGCTTAGAAGCTCTCAACCAGTGGATGAAAACTATAACTGATCCTATCTATGAGGAGGAATTCAATTTGTCTCACCAAAGTCACTGTCTATTCTTCCTTTGACCCTATTCCCTTTCTTTTTCCTCTCGGAAAGGCCCTTGGAGTATTCCTGTCCCACTTCAAGGATGTCTCTTCTGAGCCCTAATGGCCTGTACCTACCTGATAAGTTGTTTCCTGCAGTTACTAAGAAATAATAAACAAGGATCAGGGCTAAGCTGATTCATTGTAATGACAATGCAGGGCTACAGTCCCACTTTTCATTCATCCACTGATTCATTCGACAAATATTTATTGAGTGCTCACCATGTACCAAGCTCAGTGCCAAACACTGCAGATGCAAAATCACCAAAACCAGCCTCTATATCTCTGGAGCATATAGTTCAGTCAGGGATATAGACATTAATATAATAATCACAGAAAGAAATATTAAATCACAAACAGGACAAATATATGAAGGAGAAGTGTAATCGTATGAAATTCTATGTTTGGAAGGCTATTATAATACCATAAAACTCAGGAAGTCAGTGAGGGTTTCTCTGAGGGAGTGACACCTGAGAAAAACTAAGAGATGAGCAGAATTGAAGTAGTTAAAGAGAATAAGAAGCATTCCATGAAAAATAAACAGTAGTGGCAAGAAGAGATGTGGGGATTTCAAGGGAATAAAAAAGGCCAGTGGGGTCGAGGCAGAAAGAGTGAGGGAGAGCATTTGTGTTTACCTCCCCAATCTCCAGTTTTGCTCAATCAAATACAAGTACAGACAAAAGTCTTAATTAACCAAAAAAAAAGAAAGTCCTTTTGGCTGGTTATAACGAAATTGTTGAGGCCAACTTGAGGAAGTAACCAAAGAAAGACCCTCTTATCAAACTCAATCACTATTTAAAAGAAAGATCCCATGAACTGGCTCTTTCTGTAATTTATAGAAAAGCAAAAGACACTGACATGCACACCTCTCGTGAACAAACTTCATTCTGAGTTCAGTTGCTATGACTAACTGATTTCCACTTACTTCACATAAGAAAGGGGACTCTGAGAACTTCTATTTATTGTTGCTACTGCCAGCCACACATCTGAGTCCACCAGCTATAAATTTGATGCCAGGATGATGGGTGCTTAACTGAAAATGAAGAAAATTTGCTTCTTAATAAACCCTTTTTCTGAAACAGCCTGAAGAGATACTGAGTAAGCCTTTCACTTGAACATCTATGACTGGCTGACGTATGACCCAATCTAGAAAAACTTAAAGCAAAGTGAGTTGTCTCAGACAGGATGGCAGTTCTGCTTCTTCACACCTGAGTACCTAAAAGCAAAGCTGGAAGCAAGCAAGGCACAGCCAGTTTCCTTTCTTCATTTACACCTCCTCGGCCCGACAATCTCCCCGGGTCTATTGGTGTGATATTAGAGCTAGACGCATCTCCTTAAATGCTGGCTTACCACTTCTGACCCAAGAAAAGTGGACTCCATGGAAACAAAAATAAGAAGCTATTTGACTCTTATGAAGCAGGAAATTTCATTTAATGCTACCAGCTTATTCTCTAAGATTAAAAATAGAGAAAGCAAGGAGAGGAAACCTGCCACTGGGAGGCTCCTGCTGCTGAAAGTCAATGACTTTTTAAGTGGCCTCATCCTGATGCTTCTGAGAAAGATTTTCATGTTTGCAAGCACTTGTTACACATTTTTCAACCTGGGTCTACACCTTGGAAAGAGGAAAAGCATGAAAATGCTTGATAAACAATTAGAAAAGTAAGTTTCATGTATCACACATTTTGCTGTCTCCGTTTTGTGGATTTTAAAGCTCTGTTTGGGGGGCGGGAAAGATAATCAAATACCAACATCTAGAAATAGTGAGCAGAGTAAGTAGTAAGAGAGAAAAGTGACAGAAGCAATTCAGAAGGTGATGAAGAGATGATGTGAGAGAAGGAATGAGGAGGACAGATGGAGGAAGGCAGAAAGAGAGTGAGAAAGTCAGAGGCAGAGACATAGAGAGAGGCAAAAAAATAAATAAAAGACAGGGATTGAGAAAGAAAGCAAAACAGAACTAGAAAGGAAAAGGATACCTGTAGTGGGCAAGAGGTAAATATGAGACAAAAAAATATTCCTTCCACAAGACTGAGCAGATTCGATGTGAGGTTTCCGTTTTGGCAGGCACCGGGAGTGTAAAGATAAATCAGTCAAACAAGCCATTGCAGTGAAGAGCAGTGATATGCAAAACAGCATGCTCTCTGAGAAGAGCTTAGCAGGCATGTCCAGGTAGGATAAGGGATCTGGCTCCCTTTGAGGAAAGATGCAGATCTTTTCTTTCAATAATTATGTACGAAAAAAATAGTTCAGTAGTTTACAAACAATGGGTTCATTTATACTATTAAAAGCATAGCTTTTAAGCTGAATTTTATTGGATTTGCAGCCTACCTATATATTCTTTGAACTTATAACTTTACTCTAAGAGTTGCCACTCTTACAGTAATACAGCAGTATTTAAAAAAAAAGAAAGAAAAAAATTTTATTTCTTCAAGGCAATTTATTTCTATCTATTGGAAAATTGTCATGATGTGCTGGCTTTCTTAGAAGAAAAGACTCTTATAATGTTCCCAAAAATCATCTAAATAAACATATCCATTCTTCACATGTGCAATTTCAATGATGACTCATGATATCTGTGTTCATGGAATAGTTGGAATAGTTGATACCAGTCTATACAAGTATACAACTCTACACCCTTATATCATGGAATAGTTGATACCAGTCTATACAAGTATACAACTCTATACCCCTACCTTGAATGCTGATATACACCTCTTCCTGAAACCAGGGCCTCAAAATAAAAATAAAGGAAAAGTTTTTGTATCATTTTTGTTCAGGACTTCTAAACTAGGCTGATGTACCCCACAACTATGCTCCTTTTATCTGAAACTTTGAAAACTCAGAGTAATTAGGATTAAAATCCAAATTCCCAATTTCTCTTGAAAAATTAACTCTGATAATATTGTCTTTGTTCTCTCATTGCAATAACTAGCTGGGGCAGAGTAGCTCTGCCCCTTGTAGCAAAGGCACACCCTCTGAAGCACACCCTTCCTCCCATTCTCCACTATTTCTTATCAATCTCTGGAATGCTGAGGCCCAGGAATCAGTGTCATTTCATCATAATCCTTCCACTGCTGTATTGTTTACATTTGAACTGCTTCTCATATTTATGTGTCCTTCCTGGCTCCTGTAAGCAACTGATTTTGAAAATTTTGATCTAAAGCTGTGCTGTCCAGTATGGTGACCACTATTCACATGTGGTTATTTAAATTTAAATTAATTAAAATAAAATAAAATGTAAATCTCAGTTCCTTAGATGCATCAGCCACAATTCAAGTGCACAATAGCTATCTGTGGCTAGTGGTTACCATATTGGACAACACACATGTAAAACACTTCCGTCATTGCAGAATGTTCCAATGAATGGTGCTAATCTAGATGAGGAAGAAGGGCCAAGACCAGCACTCCTCCCAGATTTTATCCCCTCACAGGATATAAGATCCAGAAGATTTTTTCTCCCCCACAGGACACAAGATCCAGAAGGTGTTCTATCATCATAAAACACTGGAAAACACAGTGTGTATTAGTATTCTGCGGCTGCTGTAATGGTTTACTACGAACTTGATGGCTTAAAACACTTACTTATTATTTTACAGTTCTGGTCATCAAGAACTCAAAGTGGGTTTCTCTGGGTTAAAATCAAGATGTCAGTAGGGCTGCATTTCTTTTGAAGGATTTAGGAAGAAATTATTCTTGCCTTTTCCAGCTCTAGAAACTGTCCCTCCATCTCCAAAGCCAGCAATGGCCAGTTAAATCTTTCTCTAACTCTGAAGGTGACTCTTCTGCTTTTCTCTTCCACTTTTAAAGATATTCACATTACAAACTGAAACACTCAAAGACATATTTTTTAATGTGTGCTACAATTTTACAGTTGAAACCACTGGGTGGTATATTAACATGAGGATAAACTACCTTGGATGTCTTTGAATATTTCTGAGTTTCCAAAAATTTAGGAAGCATAGAATAGTTAATATCTGAGATATACAAACAACTATCATATAAGGTACAAGCATAGCGGTGAAAGAATTCTAGTTCAGTAAATGTTTTAGATGCTGTTGGACATTTACTGGGTCCTAGATAGTGTGAGTGCTGGCTGCTGAGAGCTCACAAATGCCCCTCTCTCAAAGAGCTTAAAATTGCCCACTGTTGATGGGAACCACATGGCTAGACATGTTCACCCACTCCCAAGACAGCCTATAGTCAAGAACTAATTAAAATGGGGTACGAAAAACTGGGCCCCTTGTCTTATGGAGAGCTCCGTGCTGTGGTTGATGCTCTAGAGGCACCCACCTCACCACCAGTGGATCAGACCAAAGCAAGACTTTTCCTAAGATAACAACCTCCCCCTTTCTCCTTTGCTATCCTACTTCTCTCACTCACTTTACAGGTTCCTCCTAAGAGCAGGATATCTATGTTCAAGAGCATATGAATCCTTGCCTCAGGCTTTGCATCTAAGAAACCCAATCTAAGATACCAGGGGTTAGTAAGACTTCGTGGAGGAAGTGACTTTTTTGTTAAGCCTTGTTAAGTGCATGGGTATTTAATGTTCAATGGGTGGGGAAAGATATGGGCATTTCATGTAGACAGATTGGGTAAAGGAAGGCACTGAGGCATACTTGGGGACCACCTGGTGCCTTCATGAGGCTAGAGTAAAAACCTTGGAGGGTTAAGGAAAGATATAATCCTTAGACATAGGAAGAATTTAAGAAGACAAATTAAAAGGCTAAGGCAGTCGCTGTTAAGTGTCTGGACTTCAGCAATAATAGCCAGAATCCTCAAAGAAAACTTCAATACTTGACACTGAGTCTTGGGAAATTATGTAGATTAGTAGGTAAAGATAAATTAAATGTGGTTAAATATGTTTTGATATGGCACACAAAGAGACTCTAGGCTCATGTTTCAATTTAAAACATTCTAACCTGCAGCAAAACCACATTATTCATCACCGGAACCTAACCAAAGGACTAGTCAAAAAGACTAAGCATAAAATGAAAGTAAGGAAGGAGAACAACCTGCCAACTCAGCAAGACTTGAAAGGCATTCAAGAATTTAGGCTAATTAATTGACCACATGGTTGATGAATTAAGACAGTTTCCTTGTTTGGAATTACACTTGCTATCCAATTTATAGGAGGAGAGGGCAGTGATGAGGAGGAAGAGGAGAGACATAATTGAAGTTGAGATAAGAAGTAATGAAATGCACTAGAAAAAGGAAAAAAATAAAGACATTAATAGGCAAATAGGAAGTTCAGAAATTTAGATGACCATTCACAGTAGAAAGTACTCTGAGTACCTTCAAAAGCTAAAAATAGTCATATTTTCCAAGGAAAGATTATTACTTTAATAACACAAATACTCTGTAATAGATTTACTGAAATACAATGATAATGGGCAGCAGAACACAGGGAGTAACATGTAGCCCAGGAAGCATGGGACACAGTAAATCTGACTTGCTTTGAATGCCTTACTCTTCTTTAGCCTCTTATAGCTCAACTAAAATAGAAAATATTCTACCATTTCAGTTTTCCCAAAGGTAAGATAGTATCAGGGAAAAATGCATCATCATAAACCTGTGTCATGGCTCTATATTCATCACTAATCAGCTTTGTGACCTTACAAAAATCATAACCGTTCTGGACCTCTATTCTCTTACTTGTAAAATAAAAGAGACTGTACAAGAGGTTAAATCCAATTCTAAAATGCTGTTTTTCCATTTTGAAGACTGCAGCAATCATTCTTAGACACTATAAAGTGACAAAATAGGATGACTCAGTTTATATCACACAGCAATCAGCTCTATTGATGGCTATGTCAACTGGCTTGACTTGTAAGTATTTCATATAAACATATTTCTATTGCTACTGAGAACAATGTCTTTCCTTCTGGATCTGACTTGGCACTAGATCCACTGATGCTGGATCGTTAAATTTTTTCTGTAATTATTAAATAACAACTTAACCCCTAAGTTTATGTTGTCTAGTGAAAAAAACATAGCATTGTTGGGAAGAGGCCCTGAAATCTAATTCCTGCTTTATTGCTATTGGATTTCATGGACACTGGGAAAGTGATTTAACTCCGAATGGAAATCAACTACAATTGATTTTTCTTCTTCATAATATTATCAAGGTCAATTGACATGTAAGACAGAGCCATTAAAAGGTGCTATATGTTTGTAAACCTCAGGTCACAAACTAAAATTTGCCAAGATATGACTTTATTTCTACAATTGAATTTAACTTCTATTTTAAGCTCTATTCTTCTAGGGGTAAAAGTTAACCTCAATCAATTCAGATCCTTTCTTACTTCTGCCTCACTTGTGCCCATAGTCCCAGAAGTACTACATAGTGCCAAGGCCTTGGGGTGGTCTTCATTTGCTGACATTAGTCATGACTGCCCTCTGCCCGCCACTACTGGTCTCTGGTTGTCAGTCCCTTCCAGGTCACTGCTGCATCTTCCTTTCACAAGTGCAAAGCTGCTCCAGGTCTGGTAAAACTTGCAAAGGAGAAAGAAAAAAAAAAAACAGAGAGATAAAAGAACTAACATCAAGACGAGTTATAGAAGCCAATGGAGAATAAAATGCTAAGAAAAACTATGGCCACAGGCTTTAAGTGACTCAGAGAAGATAAGAATAAAGGAAAACCAAAATGGAGCCACCAATAACTTTTGTGAGAACAGTTTCCTTCAAGTGGTAGATATACAATCTTAATTGAGGAAGGACAAAAGGAATAGTTAGTAGTGATTGTGACAATTAAAAAAAAGCTATTTTCTAAAAAATATGATTGCAATTATCTTCACTTTGGAAGAAGGGTGAGAGTCATACTCAAAGTTTTAACTTAGAATGCATTAATTTGAGTAAATGAGATAACTCATCATACTGGTCAGTGAGACCTGACCACAAGAGTGATAAAATCAAGTATCATCAATTTTCTTCTCCTTAAATAGGATACACTATTTAAGCCCATAACAATTAGGCCACTATTTCTCTGAACTAGTCTTAAAGTAAAAAGTCAATGAAATTAAATCTCTTCTTCTGCTATAACAACCTGAAACAATGAATGACCAGTGAGTAATAAAACAGACACTATTTCTGATGAAAGAGGGAGGGGAGAAGATAACTAAAATTACTCTGATTGCCACAACTTTCTACTTTGCATGATTCCTTAAAACCAATCTGATTCCCTTCAATTTATAGAATGCTGTGCATAACCAAGGTGATCACCTAGGAGCAATCATCATCAGAGAACTCAATGCCAGGCACATTCATCTTGAAGAACACCCAAACTATAAGAATATTCCATCCTAAATTATTTTCTTAGGGTTATAAAATGGAGGGAAGAAATAAGCAGATATCACCATGACTTTCTTCTCATTTCTCCTCAATCCATTAATCCCAATAAATGCACATAATAAAGTTTCAAACATTTAATGCTAAGAGTATTCAATTCAGTTTGATAATGGAGTGAGTTAAGAACTTTGGCAGGTTTATTTTTCTTCTGCTCAGCTCAAATAAGTCATCCAGATTAGTAGGGGTGAAAGATGCTTTATCGATTTATGTCAAATTGATTCAGTCTTAGACTCACAGAAAAAGTAGGGCTCGAATATGCTTACATATTATCTAGATCCACTGCATTATCTTCAAATGTGTATAATGAGGCTTGGAAGGGGATGTGTCTTACCTAAGATACTGCAGTAAATGGAGTAGAACTAGGAATAGAACCCAATTTTTAACTAACTTTAAGGCCAATAGCCAACAAATACTTATTAAATCCTTTGTATATGCTAGACAATGTCCTAGCCTCTGGGGATTAAGAACTGAAACATATCACTTGGGGTATAAAAAACAAATTGATCATTGACACAACCACTTATGATAGCATCGAAAAATATAAAGTACTTAGATATAAATCCGGCAAAATATGTGCAAGATCTGGGTGCTGAAAATTATAAAATACTGATGAAAGAAATTATAAAAGAGCTAAATAAATGGAATCATATTCTATTTATTTGGAAGACCAAATATAGTAAAGATATCAATTCTCTCCAATTGGTCTATAAATTCATCATAATCCTATAATCTTAGCAAGATTTTTGGTAGATATTAACAAGTTGGTCTTTAAAATGTATAAGGAAAGGTAAGAGAACTAGAATTGTTATTACAACCTTTTTTAAGCACAAAGTTGGAAGATTCACACTACCTGACTTTAAGTTTCACTGTGAAGCTGTGGCATTGGCAAAAGATTGCATAGAGCAGAATAGTCTATAAATAAACCCTTAAAAAATGTGGTCAATTAATTTTTGACAGATGCAAGGTAATTCCATGGAGAAAGAAGAGTATTTTCAACATATGGTACTGAAGCAATTCAGTATTTACATGTGAAAAAGGAACCTTAATCCGTATCTTGTACTATACATAAAATTAGCTCAAAATGGGTCAAAGTCATACATGTAAAATCTAAAGCTCTAAAACTTATAAAAGAAAATAAGATAAAATCTTTGTGACTTTGAATTAAACTTTGGATTCATAAAGAAGACATAAAAAGTACAATCAATAAGTGAAAGTATTGATAAATCAAACTACGTTAAAATCAAAAGTTTATGCTTAGTAAAAGATACTGTTAAGAGAGTAAAAAGACAAATCATGGCAAGGGAGAAAATACAAAACATATCTGATAAAGATCTTTTATACAGAATATTTTAAAAAACTCTTAGAACTCAACAATAAGAAAACAACCTTATTAAAAATGAACAAATGTCAAATGCTGGAGAATATGTGGAGAAACTGGATCACTCATACATTACTGGTGAGAATGAAAAATGGCACTGCACTCTGGAAAATAGTTTGGCAGTTTCTTTTGAAACTAAACATGCACTCACATATTACCTAGCAATCGTATTCATGGGCATTCCCAGGGAAATGGAACTTATGTTCACAGAAAAAGCTATACATTACAGTTAACAGCAGCTTTATTCATATTAACTGAAAGCTGGAGACAATCCAAATGTTCTTCAGGGAGTGAATGGTTAGATAAAATGCAGTACCTTTATACTACAGAATATTACCCAGCAATAAAAATCAATGAACTATTGAGACATGCAACTACTTTGGCGGAATTCAAAGGAATTATGCTGAGTGATAAAAGCCAGTCTCAAAAGGTAACATACTGCATGATTCTATTTGTATTACCTATCAATACACATAATAATGCTGATGGAACTCAAGAGAATTATGTTGAATGGAAAAGAAAGAAAGAAGAAAGAAAGAAAGAAAGAAAGAAAGAAAGAAAGAAAGAAAGAAAGAAAGAAAGAAAGAAAGAAAGAAAGAAAGAAAGAAAGAAAGAGAGAAAGAAAGAAAGAAAGAAATAAAGAAAGAAAGAAAGAAAGAAAGAAAGAAGAAAGAAAGAAAGAAAGAAAGAAAGAAAGAAAGAAAGAAAGAAAGAAAGAAAGAAAGAAAGAAAGAAAGAAAGAAAGAAAGAGTGAGAGAGCAAGAGAGACAAAGAAAGAAAAAGAAAGAAAGATCTCTTTCCCCACCAGGCAGACAAAAAACTGAAAAATTTTGTCTGGATTCTTAGCAGCCCAAAGGAAAGAACTAAAGACATTGATAACATTGGCTTCTCAACAAGCTTCCAACCTGAACATCCCACAATGCAGTTCACAGTCAATACACTCTACAAATATGTTGTCAGAGCTTCTAAATGAGTTATTTTGTCCCTGACTCTTAAATAAAAGTTGACAAACAAGAACTGCCAACCCAAAAGATTCTCTAACCCAAAAGATAGGGACAAAAAGCAAATAAATAGAAAACAAAACAAATTAGAGGACAACATCACAGAAAACAAGATGTGAAAAGATGTCTTTGAGCATATGAAGATGAGAAAACATGCCTTATCACTTCATGGAAGTGCATTGTCATCATTATCAATTTTGGGTAGGAAGGACAGGGAGATTCATAACTTTTTTCTTCTCATCAATCTTTTAGTTTCATTTTCATTCTTTAAAGGAAAGCATGTCAATTTCTAGTTTTAACCATAATTTAATTTAAAAGAATGGAGCAAGTTCTAACAGTGAAATTCGACCGTTGACTGTGACATTTTATTTTATAGCAAAGGTTTATACTTAAGGAAAAAAAATACTACCTAGCTTTCAGCTTGAAAATATACATCAGGCTGCCTTTAGCTCCATTCCTTTTGGAGGGCTTATGCTGCTATTCATTCTGAAAAAGATGTGCGATTTTTGTTTTTGTGTTTTTTGATATTCAGAATTCTTATAATTGTTACCCTTCTGGCGGTCGGAGTCCGGTAACACACATATAAATTTGTCACTGAGTGGAAATTCATTTCTTCATCAGTAATACAATGACTCTGATGGCACTTGTTGGCAGTTCTCTGCTATTCTGAGGTGACTGCATCGGAAAAACAATGAGTAGGTGCTCCATTTTGACATTTTCCTTCCCCACCCAACCCCCCCAGTTCAGATGTCCTCATCAAAGGAGTCAAGGCAATCACCATGATAAAAGGACATTCACCATGATAAAAGGACATTCGTTAGCATAAGAGGCCAGGGGCTCAGTAAGAGAGATCTTAAAAACATCTTCATTTTATCAGTACAATAACATTTAAATCTGATTTTTTGTAACAAATTGTTCATATGCAGCCAAGAGTATGTTCTGTCTTTTGCTCTGAATTACTTTTCTTCAATAAACATTTCCAGAAAATGCACGCACGATTCCTAACTATTCGAAGAGGCAAGGCTGGACAAAGAGTAAAACTCAAGCAAAGAAGCTAAACTGATTGATGGTGGCTTTAGAGTTTCAAGTAACAGATTCACGTCACTCACTGTCTTCAAAATCCTTTGTCTTCAATTCAATCTTTTTTTTTTTTTTTTTTTGCTTTTGCCTCATTCTACTTCCTCTCTCTCAGTTCTTCTCCCAAACACAACTTCTTGAGGACTGTTTCTTTTAGAGGTTGCATAGATAACAATACACAGATGTAGTAAATATTTATTCATCAGAAATATTGAGTTTCTATTACAGTCATACACTCTACGAGGAACTGAAAATACTGTGTTAATCAAAAACTAGTCTTTGTGGGATTTATAATCTACTACAAATTAAAGCTTGGTAGGGATGTGTTGCTGCTAAATCTGCCCTTCATTTGTTCCTCCATCACTTTCCTCTGTATCATCACTCATCATCCTCTCCTTTCACATATACACAGGACATAAAAACCAATATCATTTAAATTGATAGATTCAGGAATCAATAATGCAGAAGCTGCCAAATGCTAAAAAAAATAGATGTTAAACTCCCCATTCACAGTCAACAACAAAAAATAAAAATAAAAGAGTTAAGACCATCAAACCAATCAGAGTTTATTTTAAGCACCCAAGTTGGCTATCAGATTAGGCATGACTGGAATCAAGAAAAAAAGTATGCCGAACACCTGTTCAAACTTGTTAGCACCTGTGTTTCCCCAGGGCTTACTAGTTTGGGAGTGACAGAGAGTCGCATTTATAAAAACACAGTAGTTTTCTAATTCTTCCCTCACCTATTACTGAATGTTTTCCAGATTCCCATAAAAGCCTGCGCAAACATTCCTGCATGTCCCCCTAGAGGTGCCCTGCAGGTGCTGAAGAGTAAGGCCTCTCTGCCACCACTTCCTCCCCTTTTGCTCTGGCTTCAGCTCTGGCTCCATGTGGCAATATCAGCAAGCCTCCAAATTTCTGTGAGGCCTGGTGAGTGTGCAATTTCACTGATGCTGCCTCTGATGACATCCTTTATCAATGTCGTCTGAAGTCACGCTGTGCTCATGTTGTGCTTTGCTGAAGCTGCCAAATCTCCAATATGGCTGGCGCCTTCCCCTGCTGACTGCCCAGTGCCCTCAATAGAACAATGGTATTCTATGCTCTCTGCTGCAGTGCATGAAACAGACAGCCTCACATTTGTTACTCTCCACTAAATATATATTATTAGCAGTTCAGAATGCTGCAACACACATACAATAAAAATAAGAAATAAAGTACTGTTTTGTTTATATGGGAATCTCCAAAATGCTGGGTCTTCAGATAACCGTGTTGGAGAGTATAAGGTAGAGGCCAAAGCTGAGAAGTTGAGGATGGAAGGTAGAAGTACTTTTCATTCTCAACCCAGACTGTAGAACCTGTAAGCTCAGACATGCCTGCGGAGACATAACAGGGGCTACAAATCTGACTCCATATTACTTATGTAAACAGTTCTACCTTATACACCCAGTTACACACAGAACAGAGAAACGTTGCAGAATGATGACGTAAAGTCATTTATGATCATGACTGCTGCATGGAAGCCTTGCCTCAAAGACAAAACAAAAAATAAACAGAGAAAGAATGTATAACGCATTCACTTTAAGTAAATTGACTTGCTCGCCTTCCTCCCACTTTGTGTTCCTCTGACCTGGAGGATTCTTCACTTTGCATGGGCTGCTGAGACACGACTTCTGGTGTACTTGCGGGAAAATCAAGGAGGCAATAGGAAGCTGCCTCAACGTGCACCACCAGCTATCCTTAACGTCATGAGTATCCTTTCCATTGCTTGCAAACTGAGACCATAGTAAAGCAAAGTAATTATAACTCTGGACTAATTAAAGAAATCATCCTTGTTAATCTTAAATCTAGACACACCAGTGTGTCTGGTCTAACTCACAAGACTTTCAGAATGTGGGCTGTGGGCTCTTCCCTGGCTAAGTGCATGGAGACAGAAAGGCCAGGAAGTAGAGGAATGGAGAAGGTATGTCACATGTGAGCACTCTGATCACTAGTAGATAAGTCCCAGTGAAAAAAGTTCTGCCCAATAAGATTAGCTCCTCCACCTCCTTTAGCAAGAGTAAGCAAAACCAGAAGTGTCCATCTACACTCCCCAAGGGGGCATAAGAAACAGAAATTCACTCAGCTCTCAACCCCATTTGGTACTAAGACAGAGACAAATGTTTCTCCCTAAATTTTTAAAAAGAGGGAATACCTACACTTTCGATATCACTCAGAATTTTGGAGAAACTTCTAGCTTCTTTGGTATGCTCCTTGATCTCTTCTAAAATTTAAGCCAATCCATGCAGGCAGTAACAGAATAATCTGAACACAGTGTTTTAAATCATCTTCTCCCTGCCAATGCTTGGGGGCTGTTATTGTACCAACATGCATTCCCTGCCTTTTCAGAAAAAGTCTTTCCAAGAGGTCTCCTACCATTTATACAAATAGACTCCCAGTAAGCCCACCCCTCCAGTCTCAACACACCTTAATCTAGGGTAAGTACAACTTTGATTCTGCTAAAAAATCAAGATCCATCATAAACTGTTCTTGCTGACCTTTGCAGCCACCTATATTTACCTTTCGTCCAGTTTACCACACTATTTACATTGCCCTAGGCACATATATGAGCTATCTATCTGCCAGAAAGTTGTGTGCCATAAAACAAATAACCAAAGCTCTTGAGCCAAAGACTTCTTGAAAATATAACCTTGCACTGGTATGTGCAACTCATTGTCATCTTTCACTAAAAAATTGGCTCTGGTTACTTTCAAAGTTCACATAACTGTCAGCTAAGGAAATACCTTTCGTGGATCTAGGCCTGATTTCTGGACTGTTACTTTAAAAGAATTTTGGTAGTATCAACTTTTATGACATAATTAGCAAAACTTAAGGAACACTTAGGTGTGTTCCCTTTCAACTGAAATATTTGCAGTCGTCTTCAATGTGTATATAATTACTGTACTTTTATATTTTTTAAATTATGAGGTCTTAATTGCTCTTACCAAAGTAAAAACAGAAACAACAAGCATTACTATTCTTTGCAAAGGAGTAAAAATATCCTCAAATTAAAGACTTTTCCCTAACTTGCTCAAAATAAAGTAGATAGATTTTTAGAATACAATGGGAAAATCAAATTCTAAAGAAATATGTGTAGAAGAAATTAGCCCTGGTACTTTACAAAGAAATACTACCACTGTTTAAATAGAAAAATGAGAAAATTAATTACATTAAATGATCTTGGATCAGATGGTCTTTGTGGTAAATTGCATTATTAACCTGCAATTATTAGCCCCACTGCCTTGTATCCACACCTTTGCCATGTGACTTTGCAGTTATTCACACTAAAAAACATGACTTGCTTTGGCTGCTAGAAGACTGGAATTAAAACAAAGTTGTATCAGTCTCAGCTTAGGCCTTAATAGATCTTAAGTGTTTCTGTTTACATTCTTGTGTTTCTGCCATCTCTGTGAGAACTTCACGCCTGGGCTTGCCTACTAGTCCCAAGCAAAGATGAACGCCACTTGGAGCAGTACCATCCAGCCAAGCCACTTCAATCAACTGGCCAATCTACAGACAAATGAATAAGTCCAGCCAGGATCAAAAAACTAGCCAGCCAATCCCAGCCCAGATCAGCTGATCCGCAGGTGCATGAAAAAAATAATGCCTATCCTTGTAGGCTACTGAGATTTTATGGTTGTTTGTCATTTAATAACGGGTAATTGATACAGTCTAATTAATAAAATGTATAAACTTTAAAATACTAACTTAAATTCCATTTAGAAATTTGTTCCTTTGGAAAAGCTAAATTCTAACTTCTTTTGAAATTAAAGTTGTCAGACGGAAGCAAAACACTGAACTTTCAAACCAAGGCGTGATGGAGTGCATTAGATGCATTTTTGACTATTTATTTTAAAGGCAAGCGAGATGCAAGGACACATGCACACAGACAAAAATAATTTAAGTGATCAGACAGAGATAAGAAGAAATATAAATTATACCCTAGACAAATTGGCAGATTTACCACTTATCAATATCCTGATCCTATTCTACAAATTTTCAAAGGAAGACTGTTCAGCTCACCAACCATTCCACAGCATTCCAGTTTAAGAAGATACCACTGATCTCTATATTATGCAATACAAGTGAATGTTCTAGAAGGCATACAGTGATAGCCACTGGACAGCTACTTTTAGCAATTTATATAATTCCTATCCTAATGTGGTCATTACCTAAACAAAGATTCAGTAGGAGAAAGACAAGTCAACATCTATACTCCACCTTTTCCAACTAATTCTATAAACTAGTCATTAGCATTAATCAGCAAGAATTTCTCAGGCTCCTAAAAGCTCACGAAAGGGCAGAAATTCATTAATGCTAATTTCTATTTCTTTTCTTGTTCTTGTCAAGATTGAAATGAAACCATTCGACAGGTCTCATGCTAACAAAAATGCAAAAATATTGATTTTAATTAAATCAAATTATTAGTCCTTTATCTACTAACAAGGTACCTTCAATTAATTGAGAGTCAAAACTATTGAAAAGGTGGTATTTCTTTGCACTGTTTTAAATTAATTGTTGTAATCTCAGTTCTGTGCAGCTTATTAAGAAATTAAATCTTTATGAATATAAAATACATTTAGAAGAATAAAAGATGAGATAGCTATTTTTGCATGCCAAGTAGCTGAGAATTTTACATTTATATTCATCAAAAGTAATCTAAAACATTCTAAATTCTGCATAATGTGAACATTCACTGAATCCTCTTTAAGAGTTAGAATCACTACAGTTTTATTCATTAGACATGATACGAAGATATGTGCACAATTTAATATAAAACTGCGAAAGGCCCCTTTGCCCTTAAAAATCTGTCTTTTATTCATTCATTCAAAAATACTTATCGAGTGCTGTATTAGTCAGGGCCTCAGCAGGAAACAGATGGCATACTCAAATTAGGATGTTTTCAGTAGGGACTCATTACAAAAGTGTGGACAGGTGCCCTAAATCCACAGGTACGAAAGGGAAAGCAGAGTTAGCAGAAGTTAAAAGGAGAGAGTTTGGTAACAGAGGTCTACCTTAATAGAAACAGTGACTTTAGGGTACACAGCAAGCTTGAGCCCACTCCATAGGATGGGCACCAGAAGCCCAGGCAATAAATATTCTCCTCCTCTCTCCCACTGCTCTCTTGCTAGGAAACTGGAAATCCTGTGGTGAACAAAAAGAACAAAAATTGCTGCATCATGGATGTGGCATTCTAGTCAGGGGAGACAGAGTAAACCAAACTAAGTGCTACAGAGAAAAATAAACCTAGATAGAGTCACAGAGAGAGAGCTATTACTCGGGGAGAAGAATCACAATTTAAATAGAGTAGTAGAGGAAGATCTGGTTGAAAGAGCAGTATTAGAACAAAGGCATGAAGGAGTGAAGGTGCTAAACATACACATAGACATCTAGGGAAGAGTATTCCAGGTAGAGAGAGAAGAAAGCACAAAGGGGAGTGCTTGCCTGTTGGAGGGACAGCCAGGAGGCCAGAGTGACCAGAACAGAATGAAGCAAGGGGAAGAGGAATTGCAGCAAAGGTCAGAGTGTAAAGAGGACATGATCAGGCAAGTCCTTGTAGGACTTTATAAAGATCTTGGTTTTTATTCTGAAAAATAAGAAGCGATTAAAGGGTTTTCAACTTGAGGAATGACATAATCTGATTTTGTCTTTATTAATATCGCTCTGGCGGCTGGATTGGGAATAGACTGAAGCGGGTAGGTTTGGAGAAAGAAAGATTTAGGAGGCTACCATGATAATCCAGGCAACAGGTGATGGTGGCTGGAACTAAGGAAGTAGCAGTAGAGGTGATGAAAAGTGGAATTCATTTACTGGTGAAGAGTATAGTGGTTCTGAGGAAAGCTTAGGCATCAAAATGTTTGGATTTATGCTTATCACTTAGCTGTATGACTAGTGTTCTCTCTGTGCTTTATTTTCCTCATCTATGAACTAGAGATATTAATAGTACCTAGCTCATAAGGTTGTTTCTAGATTTAAGAGATATAATGCATGTAAATGACTCAATAAAATATCTGGCACATAGAAAGCCATCAATAAATATTGTGATTGCTATCTGCATTCAGAAAGCATCCTGAGATGCTTTTTAAAAAAAAAAAAAAATATATATATATATATATATATCTCGATCTTAGAATGATTGAAGACCATCTCATTCAATTTGGGGAAAAGTCTGCATAAAATCACTTATACTAAAGATTCAGGTATTTTTGTAAATCCCTACTGCTCTCCTTGCTTATCCTTAAATTCTCTAAGCAATGAGGAACACAGTTTTTCCTAGTAGGCCCATACCACCTTTGGACACATCTGACTAGCAGCTCCTAATTAGTTTGAATTGGTATCTGTTTCCCTTTGTCTCACCTGCTGACTCTAGATGTCTCTTTAGGCGTTTACAGTTCCATCAGTCTTTCATGTGGCAAAACTTTGAGTATTTGAAAGAAATGACCCGGCCTTTCTTCTTTCCAATTCTAAGTTTGTTTGTTTGTTTGTTTGTTTGTTTGTTTAACCAGTCCTTTAGAACGAAATTCAGTGGAAGGAATAAAGGGTTAATAGAGAGCCCTGGATTCAGAATCATGAAAGCTGATACTTCAGGTTGGCTTATTCAACATCAGTTCCTCACCCTGCTCCCATTTCATTCTGAACTACAGTCAACGGAAGGCTAGAAGCTCACCTTTTCAGACTCTCTTATGGTTAGAGGGGGCCATGTCGACTTGTTTTTGGTCAATGAAATTCAGGCTGAAGGGTGTTCCCTCTTCTGCTTTGTCCTTCTAGTCTACATTACCAACAAGAATGGGGTTGTCCCAAAGATGGTGGCATAGAAAGACAGAAAGAACCTGTTTCTCTGAGGGCAGCAGGGAGCTGCATTACCAGCCTTAGATCACTTGTCTCAGGGTTTCTTATTGTTTGGGGGGAAAAAAAAAGACCCATTTTAATTATACCTCTCATTCTTTTTTTAAAAATTAAATTTATTGGAGTGACATTGGTTAATAAAATTATATAGATTTTGATACACAATTTAATAATACATCATCTGCATATTGCATTGTGTGTTTACCATCCAGTCAAATCTCCTTCTGTCACCATATATTTGACCCCCTTTTCTATCTCCTTCCCTCCCCTCTTTCCTTCTGGTAATCACTAAACTGTTGTCTATGTCTATGATTTTTTGTTTGTTTGTCCTGTTCATTTGTTGCTTTCAGTTTTATATTTCACATATGAATGAAATCATACAATTCTCGATTTTTTCCGTCTGACTTATTTCACTTAGCATGATATTCTCAAGAGCCACACATGTTATTGCAAATGACAGTATTTCATCTTTTCTTATGGCTGTGTAAAATTCATTGTATATATGTACCACGTCTTCTTTACCCAATCATCTATTGAAGGACATTTTGGTTGTTTCCATGTCTTGGTCACCGTGAATATGCTGCAATGAACATCAGAGTACGTATATCTTTAAGAATAAATGTTTTCAAATTTTGGGAGTAGATACCCAGAAGAAGGGTGGCAGGGCCATATAGTAATTCTGTATTCTTCTCATTTTTAAATGCATGTAAATTTCTGTAAAATGCCATTGAACACAATTCTGCCTTTTAAACCTATATTTTAATCTTAATTCTGATATTGTCTGTAGGAGTTTAGGCAAGCATGTATATACTCTACCTTCACTTTCCTTTATTTTCATTGTGGGGGCTAAATAAATGCCCTCTAAATCTCCTTGGGGGCTAACATTCTATACTTGGATTTTCTTATCAAAGTATTGGTTCCAATTAACCTTGTTTAGTCCAGGTCAAATAACTATCAGATTCATTATTTTTATCATTAGAAAGACTACAGTAGGGTATCGTTATTTTTCTATGTTATCTACTCACTGGATTAGCCTTCTCTGATCTTCAGCAACTTGCTAAACAAAATCGCTCATGCAAACAATTACTCATGGATTACCTCTTTAGGCCTTTCATATTTGTTACTTCATTATATCTTTACAGATTTCTTTCCTAGCATATTTTCTTTCTCAATCTTAAATAAATACATTTTCATTATACAAAGTTGGGATATTAAAGAAACATAACACTTTAATGTACTTGCACTCAACATCTTTCACTCTATATAGTACAAATTTGATATTATGCAAAAAAGAGTATTATATTCTTTCCTTTTCATTTAACATACTGATATCCTATTTTTTTAAATAGTCTGAAATCATTAGTCTATAAATCATTAGTGAGTCTTTTCTGGGACAGTATTTTCATTGAAAGGTAATTTATCAGCAATTCATAAATGCAAGACCTTAAGCACAGAAAAATTATAATTTTCTGAGATTACTGACTCCTCCTGAGCTAATTTTTTCCAGTGAAATATAAAGATGTCACCCAAAAAGTTGATATTCATTATTAATAATTGTGACAAATACCATATAAAAACCTACTTGTCATATAAAACGCTCAGAAGTTACATAGTAGATATATAGGTAACAAGCAGATATGTAATAAGTGCAGATGGATGAATGGATGGATAGATGGATGTATGGATTCAGTGAATCTGAGATGAATTGCTTTTTCCATTAGGCCAAATGACCAAAGTCTGCATAAAGTACATTATTAGGGAAGAGACTGAAAGTTTAACAATTCCTCTGTGCTCAGAGCTAACATAGGAAGCTTGGTACAATCTTTACCAGGTTAGTTTCACCAGAAAATGAGAACCCATGAACCACTACTGTCAGGAATGTCTTTTACCAAATCCTAAATTATCCCAGTTGCATTCCACCTCTCACTTTTGCATAAATACCATAAACAATGCAAAAAGCCACTGCAAAGCTTCATGTAATACAAATAAATACTCATAATGATAAGCATGTCATTAGCAAATAATACATCCTGCCTCCTGTATAACGGTAAACAATGATATTTGTTTCTTCTAACCTGCTTCTGGATGAAACAGTAAACCATGCATTAAGAATAAACTCTTTGAAATTGCTAAAGAAAGAGGTAATGAGGAAAGGAACCAAGGAGCATCAGCATTGGTCTGTCCGGAGGAAAGAACCACAGTTCTCTAGCGCTGTCTCAGTGTCGTACCCATGACCTGACACACTAGCGTGTGGTGCCAGTGAGGCACAATCTCACTTGAACTCTCTCATTATTTCATTCACATATATTTAAGTATGTTAAGTTTCAAGTATTTATGGATGAAATGATAAGACTCCTTTTAAAAATTGCAATAGTATGTTGAGAAAAATTAACATTAATTTTTTAATATTATTGAATATTAATAATATGCACTACTCATATTTTGCTCTATTTTTAGTTTGTGTTTTCAAAGCAGGATCTACAATGTTCACATATTACAATAGGTCAACAATAAGTTGCTATGCCCCTTCAGTCTCTTTGAATCTCTCTTTTCACTCTCTCGTTCTCCCTGAAATTTATTTATTGTAGAAACCAGGTTGTTCATCTCGTAGAATTCTTCCCTATCTGCATTTAACATCACAATATCATGTCGTTCTTATGTCTCTATGTTCCCTATAAGTTTATATTAATTTCTATATTTCCTAGAGATCTAGAAACCTGATCAGATTCAGGCTTGGTTTTGTTTTGTTTGTTTTTATTTTTTAAGCAAGTTCTTTCTTTTTTTTATCCAAAGGAAATGTTTGGGCTTTATATGCCATACTATCAGAGAATCATTTTGCTTATTTTTAATGTCTGTTCCACCTCTAAATTTATCAAGAGACCTTGGAAGAGACAGACACTCCCTGGCTGCCACACCCTTCCCTCCTGCTATGAGGAAGGACCATCTGTCCTAAACTCTGAGCCATGTCTAACTTCAGTTTAACGACTGACCACACCTATGCTAATTTCAACCTCTCAAAAGTCCTAACACTGATATTGGGTCTCCATTACTGACTCATTCTTCCTATTGAGTCTTTTGTCCTACCAAAGGTCCTCAGTAAAAATGCTCCAAATCCATTATGTAGGTTCTGATAAAATGAACAGTCTTGCCCTTGAAACTTTGGCTCACAAAAGCTTCATAATCTTAACATAGTGAACTCTTCCAGCCTTAGATCTATCACAAAGGGGACCTATTAATTTTATAATTACATATCTAGGGCAAACACTACATCCTTCTCAAAACAAAAAAAAATTTTCTGATAAATGATTTGCTGTCTCCATCTACATAATGAAATTAAACAGGCAACTCTATTTGATAAGCTCAGCCTTTAAGACACAGAATTTATTTTAAGTATAATCTTATAGGACCATGAATTTCATGAAAGGGGTCACAGTAAGTCTAGAAAACTTTTCACAAAGAATACTGATAACATCCTTACGGGAACATTTTGAGTTTGCCTCATCACCCTCATTCTACAGGTGAGAAAAATGAGGCTCAATAACTTTGCAAGTCTCATTAATTTCTCTTTCCATTAAAACATATGGTATTTAATCAATATTCAAAGTAGCAGTGGTTGTCCAAAGTTAGACAATGATGTAAAAAAGAACCATATTTCAAAAATCTGCATAGGTCTGGCTACAGGCAATATTCATTCTAAAACTGATGCAGCAATCTTTAGAAACAAGGGAAAAGAAAAAAAAAACAAAACTCTGCATACTTCTCAGGCCCAGGAGATTGGCAGAGCACCCTGGGGGATAATCTTCCGTTACTGATGGAGATGCAAAGTGCTGGCGCTGCAGAGCCAAGACGCAGCTTGGCATTGTTCTGTTTTTTGGCTCCAAAACCATAAGCTTGTTCTTGCTAAACTGTTAATCTATCTTCACCTCATTCTTTTATTTGGTATCATCAGTGCTTTTGTGTAAACATCTTTCTTCTTCCTTTCTTAGCACTATTTTTTTCTAATATCAGAGTACATGTGACTTTTAAGATTTAGTTAAACATCCAGGTTTTGTATATCAAATTGAAAACTAATTTCATTTGCTTATCTCTATAATCTTTCCTGCTAGGTACCACCACTGCAGAGTCTTTGTTTATTCCACCATCTAGTCTCCAGGTCTCTTCTGACTTGTTCATAACCTAACCAATAGGGAAGAGCATAAGTAAGGATTTATCATTATGCCCTTTTAAGATGATTAGAATCATTGTCAAATTTTTAGCATATTCTTAAGAAAAGGAGGCAGTCCCCATAAGCAGTATGTGATTTTGTTGTATTCATCTTTTCCAAATGCATCTTTTTCAAGTCTATTTATTCCATTCATCTATTCATCCATATATCCATTCATTTATTTACTCACACACCCATCCGTTCATTAATCCATCCATTCATCCACCTATACATTCACTTGACTACTTATTCATGTATTTTTTTATTCATTCAACAAACATCTGTTAGGTCCCACTGTTAGACTATGTTAGGCACCACTATTGAATTATTCCCTCCATTTCCCATCCTATTTGATTCCTTTCTATCTTCTTTCTTTTTATTTCTTGTTCTATTAAAACTTCTGGACTCACCTCAAAAATCTTATATTTCTTTATTATCACCTCCAGTGCATGTAATAGTCTCTCAAAATATATTTGTTGATTAATAAGAAAAGTTTAGAGAACAAAATATAAAAAATCATAGTGAGTAAACTGGGAGAAAGACAAGAAAGAGTTTAGGAAGTAAGGTGGCCAGAGAATTACCTAATCTGACCAAACTTCTAAGAATATACACTTGGAATAGTGGTATATAATTTAGGCTTTATAGAACATGAGAGATGGAAAGAGGAATCTATTTTCTTATAAGATAAGCAGCTTTCCCGAGGATAAATTGTTGTTGGTGACTTTATTTCCTAAATGAATTTATATCCCAAATGATGGAATTTGGCAGCAACCCTTTTGATATATGCCCAGTGATATAGTTTCGTTAAAACAGTTTCATCTGGGTCTTGCTAGGACTCAGTAGATAGTATACACAGGTTTTGAAATAAAATAGACCTGAGTTCCAGTACAGACTTTAACACTTTCTATCAATGTGACTTTTGGCAAGTTAATAACCTCTCTGAATCTTTGTTTCTTCACGTATATAATAAGAATGATAATATTTCTCTCTGTAGAGTTTTGAAAATTAAATGAGGTACATGATAAAATTTGTAGCCTTGCCCTTAGCATATGGTAATATTTTTTTACTTATTCAAAAATCTCCTCATTTATTATATTTAAAATAATGGTTGAGTGAATTTAAGTTTTTTTACAAAGATTTAAATAAAAAGTTGTATCTTATCCTCCAACTTGGTAATAAAAATAGATTCAAAATGAATTGTAAAAAATAATTAACATGGAAAACTATAAATGTGAAACCAAACAGAATCATTGAAAATATAAATAATAATAAGAGTTAGAGACTAGCCATGGAACAAGACATAAGTCAAAAGCCATATATAGTTACAAAAGCTTTGTGACTAGAACATCTTATAACTTCCTTGTGCTAGTAAATTTAATTTGGGAGATAAATGAATATATTAGATAAAATGAATAACTTATTTAAATTAGTAAAGATGAAGATTACAATTTCAGTTTCAAAGTAATTTTTGTACCTGAATAACTGAACAGTGATTCCGTTTACATAGCATGTTCTGTTAGGGTAGAGTACTGATATATATATGATTACTTTTTTAAAATATACTTAAACATTGCAACTTTCTAAACATGCAAGAGTCAATTTTCTCCCTGAACACTATGATAAGCAATAAGAAAATATACTATTTTATTTAAACATGTTTCTTAATCACATCTTTTATATTATATTCAAACAATTTTGCCAAATGATGTCAGATATTTTGAGGAAAAAAGTACATAAAATGGGCATGAGTTTCTAAAGGAATGAAAACTATATTCAGAGCCTTTAAACTTATTTGAAAATATTTTATGAATTCTTAGAATGTTGGTAACAGCAAAAATATATTTTCACCTACAATGTGATTAGAACAGACACAAGGAATAGTAAATATATCAGGTTCTAAGAAAAATGAGCTAACAAATTAAAAATCTTTTTAAAAAAAATCAGCAAGGATTCATACTTAAGTCTTTAATGGTTTTTCACTTTAACAATATACACATAACTTTTCTGAAGACCTATTTAGAATAAAGCTCTGTTTCTAAGGGAAGGAAGCAGCCCATTTTATTTGTGGCCCAGAAGCAGAGAGCAAGGCATAAAAGCCACTGGTTTATTAAAATGTGGAGCACATTTTCTCCAATTTTTTTAAAGTTATTGAACCACAGCTTCAACAAAACAGAAGGAAGAAGGTAGTTTGTTTTTTCTCTTAATATTATACTTCTAGTGAATCTGTTTAGCTTTCATATTAAAGATGCTCTTTGGAATTACAGTTTCCCAGGCAAATTCTTTTTTTAAAAAAGTCTTGACTCTTCGATCATTCACAATGTGTATTTAGAGTCAGATACCTTACTGCAAAAGAGCAAATTTTTAATTGTAGTAACTATTATTGGTACTATCACATGGCTTTGATATTTCTCATATGCAAACTTAGGTAATACTTGGTTTGTTTTCATACATTTCTACTCATGCTTCTGCTTTTTAAATAGTAGGGGGCCATTATCGATATTAAAGTATGTACTAGCTTCAGCTTTCAGGAGGGATGTATAATTTAACTGATATTTTTATCTTTAAAGAAATGTTAAAACTGCTTACTATATTGACAATGAGTGTTTAAAATTTTTGAGAAGTTCTCTCTTTTTATTATCCAAGAGAAATATTTGGGCTTTATATGCCATATTATCAGAGAATCATTTTGCTTATTTTTAATGTCTGTTCCACCTCTAAATTTTTCAAGAGACCTTGGAAAAGACAGACACACCCTGGCTGCCGCATCCTTATCTCCTTCTGTGAGAAAGTATCTGGGCTTCTTTTATTAAATCACTTCTTCCTGTTGGCTTTAATTCATAATGGGCAATAACCCTGAACAAATTAATCCTTTGTGGTCTAACTTAATAAAATTTTAAAGCACAGGAAGATAATAAAACATGAATCAAATAAGATTATAAAGGAAATAAGCCAATCAATACAAGGATTTTTTTTTTTTTTAAGTAATCCAGAAGATGGCTAGAGTCACACTACTCCTTAAAATCAAGATAAGATTGGCTTAAACTTCATGCTATGCAGTGGGAAATCCAACATTCTCTTCAAGTTTCCTGCAAACAGACTGGGAGGCTATGTTCTTGTGGTCACCTGGTCTCCAACTATCTGCTTCTGGTGCAGATAAATTGCCAATTTATGAATAATTTCCCCATGATCCTCATATTGTTGCCTTCTTACAGCATTGTATTAAACCAAACTTGAAACTTTGGCCTCCTCTTGATTTCTATAAAGGTGAACTCCTCACAAAAAGCATTTGTGTGCATAGCTGACTTTATTGAAAGTTTGGAGAGCAAGAGGGAAAAGGGGGTGTTTTAACATTACAGTAATGCCCCACCAAAAAAAGTTAAAATTGATTATGAGAAAAATCTTTCTAACATGCTTTTGTTGACTCTGCCACTACATATTGTTCACCCTCTACCATGTTCCAATTTATGTCCCAGACTCTAGCCAATTTCTTAATACTTCTCTTATCTCCTAGTCTTCTTTCCCCACTCCTCTTAAAATGTCCTTAAAATCTAACAATTTTTATTTTACTATTTATTATTGTAATCAATCTTCTCTAGCTTTACTTCTAAATTTAATGCCAAGTCTACCTTATGTGGTTGAATCTGAAACTGACCATGTGTTAAATATAACAAGTGGCCTATCCTCTTGATAACACAGAAGACCAGCAGAAACCTAAAGGTTCCTCTACCAGGATCTTCTATTCTAAAAATATGTAATATTAAATAGTGATTTCTTCTTCTTAAACAAGTATATAAAGAAGTAAATGAAAAGTGAACCAAGTAAACAAAATAAAGTCAGGAATAGGTTACACTGTAATGGGGAGATGATTCTTCAAAGATTAGAAAGAATAGCCACAGGGTGTATTGAATGGGATCGATCCTTCATTAAGACATGTGAAGAAATTTTTATGCTCTTCCCCAGTATGACATGTCATCTGAGATGTGGACATTTTAGTGGTCTTACATACAGAAAATTGCTTTCAAGTTCTAATCATACCTGTATATAGACCTTTGACCTTGAACAAACAACACCACCTTAGGAACTTATGTAAAAAGAGTATTAGTTCCAGCTACATTACTGTGCTGGTGTGAGGATCAGATATAATAATATAATAAGTGCATAAGAGCTTTATAAACCGGGAGACATAATTAAAGCCTTTCCTTTAACCTTTTAAAATATGGAGACCTGTAAGAAGGTACACAAACCACAGAATGATCTACTCTAAAAATTTGACTAGATACATAGCAATCATTCTTGTTCTTGTAGCAATGTTTTGGTTCATTTTCATGAATAATCATGTTAAATACTTTCTTGATATATTGTATACAAACCAGAATGTAAAAGAAGGTAAATATCAAAGTACGGGGACCACAGGGTGAGCCCAGCTTGCATTAACCAAAACAATGATGAACAAACAGGATAGCAATTATTATATTTACAATAAGGTGTGTTGCTTTTATTCAGCCTAGAATATCCATTCTTTTGTGATAAGCACATTCTCTCCCAACATGCAAAGCTTCATAAAAAGGCAAAGTATAGATAGAAGATTATATGGCAAGCGTAAGACTAAGGTAGTGAGACTCACTGTATGATTTTTGCTTTGGCTGTTACTGGACAAATGGTAGCCCAAATGATATCCATTTTCACAATAGTAAAATACATGCATTTGGTATTAAATGCTCATGTTAGTAATAAGATATGTTTTTGTATTTGTTTTTATCCTAGAGATTATTTGTATGAATAGGGATTTCTCTGACCTTCCATTTCTACATTAACCAAACCAACTAGCCACTTCTCTTTGTTATCTTATTTTCCAATATGTGCAAATATCTTCAGTTAAGGCTTGTAGCCTAGGGGCCATTCAATCTTATTAAATTGACTTTACATATTACTGAAGGAATCAACTGTGCTAAAATCCAAAGTTATTATTTCACTCTCCAGGGTCTATATATTATTCCCCTTATTTCCAAGTCATTTAAGAAGAACCTCATTGTTATGACTCCCTTCATCCCTCACACAACCAAATAAATATGTTCAAAGAAGAAAATGTCAGCTTGCCTATTACACCACCATCCACTTCCTCTCCAGGGTGGAAATTCACCTACACTTGTCTTTTGAAAAACCTGAAGGACCTCCGTCAGGCACTGAATAGCAGCCTAAAAATAGTCTTCCCCCAAAATCGGAAAGTCCCTGAGTAATAGCAAGGTATACATTACAAAGACCTCTAGAAGTTAGTCTCCAAAGGTTAAAAATAAAGTTTTAAGAAGTCATGATAAAGAAACTAAGCTTAAGTTTTTGAATTCTCCTAACGTTCTCCTAACTTTGCTCAAGATATTTCAAAATGACAAAACTTTTCATGAATACTGTAGAAGTAGGAACATATTGACCAATGTATATTTCTGAGTGTCTTCTATATGCCAGTTTTTGTAGCAAATGAGCAAGATTAAGTTAAGGCCATGATCATAGCTCAAGAAATTTATATCTATGGTATGAGACAAAAGAAATAAACCAACAATTATAATACAGGATGAAAAGCACTTTTGAAAAGCAAAAATAGTGACTAGCCCTTCTGCTTATTCTAACCCCTTGCGGGGAACTCTATCCTCAGCAGCAGCAGGGAGTAAAAAATGTAATCCAGGCAGTGGACTTCATTCTTTCCCTGTCTTTGGGCTTTCTTCCATCTAACATGGCACCATTCGAAACAACAAATTCAAAGACATTTATTTACCCTGGTTATACCGACATCAGCAGAAAAGACCTGCAATATTCCTAAAATTTCCCAGATCATATGGTCCATTCGACCATTTACTTAACACCTGAGATTATCTTTTTTTGACTCATCCTGTGTGCACCTCACAAAATCCTTCAAAATTATGTTCTTTAATTAGATAGAGCCAGTTAGATCATTGTTTTTTCAGCCTCTTACTAGAGCTGTTTATATTTGTTTTTTCTTCCCTTATAACATCATTAAAATGAGGAGGGGCCAGAGAAATGAGGGGAAAAATCTATACATTTCTGTCTTCATCAGATTCTCTGCTTCCTCAGGTTGAGCCCAACCCTGCCCTTAGCTCATCTGATATGCATGGCCACAAAATTGTAAGCACGTAATAATCTTACCCTCCACATTTTTGTTTTTCCAAGTGTTCATCAAAAATTCACTGACTTAACATATTCAATTTTTACATCAAATACATTTTCCTCTCCTTGTATAATAAATTTATTTTTTGACCAATTCTACCTATTGTAAGGGATTGTGGGAAATGAAGGCGAAACACCTACCCTAGCCCAGAAGGACTTCCAAAAGAGATGATAGCCGAGACAAGTATGGAAGGATGCATAAAAGCTAGCTAGTTAGGAAAAGAAAGGGGCATCCAGGCAGAGAGATAGCAACAAGGACAAGACCCGGAAGCATGGAAAAACATAACTCCTTCAGGAAAGCACAAGTTTTGTAGAAATGAAGCATCTGGGGAATTTAAGAGAAGGCATAAAACAAACCCAGTGGTCAGCTGATAAAGAGAACTTGAAGAATGGGTCCAGCTGTTTCTGTCTACTAATCACCACAGAAGCAATGACTATGTATTTTTTGTCTGCTACTGCAACCCCTAGTATAGGTTATGGCACATGGTAGGAATTATATTTAATGAATGTGTGAATGAATGAACAAATGAATATAAGTTGGCCTTTATGTATAACAGTCTTACATGGAACACTGCCGGTACAGTCATCCTATCAAGGGAACTCAGAATTAAAGATAAGAAACAATTAGTGCTAGTATGTATTCAGATAACATATGTCACTTTGCTCAAAATGCTTCTCACCAAGGCTAGGTATGTAGCTAGAAAGAGGTCCACAGCTGTGGCTGAATACTGGGATCTCCTGAGGAGCTTTTAAAAATCTTAAAGCCCAGTTCGAAATTAAATCAGAATCTCTGGAGGTGGAATTCAGCAGTAGTTTTTTAAAGTCTCCAAATGATTCCAATGTGCAACCACAGCTGAAAACTTCTGCCCTTGTGCATCAGTACCATCAAAGGTTACAACAGAGGTGTATATCCTCTGGAGATTTTTTTTGTTTTTTTTTCAAAAAACTGCATGCCTAGTCTCAATACTTGATTAGTAGGAGTAGGAAGGATTCCTGCTGTGTATATGTTTGGAAGAAGCTCACCAGGAGATTCTGCTGGATGCCAAAGTTTGAGCATCACACCTTTAGAAAAAGGATAGAGTTTGGGCAAATATTCAAGGTCACCTAAATGCAAGGGGTGGAGATGAGAAAAGAACTCTCCCTATCTACCATCTTGAGCCATGAAACTGTCACTGCCAGAGAGAAACTGTGCAGGGATGAAGATAGAAGGTGCCACAAGACAAATTATTAAAAGCATCTCTTAATTCAGAGAAGTAACGTGTTTCTCTCTCTAGGCATGTGACTTATTTCCTGGGAAATACTCCAAGAGATGGGGTCACCCTTTGGGCTTCATGTATAAGCCTAACAGTTGATCATCAGCTTGACTTATCTACATCTGCTCTCAGGCAGTAGTAACAAGGACCCCCAAGTCCTACAATAAGAGTTTCTAGGCAGTCTTATTCCCATTGAGGCTATATTACGAATCACCTCCTCTTGTATTGCTGACTATGAGCATTGTTCCTTCTTTAATTAAACCCCTTAGGTAAAAGGATCTTTCCAATTAAATAAATTCTGGAACGCTCTGCAGAGGTAAGCATATTAAAGAGAAAAAAAAATAGGGTCAGCCAATTATTTATCAAGGTAGTGAGAAGCTGGAACTATCATATGCTTTTTTTAAAAAGAATACAAATCAAGGAGGTAAAAAAAAAATTCTAATAGTCACCTGCATTGTCTTCTCCACAAGGCAAAAGATTTTTACAATTTTTTTCAAAGCCTTTGAAGACAGAATCAATGAACTTCATTGCAGCACAGAGACAAGAGTTTCTCGGACTGTCAAAAAAAAAAAAGAAAGAAGCCAGCATTCATTATTATTAAATTGAGCATTTTCTCTTATCAAAGTCAGTATGCGTTCTCTTGTCTTTATAATACTGCACTTATTATCTTGTCTACTTTGCTGTTATTAACTAAATGGAAGTGCATTCAGACCTAAAAATTAGTTTTTTTAATATACTGTTTTCAATTTCTCATTTTTTCTCATAGAAAATGAGTAGGGTGTTTTGTATTGCTCTTGTTATTATTTATTAATAATTATTAATAAAATTTAACTTTCACATTTTATTTATACAGTACCATTGAATTAAGCAGCTTTGCCAGTTTCAAAACAGTCATATGCTCAGAAGCTTTAGCCTGTGCTCTATTAGAACGATTAACGATTCTGTGCTGCCTGTTACTTGCACACATTTTCTCAGAAGAAAGAGCTGTGTCTTGCTGACTGTCCTCACAAGCACTCCTATCTACTTCACAGCCCTTCTGTCTCTAATGTCAGTAGTTCATATTTGCCACACTTAAGGAGGATTTGTGTTGAGGAGGAAGCAGCAGCCTCTTCAAACATAAAAACCTCGAGGAAAGAAGCCTTCATTGCTTTTCTATTGCAAAGGCATTAATGGAACAAACAGGGAAAAGGAGGAAAAAGAAATGCATACTGACTTTGATAAGAAAAGACACTTAATTTAATATTAATGAATGCCAATTTCTTTCTTTTTTTAACTGTGTGAGAACAAAGTAATTAATGATAATATTTAACAAATAATGATGATAGGTTGACATTTTACTAAATCTACCTTAATCTTAGTCTTAATCTTATAATAATCTCATAGACAGCATTGTTATCACATTCAGAAAAAAAGAAAAGTGAGGCCTTAAATAGATTTAGTGATGTATCTAAGATTACAAGTGAAGCGAATGGACAAAACTGTGATTAGAACCTGGGTTAATTCAAAACTCTGATGGGAATGTGCTAAAAAACGCTCATGCCACTCAGAGGGAGAGGGGCAGTACCCACTCCAGAATTTACCTTCCTATGTCATATCTCTTTTGAATAAAGTCAATGTTAATTAACAATTGTGTTCTTCAAATTTTGAATTTGTTGAGCATTTTCTCTCACATAAGTGAACTTTAATCTTATGAAATCAATAAACAATGGTCCCATATATGCAAGGTTCTAACTTTAAACAGTAGAAACTATATTCTCTCAAAAGCTGACTTAGATATTGAATGTCTATAACACATTTTGTTCTTTTTGTTAATGAGAGTGACTGATTGCCAGGAATAAGCTACAACTGTTCTCAGACATGTATGCATGAGTTGTCTTTTAATTCCCGTAAACATTACAGATACAGATTCCGAACATTTTCTAAACCTATAGTTGATTTGCTTTTGGCCTATTTTGGTAGAGGGGATATGCAGCCTCTGATACCTAGTTAAAAAATTTAACTGCATCAGTTAAAAAGTTCAACAAAGGTCTGCTGAGTACCTGTTCTAGCCAACAATGTGGTAAATGCTGTGAGGAACACCAAAGGAATATAAGCAAACATCCTTGCCTTTGGAAATTTTACAATCTAATGGGTGAAATGAAACACATTCATATGAAATAATTTGTAAATGAGAAAAGCATGTAGTAAAATGATAATCATGTGTAAGAAATAATACTGTAATGAAAGTACTGAAAAAAAACTATAGGCTGAATTGTATATTTGTTCATTTATCGAATAGTAATCCAGCACTTGTCAAGTAATGTAGGATTTCAAAGATGAATCAAATATGGCCTTGGGTCTCTAGTCTAGAAGCTTCTAATCTAGTTAGGAAAATGTGTACCTATCAACAAAAATAACTATAATAAAAGGCAAAATATAATGTATCTTAGAAAAAAATCTGACATGTAAAAATCAGAGAAATCTTCATGAAAGAGGTTCCAAATAAGCTTATTGTAGGGGCTGAAGAGACTGCCAATGTGCACAGTAGGGAGAGATTTCCAGGAGAAGGAAGATTATGCATGTGAGCCTGTTTATACATACACAGAAGCATACATGTATTTTTTTAAATTAAGAAAGAAATACACAAAATTTTAACTGGCTTTATGCGTTGGGGAACTATAGGCATTTTTTGTTTACCTCTTGACAAATTTCTGACTTTTCAAGTTCTTGACATTGCACATGCTTCTCCTCATAATCAGAAAAGAATTTTTTTTCATTTTCAAAGCATTTGCACACCCTGGTAACAAAAGATGAAGGGTGAAACAAAGAACAAAGCAGATATCCGCCTTGCCTTGTTTAAGGCAGGGACAAGGCATCATGAGAATCACTTTCTTCTCTGCCCAGAGATAAGGCTGGTGTAGGTCTCTACTCTGTTATCATTGATCCCATATCAAAGGAACTGATCTCTTCTGTGTCGAACTATAAGAAGGAAGTGTAATCCTAAAACCTTTCCAAAGCTTACTTCCTGTTGTATAACATTTTTCAAAATTTATTTCTACTTTCTCACAATTATTCTATATTGTTAGCAGCCTAGAAAAAGCCTTCAGTGACCTGTGTCTCAGTTCAGGAACCCTAGAAAACAAACCTGAGACAAGGCTTAAGTTGATGCGTTTTTGAAAGATTCAATCACTGAACAATAAGAGAGACAGAGAAAGATGGGAAGTAAAATATAAGGTGACACATTACCATGCCAGCTACTGCTTCACAAGCCACAAAAAAACACAGCTGGTCACTAAGCAGTACTAACATCTCCAAGCAAGCTGAATAGAAAGCTATGCCTCAGGGCCATCTATGTAAAGGAAAAAGGGAGAATTTATCTGATGGCTGCCCTTCCCCATCTACTATTTCCCATTTGGTGAATTTCTCCATAGAAAATCAACTCTTCTGCTTATCCAGTTTACATTGTCTCCTTTTGGCAGCTATTGAGAAAGCCAGGTCCCATCCCCAGGAACATGGAGTTTGTTCTGTGTCTAGTGGAAGAAAAAGAAGTTAAGGTCCGTGGATCAGATTGGGTTTGGCCTGGGTTCATACCATGGTGGGTGCTGTGGAGTCTATTCTAGAAGAAGCTATGGTGGTATTGACAGCTTCCCAGGAGCCAGTGACTCAAGGCCCATACACTTAGGACTTTGAGAGAATCTAAAGTGGTGCTTAAAATGTGTCTGACACAGCTTATTATCTTAGCCTGGATTTTCTCTGGAAAATCCTGAGACAGGGTCAATATGCAGGTGGTTATTTACTATGTGATTCTGGGCAACAGGAATGAAGAACTAGTGGGAGTGAAATAGAAAAGGAGAGAAAGCCAATATAAGTGTTCGCCCTGGCTTGGCCACTGCTGTGGGTACCTGGGCCTCAATCCCTCTGGGACTCTCTAAGAAGCCACGTAGAATGTGCCTCATAGTTGAACACCACAGGGACAAAAGAAGGGCATCAATCCCCTGGCTACTATTTCCCATTGGTCAAGGCTTGCCATGGGATGCTGACTCCCTTACACACTCAGATCGCCCTTGTGTTGATATTGGGTGGATTCTCACAAGCTTACCAGGCAACAGAGTCGGAAAACCCTGAGATAGAAAGTTGAAACTATATGGTATAACTGAAGGCAGATCATACCTGCACAAAGATGGTTGCCACAGGAACGCAAGGGTAAAATGTGGGCCAAGAGGATATGAGAAAGCATACAAGAGGAGTCTGCCACATCTGTCAGCAAGCATTTCAATAGCAGGATTTCTCCTCATTTTCACTTTCAAGAACTGGTTTGATTTTTAATTGTAAATTGTTAATGTTTATCATTATGGAATTTAGTGTGTAGCCCTATAAATAAGGTGTTTGTATTTTAACAGAAATTAAGCTATACAAAATATATATATGTAAATCAGACTTATATTAAGATAGTTAAACATGAAAAGTATTTTTCTGTTTCCTCTGCAAGAAGAATCTAAGGAATAAAACTTACTTCTACTGTACTAAATCTTATGCTCCGTGCTGGGCACTTTCCATAGACTCTATGAGAATGTATTATAATCCAGATATGACTCAAGACCTCTTTGTACCTCAGAGATTTCAGTTTAGTAGGCTTAACGTCCCTTTTACAGTCCAAGCAGACACTTCTAAATTTCAGTGACTTACAACTTTACCTCTCTAGTGTCTCCTCTGCCTCCGCCCCTTCATCTAGGAGTAACAGCTCAATAAGCTTCCTTCTAAAGCAGGCAAAACTTGGCCCCTTGACTATAAATGCCCCCAAAATCCAACCATACTCATGATCTCAGGAGTTTAATTTGGGTTTTCAAAGCTTGAGGAATAATGGAAAGAGATTACATCACTACTCAGCTTTCTGCCTTCTCTGAATTCCCACATACCCTGCTCCCTTCCAAAAGCTTGCTGCAGATACATGACCATCTGACTTCACACATCCTCTGTCAGGGAGGGAAGACTCCTGGCTTGGACGCAAACTCCCATTGGGAGCTGCTTGATCCTGTTTGTAGGCCTTCTCCATCTCTAGTTGGACACTGCTGCATAAAATGACATCATTTCCATATTATTAGTTTAGCCAAGAAAATATATATTGACAATCTATTTTATTAGGCCTCACTGTGCTAAGAACCAGGAATTATGAGAATTGTTTATGCCCACACAGAAGAGACAAACATAATCATGATTGATAAGTTCAGTAACATAAATAATTTCAAGCAACAGAAGAAATGATTGACTCTGTCTGAGACAGCCAGCAAGGCTTCTAAGAGGAATTACGGCCAAAGATATATTTTAAAGAATGTGGGTTTATCATATGCAGAGAGAATGGAAGAGCATTCTAGAGGCCACATAATTTATAAAGACAGACAGGTAGGAAGCCTCATGCTATATTTGGTGTAATTGACATAGTTTTAAATTGATAGATGAAAAGCATAAAGAAAAAGGAGTGTGAAACGAATTTGGATAGGCAAATGATGCCCAGTGAGTGCTAAAGCCTGGAGTCACACCAAGGAGCTTGTACTTCTCCTGTGGGTGATGAGGGCTAGTGAAAGATTTGAAACAGGGCAATGACATGACTAATTTTGTATCACTCTTGCCACTGTATGGAGGATCAGAGGCCAGTGGGAACAGGGGTAGAAGACCCATTAGAATTCCATTGCAATCGTCCAAGTAAAAACATATTAGGTCCTAAACCCAGGCAGCAAGATTGAGGATGGAAATGAAAAAACAGGTTTAGAACTAGTTAGAAAATGAAATCGACAGAATTTGGAGACTTAGGAGATGTAAAGGATGAGGGAAAGGTTAAAGTCAGGAATGATATCCTGATATCTGACTGAATAATAAAATGAGTGGTGAGGCCAACAACTAACGAAGGAAATAAAAGACAAAGAAACAGATTTATGGAGCCTAATTTCAGGCAAGCTTAATTTAAGATGCCTGTAGAACACTATATTGGCTAACTATTAATGCAAAACCATATCTCCAAAAGTCAATATTTTAAAAAAGTAATTATTTATTATCACTTGTCTATCTGTAGATTGACTGAGGTCTGATTGATCTAGGCTAGATTCAGGAGGCCAGTTTTGCTTTATGTTCTGATGGATGGGTCTGCTTCTCATCACAGATCTTATGTTGGATGGGGAAGATCTGCTCCAAGTTTCATTCATCTTCCTTGGACCAGCAGGCTAGGCAAGGGATTATTTTTTTCATCAGGTAGCAAAGGTGGAAGAGAGAGACTTAAAACACAAAGTCTCTTAAGATTTGAGCTCAGAACTGGCATACTATCACTATCACCTACATGGCAATGGCCAAAGCAAGGCAGGGCACATGGCCAAGCCCAAAGTCAAAGTGTGGGTAAATATCTTTATCTAAAAATTAGCTATTTCAGGGGTCCCAACCCCTGGGCCATAGACTGGTACTGGTCTGTGACCTGTTAGGAACTGGGATGCACAACAGGTTGTAAGCAGCGGGCAAGTGAGCCAAAGCTTCATCTGTATTTGCAGCTGCTCCCCAGCACTAGCATCACCGCCTTGGCTCCACCTCAGATCATCAGACATTAGATTCTCGTAGGAGCACTGGTCCCCTGGTGCCAAAAAGGTTGGGGACTGCCAAGCTAGTCAGGAGACAGACAAGGGTGAAAAATTTAAGCCAATAATATGTCAGCTCAAATAGCCAGGAAAAGATTTTGGGAAGGCAGTTGGATACATATGAGATGGAAGCTTGCAAGAAAAATCAGGGCTAAAATTATAGATTTTGGTTTCATCAAGATATAGCTGATGATTAAAGTGATAGGAACAGAATGTACATAGTACTTATAGTGATAAAAGAGGCAGACTAAAGACAGATCCCTAGGAACAAACAACATTTACAAGCACAGGAGGTAATTTCTTGAAGGAAATTGAAAAAGTATTTGTCACAGGGTTGAAGGAGGCACAGGAGGGTTTGCTACTAAGGAAGCCAAATGGGAAAAGACTTCCAAGAAAGATGCACTGGTTAAAATTATATTATATCCACTAGTAGTAATAATAAAATATTTATTTAATGTTTACTAAGAACCAAGTATTATTGTAAACTCTTTTACATGAATTATTTCACCTAAAACACATAAGGATGAAATAAAATATATAACATTATTGTCTCCATTTTGCTGATATAGAAATTATGGCAGATAGAAGTAATCTGCACAAATTCACACAGCAATTGAGGCAGTATGACTCCAAGACCCACACCCTGAATCATGATACCATATTGCATCTTAAAAGGGTCAATTGCCAACTTTTCATTCTTTGAAAAGTTAATACTAAAAATTACTTATTTTCACAAGTAAAAAAACAAAAACAGGCTCATAGGACTTAATTTGCCCAACTTTGTGCAATTTGCAAGTGACAGTCATGAGTTGAACCCTGATCTTTCAAACCCTAGGCTTCTTATACTGACCACACTGCAGTCAATGCACTAAAGATAACTCCACATGTTTAGTTCACCCAAAGTTATTTTCTAAAAGCACAGCATTTGAACCAAGGCTCTAGTTAGCAACATTGCTTTTCTTCTATTGTTTAGTGAATGACAGCCTAAGAAAACAACAAAAGAGTCAAATATGTGGATTATCTACTACTCTCCTTTCTGATTGATGTGAATTTCAAACATTAACTTGACAAGCAAAAATCAACCTGTGATAAACACCAGAAAAGCTGCTGTTCGTTTTGGGAGGATATGCTTATTGAAATAGCTAATGAGTTGAACATCTTTTCTGCCAAATCCAGTTCAATCGTACTCTTTGTGAATGTGGCTAAATCTTTTCACAAAATCAAAGCCTTTGACAAATTCATAAATTTGATCTACATGACATGAAATCATTCAAAATAGTACTTGGAAAGAAGATAAAATTGTATCTTGCGCTATAATTGAAATCATATAACTAACACTTGGTATATATGGACAAAAATTGATAGAAACTATAAAAACGAAGATTAATTATTGAGAAGTTTTTTTCATTGATAACATTTCCATTATTATTGCATTATAGTAATGTGCATGCAACTCACTCACCTTCTTCTTTTCTGTGTGGTTTTGAATCTATCCCATGACCTTTCCCCTCCTCTTTGAATTAAAGAACTTCTAAAGACAAGAAATATTATGATTTATTATTTATCATGTAAGGAATTTTTGTCTAAAACATGTCTTAATATTTTTTTAAAATTAGAATTAGAATTCATTTAGTAAGTGAACTGAATCAACAGAATCCACTGCTCTGGCTTTATCCCCAAATTTTGTTTAGATCTCAAGGACAGGTACACATCACACACACACACACACACACACACACACACACACACACACACACACACACATGCATCAATCCAATTACCTACTTTTGGGTTTATAAATAAGTCATTCAGCTGAAAGATTAAAGCTTCTTATGATAGATTTCTTTCTGCATTGATGTTGAGAGAAGTACATATATAATTCCAAATCTTAAAGAAAAAGTAACACCCTTTAATGATGAAGCTGCAACTTCATGCACGGCAACAAGAGGGCATTCTTTCACTCAATTACACCTTTGTACTAGGAAGACTGAAAGTCACAGTTACTTTCCTTGTGGAGGTACATTCCCACTTTACACACTTTATTCACCCAACCCAAAAATTTGGTAGAAAAGAAAATAGTACAGTGCCCCATACTCTTACTTTATATCTTAGAACACAACTAATTACATCATATTAAAATTTATTGTATGTGTTCCTATTTCAACCACAAAACTGAGAGTAATTTTAGAGAAGGAATTTCTTGTATTTATCATTACACTCCTAATGCCTAGAATGGTGCCTGGCATTATGAACAGAGATTATTAAATGGACATAGATAATTGCAAAGAGAAATCATGAGTTGTTAAGGTCCCACCCCATGATTGGTGATAATAATTAATACTAATATTTACAAAGTTCCAAGAATTATGCTAAGCACTTTATATGTACCATTGTCTTGAATCCTCATTACAACTCCATGGGGTTGATATTATTATTTCCTTTATTTCCCAGATTCCAAGGGGTGAATAACTTATTCAATAATCCATGAATAGAAAATGGCAAGGTCTGGATTCAAACTCAGACATTTTGACTCCATTCTTACCCAATATTTTAAACTGCCTATCTTTAGTGCTAAGGACAGCATTCTTTATCTAAAAGAGGCACACAAAGCACAATGAGAAAACATAGTTGCTGTCAGTTCCTGGACTGTACCTTCAAGTTTTCAGGGCTTATCCCTTTGGGGATCATGGGAAATATAGAAGAAAGTCACTCTCTATAGCTCTGAGCTCAGGAAATGTCTTCGAATCTTTCCTTCTTCTGCTCTTTGCCAGGGTAGGTATTGACTCTCCATCCTGACTCATACTTATTATATCACTCCCAATTTTGACCCGATAACCCAGTTCTTGAGTGTATATTCTCCACTGATTCAAAAATCTCATTGGCCAGTCCTCTGGTTGCACCAAATGCCACACCCTCCCTCGATTGGGTCCTCTGTTGAGTCTAGGGACTCAGAAATCATCACTTCTCCCATCCTGAACCCAGCCCACAAATACTCCCAGGAAGAGACACCAATCACCCAGAGTTATTTAGTTTTCTTTGAGAATGTTCAGGTGACCGAAAATTCATTCATGTCTTCTTTTACCCTCTCCAAATTTTATTCTTTATTCTAAAAAAAAAAAAAAACAGTATTAATTCTTAAAGACTAACTCAACCATAAAATTTGCATATAGCAGGTCTTTGTTACACCAAGTGTAACTTCCTGACCAGTGAGCTCTTAGAACGCAGATTCTCGAGCTCCACCTCAAACATATGGAATCAGACTCCATTTTCGCAAGATCCTTCAATGAGTTTTTACAGTGGTTTCCAACAGTGTACAGTATAAAAACCCAAATACTTATTATGGCATTCAAAGCTATCTATTTTCTTGTCCTCGTCTATTAATTTTTCAGTTTCAAGTTCTCTTACTATTCTCCAATTTACCTTGTGTTCTAAACATACTGTTCTGTTATCCATGTTGTCTCTCAGCTTGAATTCCCTTTCTTTTTCTCTGTTTACTGAAATCTTCGTCCTTCAAGGCTCAAAAAAAGTTCCGGTCTTCCTTTCTTTATCCCACAGTAGATCTCCACTAAATGTGAAATTAATAAATAAATAAACAGGGTATAGTAAATGCATTTGATTTACTCCAATGAAGATGAAGGAAACTAACATTTATTCAGCACCTAATTTGTATCAAGAACTTTGTTGAGCTCTTTACCTATTGTTTTGTTTGATCCTCACGACATACTGTAAAAGATGCATTATCATTGCTCCTGTTTTACACAAGAAAAGAAAAATAAATGCCTATGACATTTTCACAGCATCATATTGTTTTTTTTTTACAAAGTTGAGTCTTCTTTGCATAAGTATCAACAAAACATCTGAGTCAAGAAGTAATTCTGAACTCAGCAAATTGCTAAAAAATTAATATTCCATCTTTTTCTTTTCCCTCAGGCAAGAGTTCATCCTATTATATTTTAATGATAATAATTACTTTGTTCTTATTGGTTCTTTCTCCATACTGCCTATTCGACAACATTTTTGACTTCACTCTCAGATTAAATCCTCCAATTTGGTAAATGACTTGTTGTTTTTAGGTCCAATGACAAATTCAGTTCAACTTAATAAACATGTATGAAGCACCTACTACATGTGAGGAACTCTGCTAGATGTTTGGAGGAGAAATGGAGAAGATAAGACATTTACTTTCCAGGGTTCTACAATCTCACAAGGGAATTAATTCAGAAAAAAAATTAATATATGGAAGACAAAATGGGTATTCATTTATTTAGCAAATATTTTTTACTTACCATGTACCAGATGTGTGGTAGCCTAAAGAGCTATAAAGTTTAATATAAAATATTCCTTGCCTTGAGCAAAGGCATTGTCTGCAACGAAAAGTAAGATGAGAACCCAAAATAACAACATTCAGAATGAATCAATTTCTCAACCTGGACATAAGTAAAACTCTACATAGAATAACTTTGTTTTGTGTTATTGAATTTTTCCCAGTTGTACAGGGGAACATATGTTGGCATGAACTGGAGAAATTGTGCAGGAATAAGAACATAATTTGTAGGAATAAGGATGTAGAAAATATTTTACAAGTTCAGTAAAGAGAGATTATCACTGCAATGCTTTCACTTGTGACTGTCTTCTAACCCTCTTCTCGTCTCACTCTACATAGTCTTCTCTAGATGACCTTATCTATTTTTATGTCATTGTGACAACCTACATAAAGCAAATCTACATCTTCAGTCACAGACCTCTTCCCTGAGTTTACACCTCTGAGTTCATGCCATTCAGCTGCTGAAGGACATCGTGTGGAAACATCACGAACACCTTTTTAAAGTTAACAATGTAAATACTGAACTCATCATCTGCCCTCACAGTTTCCTGTCACATTAAGTCTTCTACCATCTACCCAGTTCTGTAAGCCCAATACTTGGAATCCATCCTTGATTTTTCCTTCTCCCTTATTTTTTATATCCAATCATAATGTCATCTAGAATCAAACTCTTAAATATCTCCTACATTTTCCTATTTCTCTAATCCTAGCTGAATCAAACCTAGTCCAAGTAAATGCTCTCTCACCTGGATGAGTATAACAGTCTCCAAATTAACCCTCCGCTTCTGCTTTTTTCCCCTTTCCAATTTATTCTTCACACAGAAATAAAGATTTTTTTTTAATGTCAATCTGAGCACATGTCTCCCCTGTTTGAATCCTTCAGTGGCTTCCCTATCACACGTGGAGAAAAATTTCAGCTCCTTAAGATGGCTTTCAAGATCCTGCACAATTATCTTTATTTCCTGCTACTTCCCCACTTTGATTACCACACTCAGCTTGGCTCTGCTAATGTCAGGGTCTTAACACATGCAGTTTCTTCTTCTTGAAAGCTCCCACACCAGTGTGGCTAACACTACCCCCTTGTGCATCAAGTATACAATGCCTTGTACAATGTCCGTCCTCTTGGAAAGACTGCACAAGAACAATCTCAACCCTCTGCACCAGTGCCCTGACAGTGCTTTGCATATAGTAGCTGCTCAATAAAGATGTAAAGAGGAGTGGCATAATTGGCGCTCTGTAGGATCCCTCTGATATCAGATGGGAGGTCATCCTGGGCAGTCCAGCAACCAAATTCAAGAAGCTATTACTGTATGAGATGAGTGCCAGGACTGAAATGGATAAATAGGAAAAAGAGATGGTTATAGTAAAAACTACTGAGGCCCGCACCAATACCCTGGAACTGAAAAGAACACCCACCACAAAATATCTTTGCGGTAAGACATGAAATGGGACTAGTATTGCCCTACATCTAGACTGCGTAGAAGGAATAAATGACACTAACCACTCTTCATGATTCTTCTTAATTCTTTTCCATTCTCCCTGAGAAAGAAGCCCTAAAATAAAGCCTACATTTGAGGACTTTGCAAACCTATTCAGTCTATAATAACTGCTTTTAAGTCTCTTTTCATTGCCTTAGAAAATAGCCCAGAGAATTTTTCAAAAGGCTTTTTAATCTACCTCAAGACAGAAACTGTTACTTGTCCTTCTGGAATCACTACATTATTTCTTATATTACATTTGAAGTAAAACTAGAGAGAAATGTCTAGTAATGTAAAATAAATCCAATAGTATTATTCAATATTGCTATTGATTCTTATCTGATTTTGAGAGGTTATTTGTTGCAGGAATATTTTTTGGTGGGTATTTTTATAACTGTGAGCACTGATCACTCAGTAAATACATTATTATGATATTTGAAGGGAAAGGCATACTATTAAATAAGCTTTTGGTCAAATCCCAACAAACTAAGTGTTTGCTGATAAGCTATTTTAAAATCATTTCAGGGCTTTGAGCTTCTGCTGCTAAATATATTTCTAAGAAGGCGCATAAACTAAATATCAGAATAAATAATAGAAATTCATTCCTATCCATTGCTCTGGATCCATCAACATCACTAAAGAAATGACTTTTTTTCAACCAGGAAAAGGGCAAACAAAAACTTTTTAGGATTTTTGTGAGTTAGGTTTGAAGGAAGTGATGTTGTTGAACAAAGATTTATCCAATGACCTTGGCATGTCACTTCTCTGCCTTAGTTACCCCATCTTTCAAAATAGAAAGGTCAACCAAATGATTGACCATTAAGATCTCTTGCTCTTGAAAAAATATCTCACAGTCTAAAGAGAGAAGCAGACACTACAAAACAAATATTTGTCATTCGGTGTGATATATACAACAATAAAATTGGGAGAAAACTAGGCACTATCTCTCCCTAGAGGTCTTGGGGAAGAAAGTCTTTGAAGTGAAAAAAAAAAAATAGGGGTGCTCTCCAGCTGAGGTCTTGAAGGACTAATAATAGGAGTTGAATAGAATGACAAATTCATGCCAGGCAAAAGAAAATTAATTTGAAATCAGGATGTGTGATGCCTCCAGGTTTGTTCTGCTTGATCAAGATTGTTTTGTCTATTCAGGGTCATTTGTGGTTCCATATGAATTTTAGGATTTTTGTTCTTTTGTAAAACTGTCATTGGAGTTTTGCTGGGGATTGCATTTAATCTGTAGATCACTTTGGGTAGTATGAACATTTTAACAATGGTAAGTCTTCCAATATACAAACACAGGATGTCTTTCGTTTATTTGTGTCTTCTTTAATTTCTTTTATTGATGGTTTCTAGTTTTCACCATACAGAACTTTCACTCCCCTGGTTAAGTTTGTTCCTAGTTTTCTATTCACTTTGATGCTACTATAAATGAGATATAAAAATTTTAAAAATTTTAAAAATTTTAAAAATTTTGTCTTTAGATAGTTTGTTATTAGTGTATAAAAATACAACAGATTTTTGTATGTCAGTTTTGTATCCTGCAACTTTATTAAATTTGTTTATTAGTTCTAACAGTTTTTCTGAGGGGTTTTTGAGGGTTTTCTACATATGAGATCATGTCATCCATGAACAGAGATAATTTTACTCCTTTCTTCCTATTGGATTCATTTTCTTTTCCTTGTCTAATTGCCCTGGCTAGGACTTTCAGTACTGTACCATAGAGTGGTGAGAGTGAACACCCTTGTCTTGTTCCTGATCTTAGAGAAACAGCTGCCATTTTTTTCTTTTCGGTTGAGTATAACATTAGCCATGGGCTTTCATATATGGCCTTTATGATGTTGAGGTAAATTCCTTCTATACTTAGTTTTTTGAGATATTTATCAGAAAGCAATATTGGATTTTATGAAATGTTTTTCCTATCTATTGAGATGATCATGTGGTTTTATCCTTCATTCTGATAATGTAATATATCACATTAATTGATTTTATTATGTTGAACCATCCTTGCATCTCAGGGATAAATCCCACTTGATCATAGATATAATCCTTTTAACACAGTTGAGTTTGGTTTGCTAGTATTTTGTCAATGATTTTTGCATCTATGTTCATCATGGATATTGGCCTATAATTTCCTTTTCCTGTAGTGTCTTCATCTGACTTTGGTTTCAAGGTAATTCTGACCTCATAAAATGAGTTCGAAAGTGTCTCCTCTCTAATTTTTTGGAAAACTTTAAAAAGAATTGGTATTAATTCTTAAATGTTTAGTAACATTCATCCCCAAAGCCATTGTGTCCTGGACTTTTCTTTGTTTGGAGGTTTTTGATTAATGTACTCAATCTCTTTACTAGTTACAGATCTTTTCGATTTTTTTATTTCTTCATGATTCAGTCTTGTCAGGGTGTATTTTCTAAGAATTTACTTATGTTTTCTAGGTTATTCAGTTTGTCAGCATATAACTTTATAGTAGTCTTATGGTCTTTGTATTTCTGTGGTATCAGCTGTAAAGTCTCCTTTCTTATTTATGATTTTAATTTGAGTTCTCTTTTTTTCTTAGTCTAGCTAATGGTTTGTCAATTTTACTTTTTAAAAAAATTGGTTTCACTGATATTTTATATTGTCTATTTTGTTTTTTTTGTTGTTGGGTTTTGTCGTTTGTTGTTGTTGTTGTTGTTGTTGTTTGCTCTAGTTTTTATTATATCTTCTTTCTGCTAACTGAGCCTGTTTGCTCTTTTTTTTTTCTTAATTGCTTGAGGATGGGAAGAAAAAGTTAGATTGTTTGAGATTTTTTTTGTTTCTTATTTAACATCATGTATCCCTATAAGTTTTCCTCTTAGCATTGATCTTGCTGTATCCCATAAGCTTTGATATGTAATGTTTTTGTTTTCATTCATCTTAAGATTCTTTTTTACTTTTCCTTCTAATTCTTCTTTGACCCATTCATTGTTCAAGGGTGTGTTATTTAATTTCCACATATTTGTAAATTTTCCAGTTTTCCTTCTGTTATTGATTTCTAGTTTCCTTCTACTGCAGTCAGAAAACATATTTATAATGAAGAAAATATATTCTTTAAAGGGATTTAGACTTAGATTTACCAATTCCCTAAGCATTGCTTCATAACTTAAAAATAGCCAAATCACTGGAAGCATTGTTATAGAAATATTCTCCAAAGTATGGCTTATGAAATGAATTTAGGTGATTCAGAAACCAATTAGATTTTAACAATTATATACCCATTTTTATATGAATTAGGAAAAAAGCTTTCTATTTATAGTAGCAATTTCAATATTTTTTTCTATACAGATATTTTTAGTTTTAAAAGTGATTCTATTCGAAATATTAAGTATGTGCAAGTACAGATGATACAAATATCATAATGGTGGAAATAATGTCCCAGAATTTATTGATATGAATCTTCTGCTGGACCTACTAGAGAGTCACTATTGCCACAAAGGAAAGAAAATGATCATAAGAGCTGGACCAAACTTTAACTAATCTCTATTCAATGCCCACTAATTTAACCCAACTTTAAAACAAGTTGTACCCCAGTTACTTAATGATCTCATTAGCTGAGAGAATAATGGTTTGTTCCAGAGGGTATACCAATAATCAATCTTAGTTCATATTTATTTCATGAACAATTAAGATTGTGTTCCTTTTGTTAATCCATGATTGTAGCCAATGGGAATCTGAGGATAAGTGGTTCTATGTCTCTTAGAGGTAATAAAGCAGTGTTCCTAAAGCCTGACATTCTTCTACCTATTATTGTTATTTTTAAAAGCAATGATTCAGTCTTCTCAGGTCTTAGTTTTCCCAAAGTATACAGAGAAAAAGATATCTACAAAAGTTGTCTGAAAAGTCATTGTTGGATAGATACTATCGTTGTTTCCTGAGAAGATGCAAAAGTTTATTGGCACCAGTGACACAGAAATGTCTTATGAGACATTCCAGGTAGGTGGCCTCTCTTTAATATAGTCACCCATTATAATACAATGACAAAGTTCCTTCACCAGGGGGAAACTCCAACCCAGTAAGAAAAAGAGAGAACAAACAAATCAGAATAGTATCAGGTGAGGAAATAATTAGGGGTCCACTGTCAAAAGAGGGGGAAGCTAAAGGAGACTCAGATACTTCCCCAGGGAGTCCTCTGGCAGAAGTTATTGTATGTAACTAAAGGTTTATTCACTAACTAAATTATACTTCAAATATTCTGTATTATTTCCTGAGCCATTCTATAAAGAAATTCAGTAGGAAATGGACTATCAATGCATTCAGCCTGAATTTTTATTACAATTTGGAAAATGCCAAGCCGTATTACAAGCACTGAGGATAACAAACCTGACTCAGAGTTTGACTTTTGGAAAATCCAAAGGGGAAAAAAGTGGGCTACAATCTGAGAAAAAAATTTTGTTTATGTCTACATATGCAAATGAAAAGAAGGGAAGAAGGAAAAGTCAGGCCTGAGAGGAGTATGTAAGTGATGTGTTTGTGAAATTAGACTTTTCTTATAAAAGATCTCCTGCACCATCTACATTTCACTTTAGAAATAGACCAGGTGCCTTCAAAGATTGCAACTGATGAGTATGTCTTCTGCTCTTGAGCCAACACAGAGGTAATGTGATTGAATCACAGATGTGATTTATGTGAAGAAAACAGATGTGCTCTGTATAAGGAAATCACTAAGCAGTTTGTTTTCAGGTTGGGTTAACAACTTCCTCCTTTTCCTTAAGAATCTCAGTAATTTCTCCACCTTATTTATTTCCCATGCATCCTTGTTCTCTTTGCCCATTTAACTTCCATTAGTTCTTTCCCTCTATTTATCACCCTATGTTCTGCTTTCTTCATCTCCCTTTCATGCCCTTCTTATTTATCTTAGTTCAGATTCCTGTAGAAACAGACTCTAAGACAAAGATTCAGGTATAAGTAGTTACTTAGAAAATGCAGGAAATATATGTAGAGGAACGAGGAAAAAAGTTATGGAAAAGAAAGCAGTCATTAAGGGGTGTGCATCAGTAAGTTAATGCTGTGGGTAAATGGTGTTTAATGCCACATATACAAAAAGAAAACTCGAAAATTATGTAAAATCACACCCTCGGCTGAGGGCAAGAGAGCTGGAGTATTTATACACAACCTCTCAGCAGTTATTGGCTGAGG
>NW_011888782.1:6945688-6949107 GCF_000151845.1 Pteropus vampyrus
GTCAAGATTGGAGGTGGTGAGAGACAGACATGGATTCTAATTTATCTTCATGAGTTCCCAATTCTCCTTGCTGTCACTCACATCCAGTCTTCCTGTCTGTAGATCTGGCTGAACCATAGACTTCCAGCCAAATACCAGATGCAGAGACAATTGCCTACACAGCCTGTCTCACCAGGTCTAACCCAATAATAAACCCCTCATTCTATGAAAAAAATATGACCAATGGTAGTTAGTCAAACACATAGTAGTTATATGAAAAGATGTTAAAGTAAAACTATTTCATACTCAGTTATACCTAAGTGTGCTAAACCTTCTGAGAATAAATAGTAATGTGAGATATCTGAGATAAAGGACAGATGACAGCAAAAATGATATGTCATTGCTCTATTTATAATTCTTTAGGGTTTTCTCATTACACTCAAGATAAAGTCTAAACTTGTTTATATTCACACAAGGAGCTTCATGGTCACAAATTCCACTATCCAGCCACACTGGAACTGGCTTCAATTACTCAATTTTTCTCCTCCCCTCTCTTCTTTCCTTTTCTTCCCTTTCCCTCCCATCTCCTCCCCTCCTCCAGCTCTCACCCTGCCTTTGCCTCCTTCTTCCTTCTCAACCTTCTCATAAGCTCTTCCATCTAGAACACTTTGCTCTTCTGCCACACAGACACACAGACAAACACACACACACACACACCCCTCTTTCATCTTGCTAATCTCAGTTATACCTTACGTCCTTTAGGATACCTAACCTAGTTCTAAGAATTTGGTTTGGAAGTAGTCTCCCAAGCATTTCTTATTCTCTCACTTCATGACTTTTCAATCTTTCCCCTTATCCACTACCTCATCTTTGTCCCTCTAATTCTCAATGTTCTCTCAGTACTTAGATGCTACTGCTTCCTAGAACTTTCCCTAAACTGTATTAAGTTCCCCTCCTATGAGACACTTACTCTCATTGTAGTCTTTATCACACATACTGTAATTGGATGTTTATTTAACTGTCACCCCTAGTAGACAATGAACTTTCTGGCTGCTATTTGCAGAGCTGGGGTGATGTGCTGCCCAGACTTCCCTTCAAGAAGAGAAGACTTAGTACTGCGGTTTCTGGGAGAGCTGCTGGCAGAGAGCCCTTTGCTGTTGGCCGCTTCGAGGATTATGGAAAGTCGAAAGCTAAAAAGAGCCACCTCGCCCAAAGTTGCACGCCTACTTGGGGTGACCAACACTGATGCAGATGTATGTATAAAAGGCCCAGCCTTCCTCCAGCAGTGCAGGACAGCTCTGAAGGATCATTTTTCAGAACTCCCCATTTGATTGGCTGAGGTCTCCTTTGAAATTGTGCCACAATTCAAACTCCCTATGTACCCCAATCAGCTCTTTCCTTTCCCTTCCATAGATGTTGATTCTAAGAACACTCCCAAATATACCTCTTGCATACTAATATCTGTTTCAGAATCTGCTGCCCAGGGAACCCACTCTTCAATCCCTTGTCCTTACCACCATTAGAGCTTAAAATGGGATGCTGTTCAGTAAATATTGGCTGATTAAATACAAGGCATAGATGGTGAAAACCTCAATAGTCCAGAAACACTGAAAGAAAAGGGAATCAAACCTCAGGGGCTACTATTCAGCTGCCTCAAATACTTCAGTGATCTCTAGAAGTCTGAAAACATGTGTTTCCAGAGTTACAAAGACTGATCTATCCCTTACAAATCTGAATGTTGCTATAACCCCAGGCAGTAGCTTCTTTGGGATAATTTAATTATCTAAAGACACACAGCCTCATTGAGGAAACAAATTCTTGCCTAGCCGACTCATGTTTCTGAAAAATTACTGGCAAATGAACCAAAAATTCTGTACAAATCTATTATTAAATGACAACAGAAGGAGAGGACATTCTAGGAAGAAAAGTTCTGGTAAAGGAAAAAACAAAAATAAAGCAAAAAAAGTATTCTTGATGGTCAGGAAGCAATAAGAAGTTCAAGTTGTCTGGAATTCACAACAGAAAGTTTCAGTGGATGAGGTGGGAGTCATAGGACTGAGTTATAGATAGAGAAGCCAGTTTTTTTTTTTTTAATAGCATCAAAATATATATTAAATTTTTATTCAAATTAATAATAACATTTATTTACAAATCACATTAGTTACTTTTTAATTTTGATTTCATTTTCCAAAAAATATTTTTCCATTAAAATCATTAAATTCATGTTTCCTGAGTCATTCCCTCAAATCTAATCTAGTTCCAAAGATTCAGTTATTGTCTCAGCACATAAGGTCAGGTACTTTTTTACTTAGTTGTCATTTAATAAAAGAAATCAAGTCTATTAATAAGCAGAAGATATGAAATATGATAGATGGGCGAAGACAAAGTTTTATTGTGCTATCTAAGCAATAAAAATCAATGTATAATAGTCTGATTTCAAATATTGTAAATTCTGTTGGAAGATATATATTTGCAAAATAATTCTGCATCTTTCTAAAGCTGTAAAGTACAGAAGCTTACATTGAAAATTTCCAGCATCTTGTCCATGTAATTGAATCTAATAAGATAAAGAGCATTTGTTTGATTTCCATCATAGCAGTTACTACAATCTAAAATTATTTTATGCTTTATTTAATTCATTATATAAATATCACCCTACCTACCTGGCATATTAACTCCATGAGGGCAGAAGTCATGTTTATTGTTGTTACGCTCCCATTTTATCTTTAGCACCTTCTACAGCACCTCTCATAACTGACACTCAACAATTAATTGGGAGATAAAAATGAATAATTGATGAATAATTCTGAGCTAAAAAAAAAAAGTCATTTTTGAGGGCTTCATTATATTGCCAACAACCTTAGAGATACTGATGAACCTATGTTGGAGCCACTTGGTTTTTAACTCTTGGTCATGTCCTATTAAGTGGAGTGGTGAAAAATCACATCCATTTAAGTCTCTTATGCTGTTTGTCCTATAACAAAATGTCATCCCCATCAGCAAGATAGAGTGGAAAAACTGGATGATACATTTTATGAGTCAGGATTCTTTGGTGGCAGTGACAGAAACCCAGTGGTTAACTTAAGAAAAGGGAAATTAGACTACCAAAATGAAAACGAAACAAGATAAAACAAAAACCAACCAAATGAACAAAAATTCTTATTGGAATTTTGATTGGAATATATTGAATTTACAGAACAAATTTGAAGAAAGCTAAGATACTGATTATATTGAAAATTTTATCTATAAGAATTTCTCTCTCCATTTAGAGATCTTCTATAATAAATTTCAACAAATTTTCATTGTTTTCTTTGTAAAGGTATAGCATGCCTTTTGTTAGAGTTATTTCTAGATTTTCTACATGTATATACACATATACACACATACTTGTGTTAGAGTTATTTCTAGATTTTCTACACGTATATACACATATACACACA
>NW_011888782.1:6949157-6967333 GCF_000151845.1 Pteropus vampyrus
TTTCTAGATTTTCTACATGTATATACACATATACACACATACTTGTGTTAGAGTTATTTCTAGATTTTCTACACGTATATACTTCTATTTAATTAATCTATTAAAATTTATAGATACTTGTGTATGTGTATATGTGTATATACGTGTAGAAAATCTAGAAATAACTAATTTTAATAGATTAATTAAATGTCAACATTTAATTAATCTATTAAAATTAGTTATTTCTATTAGTTATTTCTATTTAATTAATCTATTAAAATTAGTTATTTCTTGTGTATGTGTATATGTGTATATACGTGTAGAAAATCTAGAAATAACTAATTTTAATAGATTAATTAAATGTCAACATTTAATTAATCTATTAAAATTAGTTATTTCTAGATTTTCTACACGTATATACACATATACACATACACAAGAAATAACTAATTTTAATAGTGTGTGTGTATATGTGTATATACGTGTAGAAAATCTAGAAATAACTAATTTTAATAGATTAATTAAATGTCAACATTTAATTAATCTATTAAAATTAGTTATTTCTATTAGTTATTTCTATTTAATTAATCTATTAAAATTAGTTATTTCTTGTGTATGTGTATATGTGTATATACGTGTAGAAAATCTAGAAATAACTAATTTTAATAGATTAATTAAATGTCAACATTTAATTAATCTATTAAAATTAGTTATTTCTAGATTTTCTACACGTATATACACATATACACATACACAAGAAATAACTAATTTTAATAGATTAATTAAATAGAAATAACTAATAGAAATAACTAATTTTAATAGATTAATTAAATGTTGACATTTAATTAATCTATTAAAATTATATATAAATTAAATATATAAATTAAAATTATATATTCTAGTGGTTTTTGCTATATCCATGAATATTAAACCGAACAATGTACATTGATTTTATATCTTCTATCTGCCAGCCATAGATGTGTGACAAACCACCCCAAAACTCAATGACTGTGTTCTTGTGCCTCTTTTATGAGAAGACATATATAATCTTTCATATCCATGAAGTATGAGCTCTTTGATCCATTATCTCACACAAAGTATGAACCTGAGTAATTTGGTAGGTGGATTTGACCCTCAAAGCAAGTCATAACATTTAGTTCTAAGCCCTGTTTTAAGTGAAACAGAGACATAGAAGGTTATATTTTCCAAAATGGCCACTATAATATTTTCCATTCATCATGCTCTTCTACAGTGTGACCCTTCCACTAATTCATCACAAGGTGGCACTTCTGTCCCTTCCCTTGAATTCGGGTAGACCTATGACTCCTTTGATGAATAAAGTATGGTAGCAGTGACTCTCTGTGACTTCTGAGGCTAAATCATAAGCTTTGAGACACCCTGTAAGAAGTCCTCCATACTGTGAGAATGCCAAGCCCCATAAAAAGACTGCACACAGATGCTTCATTTGACATATCCAGCAAAGGCTCCAGCCAACAGCCACTACCAAACATCCAGACATGTGAGTGAAGAAGCTACCTATGGAAATGGATTTTCTAACTCTTGGCCACTTGAGTTTTCCCAGCTGAAGGCCAGGACATCACAAAGCAAAGAAATCTATCCCCACTATGCCCTTATTGAATTGCCAATCTGAAGAATTTGGGGGCATAAAAAAATGTATGTTGTTTTAAAGCACTTTGTTTGGAATGAATCACTACACAGCAATAATAAATTTTAGCTAAATCCTTCTCTGAGCTCTAGTAATTGGGGTCTAGAGCCTTATTTCTAAATTCTACCGTGGAGTAAATCATGTCAGAGCAAGGCTATGGAGAATGCTAGTATCTAAATCCCAGCCTAATGATCCAGCAATCCCTCTTCTGGGTATTTACCCCAAAGACTTGAAAACTTATATCCAAAAAGATATTTGCACACCGATGTTCACAGCAGCATTATTCACAGTGGCCAGGACATGGAAGCAACCAAAGTGTCCTACAATAGATGATTGGCTAAAGAAGCTGTGGTACATATATACAATGGAATACTACTCAGCCATAAGAAGAGGATGAAATATTGCCATTTGCAACAACATGGATTGACCTCAAGATAATCATGCTAAGCAAAATAAGACAGACAGAAAAAGTTCAAAATCACATAATATCACTTAAATGTGGAATATAAACCTAAAAGCAACAAACGAGCAGGACAAACAAACAGAGACTCATGGACATGGACTATAGGCTAGTGGTTACCAGAGAACTATATAGACTAGTGGTTACTAGTGGGGTGGGGGAGGAGGGGGGAGGTAGACAGGGTAAAGGGGGTCAAATATAGGGGGTTAGGGGGAGAGTGAAGTCGGTAAAGAGGATCAAATATATGGTAGTTGAAGGAAACTGGACTTTGGGTGGTAAACATACAATAGAATATACAGATGTCAAAAGATAATGTACACCTGAAAATTATATAATTGTATTAACCAATAAACTTACCCCAATAAACTTAATTAAAAATAAATAAATAAATAAATCCCAGCCTATATGGGCAATGAACACGCAATGCAATACATACATGACATACTGCTGAATTGTACACTTGAAACTTATTGAATGTTGTTGCTCAATGTCATCTCAAAAATTTTAAATAATAAATAAAATAAAATGAAAAATAAATAAATAAATAATAGATCCCAGTATGCCAGTCCAAAGTTCAGAAGACTCATTTGTTCTCAGAATGATACATAATTCAGAATCAGGGCTTGTCTACTTGGGGTTAGGTCTTTTGGGGAGTCTCTATTTGTGGTTTCTGAAAATATGCTTTGCTCGGCTGCTTTCGTAATTTTTTTTTTTTTTTAACCAGCACAACTTGAAAAAGAAACACACGTGGAACAAGGGGGAAGCTGTTAAAAATACCGATTGTGTTGAATAATTAATTGTTTCCCAAAATACAATTTAGCTGATAGAAGCTGAATTGATCTCAAATCTTTATGGTCTTCCATGTTCTCATGTTGATTGTTCTTTTTTGGTCCCTAAAGCAACATCCCCCCAACTTTCTTCTCTGACTGCAACAGGGAGAAAAAATCCACAAGCCTCCCTGTTACATTTTCCTCTTTCAAAGGAATTCCTGAGAATATCACCCCAGTAAATTCAGATTTTCTCTAAAGTGTTATTTCTTATTTCCAACATGAGTAATTCATACAACTACTAAAGTCCAGATCCTCATAAAAAATCATTATGTGCTAAAAAGACATCATTTGATTGTAAAAATCTGAAGTTGCTAAGAGGGTTACAGAAGGGAGCTAAAATAATCCTTTGAAGGTAAGTGTCTTTTCTGTCTTTTCCTGAAATTGCTCGTTTTCACTTTGGAAGGGGGACGCAAGTGTTTCAACTTCACATTTTAAGAGACTTTACCTTGGAGGCAAGAATTCTACCTGTCAGAATCCCAAGATAGTAGCACTAATCAAAAAGCCTCTCCTTGGGAAACATAAGCATCCCCATGCAAGATAAGAGCATCAGTTTCTTGTGCAGCCTACTGACAACCATATTTGCCTCCTTCTAGAATAAGAGGCCATCCTAGATTTTCCAGAGGTCTGCTTATTTATAAAAATCAAACCCAGGTCACTTCTTTCAATGGGAATGTTCCAGCAACTTACAGCTCTGCTTTCGATGGCTTTCAAATCTCATAGAAGGATGTTCTGAGGTGGGAGAATTATTACAGAAGGAAACATAGCACTGAGAAACTTGGACCCTGTAGTGATGGTGATTCTATGTGGTATCCAGCAATCTCTCACCCACTGTTTGCACACACTACTCCTTCTTCTTTATACCTTCGTCCCATGAATCTGAGCTAGATTTTCTATTTTTTTGATTAATTGAATGATGAGAAAGTAACGTTTTGATATGTTACTCAGAATTCTTCATCCCTCAAAGTTACCATTCCGGAAAGGAGGATGAGACAGACACCAAGTATAGGAAAACTGAGGAGTATATATTCACTGTTTATCGGTACTGTGGCTCGTCAAATTATTGAACTTTCCTGACCCTCAATTTCTGAATTTGTAAAAATTAAGATAATACCTATTTCACACTGTTGTGAAAATCATTTTCTCCTGTTTTAGGTTTATTGAGCACCTACTATGTGTCAGGCACTGAGGCTACAACAATAAATAAATTATGAATGTCACCTTACGAGAGTCCACATGCTAGAAGACACATGTAAAATCGCTGAGCTTAGTTCTGGAGTATGCTTTGATACAAATTGATAATAATGATATGGTCTTGAGCTGTACAGGGCACTGAGGGGCTATAAAGACTACAAGATATAACTCTTGCCTTTAAGAAGGTTTTAATCCAGTTTAAAATGTAGGGCTAACACAAAATAATGACTACATATTATGTTCTAAACTCTACAAATGCTGCCCAAGAAATATGAGAACTGGAAAATGCAGTATGGAGTAATCTTCCAATGCATGATGGAGGTGAGAATGAGTTAAGCTTCAGAGAGACTAGTAAATTTCGCAGAAACAATGATGAGGGAAGCCGATATCTCTGGATAGAAAACAACTTATGCAAAGTGACTAGAGCAGTGTTGTCAACAGAACCTTCTGCCATGGTGGAAATGCTCTATATCTGTGCTATCCAATGCATTAACTCCTGACCACACATGACTACGGCATTTGATATATGGTCGATGTGCCTGAGGAACAGAATTTTTAAATTTATTTAACTTTAATCAATTTAAATTTAAATAGCCACTAATGGCTAGTGGCTACCATATTGTACAGCATAATATGCCCAAAGGATTTAGGGAAGACCAATCATGATTTTTTCTTTTACTTCCATTGATGTCTTCCAAGCTCAGTTGACATATTAATATTATTTGCCTGCCACTACTTCACCCCAACTATCCACTCCAAAGTATAAAACCGACTGTCACTAGAGAATCTTTCCCTGCAACATAATATCAAGGCAACTTTACCAGCTGCCAAAGTTTTCTTCTGTTTGCACATCTGCACCTTGAGCTTATCTGAACCAATGTTTTCTTCTTTAAAGGACTGGTGTTTCCTATATAATCCAGAGAAGAATAGACATATTTTTAAAAGCCCACAATAAAGAAGAAAATGACAGAAAGTACATGTACCAGAAAGCTTTAAATATGTATTAGTTTTCTTGTTAGCAGTTAATAGATAAAAGGGAGAGGGGCAAAAATATTTGAAGCAAAATAGTTGGAACAAGAGACCAGACAAAAGATTCAAAGCTCAGAGTAACATTTAGGCCACTAGCAAAGCAAAGTGGAAAAATGAGGCAATTATCCTGTAGTCAAGGCAAAATGAAATCTTTCGCCTGGAAACAGCCAGATAATTCCAAATGAAAGGATTTTTGGTGGTTGTTCTCTGTTGAGTTGAGCTGATAATTGCCAGGATTTATTTTCTCAATGTGCCCGTAGGCATAACTATAGGTAAGAAAAGTGCAGATGGACCTATTAGGAGCTGGAGTCTGCTCGTAATAAATATAATGGAACCTATATCGTTTTAGGAACTAAATCAAGGCCAAATAGGAAAACCAGAAAAGAATTGAGTACACACAAATCCAGAAGCCCTGAGGAAAATAAAATGAGATCGTTGTTTGTTTGATTTTTTCAAGAGACTTTCAATGATGCTTCATAACCAGCTGTCAACACTGGATTTAAGAAGGCACGAATTGAGAGGTCTGAAGTTGTAGTTCCAGGAGCAGGAGCAGCAGCAGCAGCTCCCATTCACATTACTGCTTATGTTAATGTGAGCAGGCACTTGCATGCTGTCCTGTCATGACTTGTTATGTTTCTCTCACAGTAGGCCTGAGAAGAAGTCTCATTAGAGTGTGGAAAACATGCATATGAATTCCCTGATGCAGGGAAATGTCCCCAAGGGAAAAGTATATTTATTACACTGATTGGTAAGAGGGAGAAATAAACCAAACAATAAGAAATAAACTTTAGAATCAGTTGGGATGTATTGCCTTGGGTTCTAAATGCCTGTCTGCCAAGACCTAACAGATCTAGAAAATCAGAGTAGGTGCTCTAGTATATTATACTAGGGATAACTGTCAAGTGATAGATTAGCCCCTGTGTAGGACAGGCAGCAGAGATGGGCTTTGTCCCCTAGCAGGTTAAAGGGCTGACATAGTGGATCAAGGCTAAGTGCACATTAGCCACAAAAGAATCCCCCTCACTGTTCAGCACATTGTGCCAGAGCAGTCAGATTTCCAGAAATAGACTCACCCAAATCTCCTTTATATTTTCCAGAGCTGAACCTGAACTTTCAAGGGGCTTGACTTTGCTTTTATTTTTTACTCTTCTTTTCATAGATGATTGAATTTCCTAGTGTGGCTTTCAGATCAGATGTTATTTTGGGCACAACTCAAAGAAAGCCATCCAAATATATTGAGAAGCAGTGGGTGGCAGAAAAGTTCAGCTTCTTTCCTGATTAAGCAAAGAAACACATCAGGGGGCATGGGGGGGGCAACACTAAAGACTCCAAGGTCATTGAAAAGTACAAGTATTTGACTACATAGAATGATGTTGGCTGAGGCTCAAAGTCTACTAGGTTTTAAGAGGGATTTGCAGTTTTTAAAATACCAGAGCCGTTACTCACATTTGCTACCATCACAAACAACATATTTAATCATTACACCCTAAAATTAAAATTTTTAACAATAGAAACTGTACAATGTCACAATGAAAAAAAATCGCTTGATATAAAAAAGCAATTTTTGTGGTTAAAACCTGAGTTATAGCAGCTCTCCAGTCCCTCTTCATAACCCATCCTCGAAACCTCCTCCCTCCCTTTCTGACCTCCTCCTTCCCATCCTATCACTTGCCAGGAGATATTTATTGAGCCAGAGACCCTGTGCAAAACCATTTGCCTAATTGTCTCATTTAATTTTCATAATCACACTGTGAAGGAAAATTGGGGCTCAGGCAAATAAATAACTTGCCCAAGAAGAGACAGCTCATAATCAGATCTGTCTGATTACGAAGTTTACACTCAAAAGCTTTCTGTTTAACCACAAGGAGAGCAGAGCATTTATTCTAAATTCAATATTTGAAGATTTTGATGTAATGACCTGAGGAGGAAAGTCCTGGTACTTTCAGTGACTTGTCCACACAAAAACATTCAACTCATTATATTTCTCTTCATTGGTTCCAAGGTATATTGGAGAAACAATATAATTTTACTTTACTCTCCAGGGACTAAACAACAAAATGTGTTGGGGAAAAAAAAAAAAAACATTTAAAAAAAGAGTTAAAATTAATTTTGTCATCCTTTCCTTCTTTGGAAGTCTAATTCATCAGCACTCACACACACTTCTCAGTTGGGCTCCTCCCCTTCAAGCTCCTAAGTTGGATCCTAAGCAGACAAAATGTGTTTGTGCTCAGGGAAAAAATAACAACAACAAAAAGAAAACCATAGCAGCCCACCCACACATCCATTTCATAAGGCTAAAATCAAATGAGATGAATAACTGAGAACAAGCTTCATGTATTTAGAGACCTAGAGTTTAAAAAAAAAAGAAAAGATTATCACCTACTTTGTACGTTCAGATAAAAACATGTGAGGTCTTTGTGAAGATGTCTTAAAACAAACTAAAGTAGGTATAAAATATGTACCTACTTTGTTGTCATACCCTGTCTTAGCTTCCAGAAGAACTTGTAGAGATAAGAAACTTAAGCCCCGCTCTTCTTTTTGTCATTTCTTGGTAGCAGGGTGGTGGACTCAAGATTAAAGAAGACAATTCTCTTATTCTGAATATCCTTAAGAAGATGAGATACTACATTGAATGCTATTTTCCAGGGAATGAGGAGAAGTTTGTAGATGATCTTTATCTTTACATTTTTACCGATTTCTATTCTCTATTTTTAAATGATTGCCTTACTTATATTTTAAAAGTTTGTCTTTTTAAGGAAAGTTAAAATCTTCACGTAAAAAAATAAACAATAAAAATCTGATATGCTCCTATAATTCCAGAGATAGTGCGGGGTAGTGGTGGGGAATTTTGTTAAGGCTTCTCTAGGTCTATACAGTTCTCATGTTCCTTTGCCTTTATAATTTTATAGCTTAGGCAGTAATAGAATGTAGTGGAAATCCCCCTGGAGCAGAAGGCATACTATCTGGAGTCTAAACTCCAACAAGTCCAACCAGTAGTGGAATAACCTTGGGAAGATCATTTAACTTCAGTTCTTGATTCACTTATTAGAAAAAGGAAAGATACACTGGATACACTCTAAAGACCTCCTACAGTTCTAACTGTGTTCAAAATCCAGTGCAATATGCCATATTTAAACTGTAATGAATGCTGCTGCTAGAGGTAATTAGGTATCTTTTGGGATTGCAAGATGGTAAATGGTTGCCTATTTGTCTCAAAGGATATCATTCCCCCATCTGCCAATTCCCTTGAGCCAAGATAATAATCATTAGTCCTTTCCTGAATTTGTTCTTGTCTCCTTTATTGCTCATATAGTTTGAAAATGATGTACAGTCTCTTATCCCTTGCTGGTAACATTTTTTCCTGTCCTCTCACCATTTCTACATCAACTTTAACCTGCTGGAAAACACTACAGAACCCCAAAAGAACTCAAAGTGCTTATGCATAATGTCATAAGTGCTATGATAGCACATACCTGGGGAAAGCCATTTCTATATGGGTTGGACAGGAAAGACCTCTCTGAGGAAGAGAGATTTGAACTAAGGTATGAGAAAGGCAAGGAAAGAACTTCCCATAGGAAGAAACAGAATGTACTAACGTCCTGAGGTAGGAAAGAGATTGCCATATTCCAGGAACTCAGAGATGGCCAGTATGGCCAACTAGGAAGAAAAATACAGGAAATTAATTTGGAGAGTCACACAACACATTATAGGTCTTGCTAAGGTCTACTGCTAAGTGCAATAGGAGCCATTGCACAGAAGTATGACATTCTCTGATCTAAGTTAATAAAAGAAAAAGTACTCTGGCTGCTGTATGGGAAATAGATATTGAGAGTATGATGTAGCAATAACAAAAGTAGGAAGAGCTATGGGAAAAGTACTACAATAGTTCAGGGAAGAGTTGCCTAGTCTGGTGGCAATGGAGATGGGGAAAGTGGATGATACTTTGAGACATATTTTGGAAGTAGAAACAACAGAACTTGTTCTTGGATAAGACGTGACTGAGAGGGTGGCTGAGAAAAGTGATGACTCCTCAGGTTCTGGTTCAAGTAACAAAGAGATGGGGAAATTTAATGAGACAGGAAATACTAGGAGAAAAACTAAGTTTGTGTTGTGAAAGCAAGACTATCTGTGTACAGATGATATTTAAACAATGAAAACAGATGTGTTCACCTAGGAGGAAGACAGAAGTAGAGGTATGAACATGAGACCAATACCAGGGGATTGTAACATTTACATCAAAGAGTGAGAAGAGGTCAAAGGAAACTGTGAGAGAGTATTGCCCTAGAACCCAAGAGAACATTTCAAGAGCAAAAGTAGTAAGCAGGGTCAAATGCTATCCAGAAGATAAACTGACACCTGAAAAGTGACCATTGCAAGTGGCAACAAAAGTAGTTTGTAAGTACTTAAGTTTTTAATGGCATGCTAAGGAAGTCTGCTTCAGTGTATTGAGGAATAAATTGGAGGTGAGAAAGCATAGCCAACACACATACAATTCTTTTGTTGTTGTTGTTGTTTTTCATTTAAATTTTGAATAGAAAATAATTTAATTAGACTCAAATGCAAATGATACAAGTCTCCCTCCCACACATGTCCCTAAGCCCCACAATTCTTCCTGAAGTATACTATGCAAATGTCAATAATGTGCTATTTTTATTTAAATTTTCAATGGAAAAAAGTATATGAATGAGAACGATTTTTGCAGAATATTAGGATTTTCACATTCAACTATTTTAAAGTTATCCTTAGAAAGAGAAGGGTTCCTGCCTATAATTTCTCACTGGTTATCTATAAATGAAATTCCATTCCTTGCATATAAATACCAAACTACATCCCAGCACCCATTGCACATGTGTTCTGTATTTTATTCTTAAGATGCATAGTAACAACTATATTACCCAGAAGGCAACTTCTGTGTGCCTCCTAAAGTTCTTCTTAGCTCATGGATTACTAAAGCAATCTCATAGAAATATTTATGGTATACCTAAGAGATCTAAAAAGATTATTCCTGAAGAGGCAAGAAATATAATGCTGTTTGCCAGTCACCTAACCAAAACAGCTTAAAGTTTCCCCACTTTGCAATGAATGCACTTGTTAGAGCAACTGCCAGGTTAATGACCACAATGTCCAAACATTATTTCTTTAATCTAAATTGATATGAAAAGCACAGAGCTGAATTCATCAGATTTGAAATGATCCTGATGGAGAACAACATTCTTCATAAAATTTTAACCAGAAGTTCTATTAATTACACATCTTAATAGCTTGATTAAAAGGTTTCTTGTTTCATATTGTGACACTCTTTCCCCTGTGGTTTTCTGTTTTATTATCAGGGGAATTTTTTTTTTTATCATCTTTTGCTAGATAAGGCATTCCATCTTAAAACTTGAACTTCCAAGGATTGATTTCAAACATTTTAAACACATTTGGTGTCTCAAAGGCTTTATGTATCAAAGTGTCAAAGTAAGGATAAAGCACAAATTTTTGAATCGCAAAGAAATCTAATGTCTTCTGTTTTCCCTTCTGTCTAAATTATTTGGGTATCTTTAGTGTATAAACTGCAATGTACACATTATCTCTAACAAACAAAATATAGTTTAAGCCCTATAATTGTCTAATTTTCTTTCCTTTTTTTTTTTTTTGATGAATGTTCACGTTGAGTATAAGTAACGTGAAAGGAAGTTTTTATTTTTTATGTGTTCTCCTCTATATTCTGATTCAAACCACTACCACCACAAATGAAAGATCTTTTCCTGTTTTTTAAAGAATTAAAAACTCATAAATTTTTATTTCATTCTATTAATAAAATATACAATTTTTTTAAATTTACTAAAATGTCTATCATTCAAAGAAAGCTACTTTTTTGCTGTATTCCTATCCAGTCTATATATATATATGTATATGTATATGTGGAGAGAAAGAGAGACCATGTGTCTCATTACAAAAGCAATGCATATTTATTATACAAAACTTCATGAGAAAATATAAATTAAATTTAACATCTCCCATAAACCCATACCCAAAGGCAACCATCACTGATAGATTTTTTTCTATTATTTCATTATTCTCTTCTATATTCTAAACATACATTTATTCATTTAATATTTACTGAATACCCACCATCCATGTATCAGGCACCGTTCTAGATACAATAAAAAATCTTTGCCACCATGGTGCTTATCTTCTAATGGAAAGAAACATATAATAAATAAATAAGCTTATTATACAGCATGTTAGATGGCATTCATTGCTACAGAGAAAAATAAAGCATAAAAAAGAGGTCTACAATTTAAATTTCTGATGTTTTGAATCCTGACTTTATCCCATACTTAACTTTATAATATAATTACACATTAGGTTATTGTTATTAATAATTTAAAGTTTAATTTCAACATGTAGATATATCAGAGTTTACTCAACTATTCTCCCTTTATTACACATTTGCATTGTTTCTAAACTTTTACTGTTTTAAATAAATTGTAATTGTCTTTCATTTTTTCATATATGAATACAAGTCTTCCTAGCTAGTTTTTAATCAACTTGAATACAAGGATGATATCACCTTCAATCTTTATGTCCCAAGAGTGACCCCTGTACAAAGCTCCCTACTCATCTACACTCAGTGAATGATTTCTGAATAATAAACACACATCCTAATGATAAATTAGAAATTAATTATAGAATTATAAGTCTTCAGGGGACACTGAACTGACAATGAAAGCAGCCAGCAAATTGCCCTAGGCTAAACAAGGCTCGGTATAGAGTGGTAGATTAGAGGTGCAGCAAGCTTTGATAAAACTCTAGAGATAGAAAGTGACTTGCCTTTTAGTCATTATGTCATCACCGGAGAAAGCGAATTCTGTTTGAAACTATGAAGCACAATTCCAGTGACTTATGAAAGTTCTTTTAATAGTAAATATTAAAAGAACTCCCCCCAAATATATATATATATTCTATATATATATATAGATATAGAAAGAACTCCCCCCAAAAATATATATATATATTCTATTTTAAATTGATAGGAAAGCCTGAAATGGGACAGGGAGCAGTATGTGGTTGAAAAGATGAAAAAGGATCTGCAGACCTTCCTATATAAAAATGTTTTGAAAGTCTGCTTGATACTTATGTATCAGAAATGACTTACCTGTATTGCTACCTGAAAGCAATAAGGAAGAACAGATCTCCACAGAGTATCTACTGTGTGCCAGGAACTTTAGTAGGCCCCGGAACAGACAATGGTTCCTCACGGAGTTTAGAGACTAGAAATGAAATAGGGTTGGGCAATGTGGAAGGGAGACAGATAGGCAAACAAATAAATGATTGAAAATTATGATAAGTGCTATGACAAAAACAAAAAAGGTTCTGAGAGTTACTTGGGAGAGACAAGTGACTTTAAAGTAAGAACAGTTCTGATAAGAAGACATTAGACCTGAGATCAAAGGATAAAAAGAAAAAGTCATCCATAAAAGGAAGAGGAAAATGTAGGGAGTAGCAGGAGGAAGAAGAATGTTCCAAGTAAAGACCACAGCATGTGCTTGGCTGTGAAGAAGCCAATTTAACCTCAAAATGTTTCCCATTATGCTTTTTCATTTTCACAACCCAGGTGCTCCCATCCTGGCTTCCTGCCTCAGCCTGTTTTCAACAGCCTGTTTCCCAATTAAATGTTAACTTGTGTTTCAGTGCCTTAGCATCCTGCTCACTAAGAAAACAATTTATTTTGATGTACGCAGACTAGATTAAGTCCCAAGTGATCCAATCTTTTTGTATGTTCTAATTTTTGTCTATAACATCAGTCACACTTATGCTCTGTGTGTTTGTGTAGACTAATACGTAAAAAAATTCTAAGCAGCTAAAGGTAATATTTATATATTTACATTCAGCAAAAGTATACCTGAGCATTTAATAATCATAGGATAACCTCACCTTAATTTGAAAATGCTGACAGTTTCTCAGAAAATTAAGATTCTATGTATGTTTTTAAACTACACTGTCATCTATGGCCATGCCACCCTGAACAAGCCTGATCCCATCTGATCCTGGAAGCTAAGCAGGGTCGGGCCTGGTTAGTACTTGGATGGGAGACCACCTAGGAAGACCAGGTGCTGTAAGTGTAAAAGATAAAAAAATAAGGGATTGTAAACTGTCATGGTCCTTGCAATCTGTGAGGTCAACCAAGGGTTGCCTTGCCTAAAAAATTTTTTTTTAAAAGTTAAATTACACTGTCACTTACTTACTTGTAAAATAAGTGTTAAAAGTAGGGATTTTTTTTTTTTTTTATGTAGAGAAAAATCCTCATAGCCTTTTCAAATAGTTGAATTCATTTAAATGTAGTAAATAAGATCAAAGAGTTAATTATCACGAAGTTGATGCTTAAAACTAACCTGTTATGGCAAACATAACTTACAAATTAAAATGAACAAACACAGGTTTTTCTACCACAAACATTCTAACAAATGAATTTTCCCATAACATTCAACTTTAGCCTACAAATCAGTCCTTGAATTATTACAGTAAAATTTTCTACTTTATAGGAAATCTCTGAACATTTTAGGAAGCAGACATAAAATTCAACTAAATAAATTTGATTTAACTTTAGTACTATGGTAAACACTATGGAAATATTCACTTTTCTGTGTGTGTGGTCATGGAAAGAGCGCAATGCTTAACTGTTGTCTTGACGTTCTCAAAAACTCTAGTGTTCATAGTTCAATCCAGATTTCTATTACTGAAGAAAATGATCTCTAATCTCATTGTATGGTATATAAATGTTGAATCACTATGTTATACACCTGAAACTAATAAAATATTGTATGTCAACTACTTTAATAAAAAAAATTATTAGAACTCTTTCAATTATCCTTGAAGTTCTACAATACATAACATCAAATATGCATCACCAATTCTGAAATTAAAATACTACATATCAAAGAATTTAGTAGATGTGACTTGTTCTGAGCATTAGTTTACTTGAATAATATTTGTGTTTCTGAAAGTTTATTACATAATCAATATTAAGTATATAAAGAAATGTAAAAATGGCTGAGTAGTTTGAAAAAAGATAGAAGAAAAGGTATCCAGAATAAACACATAGAAGTTATTTATGACTCTCTATGACAACCAAGATGAACAAATGATGAGAAAAGTAAATCAAAATAGGATTCATAAAACAAGGTATCAAATGCAAGTAGTAAGCAGCTGTTCATTGCAGAAGTGCATGAGCTTGAACTGTAAACCCAAAAATGGAAACTAACTGGGTCAAGAATTTAAAACTTAAACACAATAAATGCTCTTTTGGTGAATAATTCAATTCACCAATTGTCTGAGACACTAACTCTTTTATGAGATCCACTTACAGGAAATACACCTCAAGGAGAAAACTACAGAGATCTAGGTCTAGGGTAAGAACCAACCCAAAAGATGTGCATCATACAGGCACCAAGGGTCATTCACTGCCTGTGTCAGTCATGGATAATTATTTGTTGGTATCTCTTCAGAACCTATATTTTAAATTAAATATATGAATAAGGAAATAAAGTACATTAACATTTTTTAGCATTAAAAACCTCCAGAATAATTTATGTTAACACTTTGTGCTACTAGTTATTTCTTTCTCTAATGTTTCCCTTTCCTTCCAGAAGTTTCATAAGGACAATGACCATGACTTTTTCATTATTATATCCCCAAAATGTCAAGCCCAGTGTCTGGCATATGGAGATGCTCATTAAATATTTGCTGACTGACTACAAATAAGTTCATTGGTCCAAGAGGTATCTCCCAAGAACTAATATACTTATTTTTTTAAATATATTTATTTATTTAAATTAGTTTCAAGTATACAGTACATTGGTTAGACAACTATACTTGATTTTTAATAATAGCCCCCAAACTTTTCAACTTTCAAAAGAGTCTTTTCATTATTCCAAGTCCACATCAATTCAATAGTTTGAGAGATCTATTCTCTCACATTACAATGAATAATTTATCTCATTTTTAAACAAAGCCCAATCAGTATTTTAATTTGGCTTCAGATAACCAGTGTTATCTCATTAAATTCTATAATACCAGCCAAAATTAAGAAGCCACAATATTATAATAAGCCTCTATTGCCTAATCACCAAAGATTTTCCTTTAGGCTCTTTTGAAATATTAGAAATAATTCAGGTTTGCCCAGCTAGCTACTTCTCTCAGCTCAATTTAAATTAATCTCATTTGCTTACATGTTCACTATAATCTTCAAAACTGCCATCAGTCCTATTCACATGAAAAATTATCTTCACATTTCACAAAAGTCAATAAAATCATTATTTTGTACCACCTTCTATTTTCTTAACCCCAAGGCCTCATACTGATAATGTTGCCCAAAAGACAAAAGAAATATCACTATCCTTTGGGCTTAGTTACAAGGAGAATGTTACTGTTTTTAAGAATATAGCTTTTCCCAGTATAAAACTATTTTAAAACTTCAATTTTGTAAATTCTCATGAAACATTAAATTTAATTTTATTATGTACCTAGTCTCACTGAATATTTTTTCTCATGACATATTTAGCAGAGGGACTCCAGGGTATTCAGCTTTTCAGAAATGCACAGTGTTCTCAACCCCGAAGTTAGTTTATTTACGGACTGATAAAATGAATTGTTATTTTTTAAAGAAACCAGCTTGAAAGATAGAGAGAGATATAAAACTCTCACTGTGTTTAAAAAAGAAAAACTTACTGTTTAAAAATGTAAGTGAAGATTTCTATTACCAACGATGGTTCTATACTTGAATAGCAAGAGTCATTTATTTCTGATATTTTGTGTATCATGTTTGACATTTGGGAAAACTTTACTTTTAAGTAGCAATATTTCTACAGATTCTTCATTTCCATCATTTGTGTTCTTCCTGGAACCTCCCTATCACCAGTGCTTCAATTTACTATTCTGTAAGTACTTATTTATCACCCAGAATTCCATAAGAGTTATAAAAGTTTTCACCAATCTGTCCCCAGATTGACAGCACAGTAGGTATCTAACCCTTAAAGTAATCACATGAGCACCAACCCTGATATAGATTTTTTCTTTTAAAGGTCAGTGAATTTTGTGTGATATTCAATTGGATATGATTTAGGCTACCGTCTTTCAAAAGGCTACCGGGATATTGGTGCAATAAATAGATCTTACGCTGATATTCTAATCCTTTGTTTCTCAAAGAATACTGCAGGGACCAGCAGCCTGAGCATCACTTTGGAACATGTTAAAATGCAGAATTTCAGGCTCCATCCCAGTCCTACTAAATCAATGGCTGCACTTAAACAAGATTCCAAATGATTCCTTTTCACATTAAATTTTGAGAAGCATTGTCCTAACATAATTAATCAGCATCAACAGCATTCAGAGCCATTTAATCAATCTGCCAACAACCACCATCAATAATCTTTTATACAAACATGTGTCCTGTTTGTTCAACGGTGTTAGTAAATAATTATACACATTCTTAAAACCTGGTTTTTGCATATTGATGTGGAATATTCATAACAAACTTATTCTTGGGTGGAAAGAATTAATATTGTGAAGATACTTCAGAAAGTGATTTTTATAAGCTAATATTACTTGCATCTAAAATAGAATTCTAACTGGAACAGTTGTGTGTAAGTTAAAATATTAATTTCTCTGGAGTTCACTTTTCTCATCAGCAAAATGGAGATAACAATAGATAATCTAATGGGTTATTGTAAGGATTAAATGAGATCATATGAATGGAGCACTTGTATCTCAAGACTTATTTTTTCTTGATTCATTGGTCACTTTCTCTCCTACTGAAATGTCACCAAGGAAGATGGCAGCACATTGACAACTCTAGCAGTTCATAATTTCTGATATTTCCAGCCAAAAAACTATCAGAAAGGATGATTAGTCCTGAACTGGAGACTGAATGAATATTGTAAAAAGCAAATCCTGAGTCAAATTCCTAACCACAAAGTGGGTTAAAGATAGAATAGAAGAATGGGGTCCTCCCAATCCAAATTATGATTAAAAGATGGAATGGGATTGCTTTGCAGAAGAATAACCCACAAGTAACATGTACCTAGCCACTTCAAAGATACATTGCATGGACTGCTGTACACGGAAATGGAGAAAGCTGAACCCAGAAGCAACAAGGCAGAATAAAGCAGACGAAAACATGGGAGGTGCAGTGGTGCCTAGAGTATAATCAGCATAGGGTAGAGATGTAAATACGAGTGTTTGAAGTCAAAGGGAGGACATTGAGGGGTTTTAAGCAGACTGATTTAGATATTAAGGATTTGACTCTTTGTGCCGCATGTAGAATAGAGCAGTGGTCCTCAGCTTTGGTTGCTCATTAAAATCACTTGGGGAAATGATCTAAATCTTTCATACCCAGGCCACACCACAGACCAATAAATTCAGAACCTCTGGGAGCTATATCCAAGTACCTATAGTTTGTGTGTATGTTTTCAGGTGAACCAATATACAACCAAGTTAAGACCCACTGACCACTGGATGGGAGAGGCAAGAATGAAGCAGGGAGTTCAATTAGGAGACTGCTGCATTAGTCCACATGAGAGAACGTCAAAGCTTGGATGATGTGGATAGCAGTGGAAAAGGACAGGTTCCAGCTAGATTATAGAAAGAATCTATAGGAATTGCTAATGATCGGTATAGAGCAGAGATGGGGTGTGGGAGAAAGAAGAATCAAGGGTGGTTTCTACAAATTTGTGCATATGGTGGCTATTCCTGATAAGGAAAAGATATGGAAAAAAATAGGTTGGGTAGGGTGGAGAATCACAAGTTCAAGACATGTTACATTTGAAATATAAGTGAATCATCCAAGTGGAAAAGCCAAGCATGTAGCTGAATTCAGGTAAAAGAACTGGACTGAAAATATAAATCTGTAGATTGTCAAATATAGATGATCTTTTGATCCATGTGAATAGATGAAATATCAGTAAAATGTAGGGATAGAAAGAAGAAGGAAAAGTATTACATACCAACCCAAGAAAAGACATTGATGGTTGACATT
>NW_011888782.1:6968428-6997092 GCF_000151845.1 Pteropus vampyrus
TTCCCATTCTCTAATTATACATTTTCAATGACCTGCTGAGTACTTTTACCTGGAGAATCTCAAACTCACTCTGTTCAAATTGATTGTATCCTCTTCCCTTAAAAACCTGAACTTCATCTTGTTATCTTTTTCTGTTTATATCATTATATCCTCCTTGCCACTTTTAAACTGTAAATCTCAGATTCATCTTTGTCTGGTCTTCTTTGCCTCCCGCTCACAATGTAAATTTGTATATTTTTAGTTTCCCAGTTGCCAAGCCTTGCACTCTTCCCGCTACAGAGTTAGATGTTTGCTCCTTCTTCCCAATTTCCTCTGCTATTTTCACATGAAGTCCTTGTTATCTCTTGCCAAGACACTGTTGTAGCCATTCCATATGATACCACCCACAGAAGTGGATTTGTCAGGAGGCTAGTGAAACTTAGATTTCAGGGCTTACCACTGACTTACATGTGCCCTATCCAAGATCCTGTATCTAATGTCAAATTTATAATACTGTTGTTGTTCTTGTTTTCTAAAAGCATCCCCTAATTATTTAAGCTGCAGTCTAACAGAACAAGTTAGGAACAGGTGAATATTAAGGCATGACTGACCATGCCACTCTCTGACTCAGTGGCCCACCATCAACTCACCCAAGCTGACTATAAAATAAGTTCATTCTACTTTGCCTTTCTTGGTTTTGGCCAAACTTTCCTTCTCACCTGTGTCTCTATTACTCCACATAATGTATATTATTCTTAAACCAAACTGAGATTCTACTACATACTCACTTACTAACCAACTCTACTGTGCTTCTGCTTACCTATTTTCACCTCCCAAGAGTATCCTTCCTGCCTTGCCTTCACCTTTTCCCTTACCATACTCCCAAGTTGACATTCCACCCAATACTAAGGTTCCAGATTAAGCATCATCACCCCCATAAAATTCTCTTAGATGATTGCTAGCTGGATGCAAGCTCTCCTTCCCCTAAACTTCCATGTGCTAGAATTTCTCAAATAAAATAATTACTTTATACCTTTCAGGTATAAGCAAACTATAGCCCACATGTCAAATCCAGCTCACCAATTGTCCATAAATAGTTTTATTGGAACACAGGCACACCCATTTGTTTATTGTCCATATATTGTCCGGTGGCTGATTTTACACTACAACAGCGGAGTTGAATAGTTGCAACAGAGGCCATGTGGCTGGCAAAGCTTAAAATATTTAATATTTAGCCCTTCACAAGGCTGAAAGTTTTTCAACCCCACTTCCAGGTTATTTATGTACTCATTTAAGTTCCCTGTAAATAATAGCATGATCTGCTGTAGTAGACAATGACATGTAATGCTCAAATACCCTTTCAAGAAAAGACTCGCTGCCCAGCTGTGAGGAGAGTGGTTGGCTGATAGCCTTGCCAACAGAATGTATAATCAAACTTTCTGAACTTGGCCAATATTATAGGTAAAAAAAAGGAGTTTCAGTAGTTTCAATATGCATTTACCTTACTATGAATAAGACTGAATATTTTTCATGAGCTTATTTTTATATGTTTAAGAAGTATTTCTTAAACATATAAGGTGTCTCTTCATATCCCTCGAAAATTTTTCTGTTAGAGAAATTGACCTTTTATCTACATTGTAAGTTATAATTCATTTTTCTAGTTTGTAACTTGTCTTTTGATTTTGTTTATGGTGGCTGTGTTGTGAGGATTGATTGCTGAAGGTCTGGAATTAACCTGAACTGTTTTGCTAATGTACCCTGGTTAAGGTATGAAATGAACTGATTGTTGCTTTGGAATCATGGATTCCAGGTAATTTTTGGAGTAGTTTATACCAGCTTGTCAGCATTGTTCATTGATAACACTGAGATTGATGATTTCTACCTGGTCTTATTAAGACTCTCAGAAGAGTTCTGACATAGGGGCTGGTTACATGTAAGTAACTTGCCTAAGTGACCAGCAAAGTTAAAGAACCTCTATCTGAGACTCTATCTGAGGGATCTCCGGGTCTGAAATATTTTGTGCACATATCAGTGGTTCCTAATCTGGGAGATAAAGCACATCCTGGTACAGGCCTCCAGACAGAGAACAGTTGGAGTTTGCCCCTGGCTTCTCCAGAACCCTTGCTGCCAGGCTGCCCTTAGCTGTGATGCGTAACCTTATTTTAACGTTGTTGCTACATCATTTTCCTATAGTAAACTGTAGACTTGAAAGTATTGTCATTTTGGGTCCCATGAGTCTTCTTTAGCAATCAAATTCTAACTGCTGCCATCCATTCCATGACTTTTGCAATGTAAATTTTATTTTATCTTTGTAGAGTCAAAATTGTCCACTGTTTTACGGCTCTGGGATTTATTGTGCTATTTTTTTTTTAATCTAGACTAATTTTTTCATCTAATTGTTGATTTATCCATTCTTAGGTTAAAATTTTCTTCATTTGTGATAGAATTTTAAGACTCAGGGTCTTTTTTGAGTGGGAACTTTTGCACTCTCAATCTTTCCACTCCATTCCATTCCAAGTGGACTTATACTGATGATTCAAAGTCTTTACCCCAGAAAGCTTTGGAGGAAATATAGCAAATCTAGTCCAGTCACTATGCCGATGCAGGCTTGTTCGATTGCAGTTGGTGAGGCTGAATCCTAGCTCCCTGGGCTCACAGATTCCTATTAATCATAGGACCACAATAGCCTCTTTCTGTCTCATTCACAGAGCAAGGGACATTAAACAGTAAGCCCCATACAGGCCCTATATGTATATTCAGTCAAAGTACAGAAAATCTACACATTGAACCTCAATTAATTCTTTGATTTTCTGCCCATAGTGATGTTCTTCTAGATTTTGAGCCTATGTCTTTTATATTTTATCTGTCATTTCAACATCTTTGGAACAAAATTTACAACTCTATCTTGACCAGAAATATATGGTGTTCTGCAAATATTTTTAATATAGTTCTCTTTCTACATGCTGAAAGAAAAAAGTTATATATTTCATATACATATTTCACTATCTGTAATTATGCTCTCAAGAAGAATTCTCTCCTCCAAAACCCTGACCAGGAAAACAAAGAGTAGCTTTCAGAAGAGTTTGACAAATATCCTCTAATCACTCTCAATCAGGACTCCAGTCAGAATTTCTGACACTGCTATAGATTTTAATAATCCCAGCTACTTACTAGGCCATCTCTCCATGTAACAATAGATTACTGACATATCATTCTAACTAAAAGCGTGTGATGTTTTGATTAAGAACTGAATTGCTAAGCATTGTACAATAAAAATCAGGCTGCTATAATTACGTGTGTAAGTAGCTGAAAACATCTGAAAGAACAGCCTCTGATCTCCTCTTTCATTGATATAGTCAAGAGGATTAAAGCTGAAAGACCATCCAGAGATCTGATGTCTGAAAGAATGCATGGATAAAGTGTAATGTGAAGAGACTTCACGTACCAACTGTGATCCAGTTTAAGAATATTGGAAAGCGAAGTCATTAGCACCTAGAGAAGCCTCTGAACCTCAGCTAAATCTCTAGAGAACTATTGTTCTCCCACAGTAATGAAGTGGAGAAAACTGTGTTCACCAGAATTCTTCTTCAAGGACAGCACTAGCTTTGTTTGGAAACGATGCTTCAATAAGCCTGCGGAGCGTAGACACTGAGATCCTCAGGGAACCTGAGAGTGCATGGAAGAGACCTGGAAAAAATTCTCAATTATGCCAGATGAGAGGAAAAAAGAAGGAAAAGGAGAAAAGGGCTATAGCAAGCAAGATGGTCAAACATATAGTGTGTTCTGTGATCCCTTCTTATGTCCCTCTCCCAAAACTCAGTAAAGACCTCCTAAAATATATAGATTTGATGAGGATGATTTTTTATTCCAGTGGAAGCAATGAAAGGATGGTCTTATATATTCAGGGTATCCTGGAACAATTAAAAACAGTCCACATGAGCAAGGGAATACAAGAGCAGAGAGAAACACTAGTCCCAGAAATATAGCAAATATTTTCTGTAAATATCTTAGCCCTTGTGGTCCACACGATCTCTGTCCCAGTTATTTGACTCTGTCATGGCAGCATAAAAGTAACTGTTAAAAAGTGTTCCAATAAAGTTTTATTTCTAGACACTGAAATTGGAATTTCACATAATATTTTATGTGTCACAAAATAGTATTCTTCTTTTAATTTTTTGGTCAACCATTGAAAATTATAAAAGCCATTCTTAATTTGTGGACCATATAGAAATATAAAATTTGGCCCATGAGCTATAGTTTGCCATCCCCCGGCCTGGGATATAAGGCATAAGAAGGCAATTTAATCACATGAAGATCTTTAGTCTGTCCCAGGGAGTGGAAATCATGATAGCCTCTAAAAGTAGGAGTTTACCTGTTGCCATGCAGGTAATGCCTATCAAAGCTCCAGGCAGCTCTATAATATAAACATAGTAAACTTCAGGTAGCTTCTTTGTTACCCTAGCATACCCTCCTTTCTGGCCTCCTTGCTCTTATTTCTGTCCAGTCCAGATTTGTGTAACATTCTTGTGTATTATTTAAGCAAAATCAGTGGGGTTTTTTGTTTGTTTGTTTTTGTTTTGTTTTGTTTTGTTTTTAGGAAAAGGTGGGACAAAGAGAAAATTTTTATAAGAGCAAAATAAATCATTTGATCAGGTGACACAGTTTGGTTTTGGGGAATTCAGGATGCAGTTTGATCTCAGGCCTAGACATTGAAAGACTTGAATCATAATATAATTGAATTAGTGCCTTGGAACTATAAAAATGAAAGCCCTTCTTCTCTAACTCCTCTGAACCACACATCTTCCTCTAGACCAGGAGATAAGTGAAGAATCAAGCAGTTGACACTTCCACAGGGCCTACAGATGATGGTGTAAGTTTCTGAGGGTTGATTTCATTTCAGTTTCTAGTGTATTAGTTTTTTTCTTCCTCTGGGCATTTAGAAAGTTAATTTTATTTCAGATGTAAAACTGTCTTACAGTTTTAAAAAAACTGTGATGTTTGAAAATTGTTGCTGTTAAATTTATTAGGCATTCCTGGAAAATATGTAAATCACATTATCTAAATTTAACTATACAATGTACTAGCACACCCAACAGATCACAGAATCTTCATGCTTTTCCTGAAACTAATCCTAGTTAAGAACTTATATTGTTCAGGATGTTCTTCTTGGTCACTAAGGATGAAAATGAATGCTCTCCCCTCCTCCAGAAATATTAAGCTGTGGCTCCCTTCCGTTCTGCTCCCAAGATTCTCCTACAGGCACCTCCTTGAATTCAGACTCATGATGTTCTTCAATTTTTATTTAGGTCTTTACATTTTAAAAAATAATTTGGGATTGCTTACAATGAAAACACAGGCAGAATAAAATCAAAGATGATTAAAATAGGACCGAGGACAGATATAAGTAAACAAGAGAATACCAAAAGCTATACAGTTATTTATCAGAAATTTTGCTCTGAGTTTCTAACACAGGAATAGGTTATGTACTTTTAATTATTATTAGAAGTAAATATACCAGTCGATTTCAAAAATTCAACCCTTTGCTTCATCCTAAACTCTAAAATGAATTTTATTATTCAGTAATATGGATTTATTTATCAAGAGATACCTCTGTGCCAAGATATATGTTAAGCAACAGAGAAACAAAGATGGATCACATTTTCTATCCTCCATGTATCTGTAGTGTAGTAAGGAAATGGATATCTAAATAAATCACTAATATGGGTTAAGATACCTACTGGAACTATATACAAGATGCTATAGTATACAGAAAAAAAAGGCAACTAACTTCACCTGTGGTTAGCTAACAAAACTCCCTAGAAAAGAGGAAATTTTAAAGATGAGCATAAGCTTAGCAAATGCTTAAAAAAAAACAAGTATCCTAAACTGAAGTAAGGGCAAACATGAAGAGGTAGGAGAGAATGGCTTCTTCAAAGAAATGCAAGGAAAAATGCAAGAGAACCGCTAGCCTTCTATAGAGCAAAGAGTGGGGGTGGGTTACGGTTAAGCCAAATAAGGAGCAGGAGAGTCAATTTATGAATTATGTCCTCAATAGGACATTTTTAGGAAATGAGTGGACCCTCAATGAAAGTATATTGTTTTCAAACCATTTAGATGTAAAGTTCTAGAATGGCACTTCTATTGGGAGTCCCGAATGATATATGGCTTGAGTATTTAACTCTCCAGATACCAGACTGTGGTCCACATGTACCTATCCTTCTTAAAAAAATTTTGGCTTCACCTACACCATTAAAACAGGACTCAGCACTCCATGAGACAACAGTAATAAAAAACTTTTACTGAAAAGTTGTAAAGAGAGAAGGAGAAATTTACATTACTTACATGCTTCTGTAATTCTCATGGAAATTCAATTCAAAAAAATAATGCACTAAAATAATCTTTAAACTCTTCCCAGCCAATGAGAGCCTGAAAATGCCACACAAAATATAATCATCTTTGGGTTGGGTTTTGGGGTTTTGTTGCTTTTTTTAAGTTCACAGGAAAGAAAAGGAAATCCCCAGGTGCTAGAAAGGAAAAAGTAGCTAAATATTCTAACAGTAAGGGCATTTTCTGATATTGGTGAGCTTTGACAAATTATACACATATACACATTTGTAACTACCACAATAATTAAAACAAAATATTTCCATCACTCCAAAAAGTTTCCTTGTGCCCATTTGCAGTCAAGCCTCCTGAATCCAGACCCAGATAACCATTTGTCTGCTTTCTGCCACTGTAGATGAGATTTTCCTTTTTTAGAATTTTATATAAATCATACAATGCATAATTGCTGGGGATAAAACTTCTTTCTTCATAAAGCTTTTGTGAGTCATCCATGTGGTTGCATGTATCAGTAGTTTATTCTTTTTTATAAAAGAATAGTATTCCATAAATGGATATACCACAGTTTCTTTATACATTCACCTGTTGATAGACATTTGGCTTGTCTCCAGTTTAGGGCTAATACGTATAAACCCCTACAAATATTTTGTGTATAAGTCTTTGTTTAAACATATTTTTTTCTCTTCAGTAAATACCTAGAAAGAGAATTGCTGGGTCATATCTTTAAAATTATAAGAAATTACCAAAATATTTTCCAAAGAAGGGTGTACTATTTACACTTCCAATAACAATGTATATGTACTCCATGTCTTCCCTAACACTTGGTATTAATAGTCCTTTTAATATTAGCCATTCTAATAAGCATGCAAATGAAATTTTACTGTGACTTTAATTTGTAGTTATATGCTGACTAATGATGTTTAGAATCTTTCATGTGCTTGTTGGCACACAAATGTCTTCTTTGCAAGGTGTCTATAGAGTATTTCTCCACTTTTATTGGATTGTTTAGCTTCTTATTATTGTTATAAAATTTGTTATATATTTTGGATAGAAGTCCTCTGTGGGATACCTGTATTACTAATATTTTCTCCCAGCCTGCAGTTTGCATTTCCAATGTTGTCAGCTCAGACTGTTAGATCAGGTTAAAATAAAAAGAACTACTGCAATTGTCCGGTGGCCCATGAGGCTCCATAAAGTTTCTAAAGTCCAAGTTGACTAGAGTCAACTAAGTTATTCTATCTATGGAGCAATAAATCTGAGGTGGTCTTATTAAAATCCTATATGCATTCTAAACACCCCAACCCATACCATGCCACATAGTGAGATTGGTTAAGAAATAAATTTGCCTCTGTAGCTAGTGTGGAAGGAGATGTAGGGGAGAGGGGAAGGGAATGAGGAGGGGCCAAAAAGAATAAAATGTTCTATTCGGGTAGAATTGCTAGGTTAGCTAAATAGTTAACTTTTCAGATTGTTCCAACTACAAGCTAATATTTTCAATAATGATAATTTGACCAACTTAAAACACAACATAAATACCACTTTAGATGCACCAGGAGGCCCAAAAAAGCTATTTCATCAACTCTCATTTAAGAAGATTTAACACAATACTTGAAGAACATAAAATGACCAGGCAAGAATGTTTGATAATAGCTGGTATCAAAAGGTTCATTCTCAATGAGCAACACTTGATAAATTCCTATTAAATAAACATACCCAGCCTGCATGGCTAAGTTGTTTGTGTCTGCCATAATTTTAGCACTTAGCAAAGCAAAGCTCCTTGTGTTGTACTTTGGAATTCATTACCAACTGACCAGACACAGGGCAATAGGCAAGAAATATACCTCTGACTAATTTGTTTAAAAAAAAAAAAAAAAAACAAGAGATGGGAATTATGTTGTGTCAGCTAAATAGTTAACTTTTTGAGGAATAGTTAACTCTGTTCCTAAATTGGAACAGAGAATTTTTAGGACTAACTAAAACAAACTCTTTACACAATTAAAATGCATAAAATTTCAGTTTCCTGAAAGCAGTTTAGCCACATTAAGTCATTTATTAATAACCAATACCAAAGATTTTCTAGAACCCACCCCAAAAATTTGTTTTTTGTCTTTTCGGTTCCAGTATTACCATTAGTAGTGGAGATTACTAATCATCTAGCAAAAACCACTCCCTTGTTCTTCTACACTAATAGAGTTTAAGCAATAGTTGCCCAATTAACACTGGGCACCGTTGAAGCTAAGTGTAACTCTGTAACTGTTATCACCAACATAACACTAGCAGAGATAAAGTGTGCAACTCACTTTACCTACTTATGACTTGGCCTAGACACCCACTCCTTCCCATTCGAGGGTACCTGACATTCAGACTGACAACGCAGATGAAGACAATGTCCCTTGATAACTGTGTGGAGCTGAGCTGTCCTCACCTGGATGGCTCACCTTAAAACTCCTGTGTGAGACTTAAACCACGTTCTTCTTTAAAACACCATGATTTTGCCCCTCTATGTTATAACAACCTTGCCTATATGTTATCCATAGCCTTCTCAAAAAGCTATCAAAAACTGAGTCTTACTAAATTAATTTGATAAAGGAATTTCAAACCTTACTAGGGATATTACATAAACCATTCATTAAATTTACTCTGCTTATTACTGAGATATATTTATGGAGAAAAACTATTTAAAGAAGATTGGAGAAGTTAGCCTTTTACATCACTGCTAAATCATTGCGCTTTAAATAAGAGAACCATATTTAAAGCAAAACAACTTAAAAGAAATTAGAGAGGATAGCCATTTATATCACTATGTGTCATTTTTATTTCTTGTTGATTTTTTTAAAAAAAATGATATGTAGTATAAGGGAGAATGTTATTTGTATAAATTACCAAAGCCAACTCTTTCCAAAATCACAGTGAAAACTGATTCATCCTTTCCCAGATGCTATACAGATCATGCATTGAAGAACGTATCATTACCATATTTCATTAGGCAGGTTCTCCCAGCACATTCTCCTATTTTCATGGCCTCATGGATTAAGGGGAAGAACAGAGTTTTTAGACCTCCATTTGAACACTGGATTTAGCAATTACTGTCTGTTTATTCATTTAGCACTAGAGATACAAAGATGGATGTGGTTCTGTCACTACCCTCAAGGAACTCACAGCCCAGAGCGGGAGACAGATAATCCAAAAAGATTACTACACACAGAATGAGATATCCAATGGCAGAAGGAAGTGAGCTCTTCAAGAGAGGCCAAAAAGGTATCTCGTCTATTTATGAAGGTCAGGGTCCTGATCTGTCTTCTTCCAGCCTTGTACCTCAGTTTCCACTCAATATATATTAATCAAAATGAAATGAATTTAATTTATACCTAAGCTGCTTCTAAAGAACTTCTGTGACCTTAAACGAGTTGCTTCTTTAAGTCACAGTTTCCTCATCAGTAAAATGGGGAAACTAATATTTACTTCACAGGATTGTTCTGAGGATAAATAAAATAAAACATATAAAGTACCTGCTCATATTAAAGACTTAATATATTGATTCCCTTCCCTTCTTTTTCCTTTCCAACAGTAACACCACTCCTATATTTTAACCTTGAAGCTCGAAATGTTAATGTCTACTAGATTTATCAATTTTCTCACTTTCACTAATTTCTATAAATATTTTGTCATGTATTTCTATTTTCAGCCTATAATCTCTTGTGGATAATATGTTCTGATAGCTTATTATCTCCTATAAGTAATAGTATTTCCATATACAGTCACAAATTGCTTAACAATGGGGACGCATTCTGAGAAATGCATTTTTAGGTGATTTTATCATTGTGCAAACATCACAGAGTGTACTTACACAAACCTAGGTGGTCTAGCCTATTACACACTCAGGCTGTGTGGTATAGCCTATTGCTCCTAGGCTACAAACCTGTACAGCATGTTACTGTACTGAATTCTGCAAACAATTGTAACACAATGGTAAGTATTTGTGGATCTAAACATATCTAAACATGGAAAAGATACAGTAAAAATACAGTACAAAAGATAAAGTGTGTGTGCTCATGAGTGTGAGAGTGGAGGGGGCACCCTCAAAGAGAGAGTAGATGTCAGGAGGATGAAGGGAGAAAGGGAAGGCAGAGAAGGGGAGAGTGCAGAGATCAAAAGACGCCCGGAAAGATGAAACTTGACACGATAAATAATAAAAGGGAGGGGAGAAGGGATTGGGAAGAAAGAAGGATAAAAAGAAACAGAAAAGGGAAGTGAGTTTGTGCACGTTTGTGTGTGTGTACCCACGTGTGCATGTATACAGGGGAGGGGTAGAAGGGTGTGGGTGGGCTCCTAGTTTCCTCCCCTCCCCAGCCCTCTCCCTTCACTCCCTCTACAACTCAGGGACCTAGCACTGGCCAGCTGGCACCAACAGCAGGTGGACAGCATGCTGAGCCTCTTCTACTTAAACCACCCAGAGCAAGCAGTAAATTTGACATCATAGTCAGGTTAAGTCTTCTCTTTCAACATCACAAACAAACTTTCTGCTTATAATCCAGTATAATATTATGGGACTGAGTCACACACACCTTAATGACAGGGATACGTTCTAGAAAATGTGTCTTCAGGTGATTTCACCATTGTGTGAACATCATAGAGTGCACTAACACAAACCTAGATAATATAGCTTACTACACACTTAGACTATGTGGTATAGCCATTGCTCCTAGACTACAAACCTATATAGCATGCTACTGTACTGAAAACTGTGGGCAAGTGTAACACAATGGTATTTGTGTAACTAAACTTATCTATACATAGAAAACATACAGTATGAATATACTAAAAAAGATTTAAAATGGTACACCTTTATACAGCACTTATCTTGAATGGAGTTTCCTGGACTGGAGTAGCTCTGAGTGAGTCGGTGAGTGAGCAATGAGTGAGTGTGAAGGCTTGGGACATCACCACACCTTAAAGCATTGCACTACGGCTTTACTCCTTTACGACAGCTGTGATGTCACTCGGCTCTAGGACTTTTTCAGCTCCATGATAACCTTATGGGACCACTGTGCTACGTGCCATTCATGGTTGACTGACACGTCATTATGTGGCATATGACCGTACCCAGTTTCAACTTGTTCCAGTCCTTCGCCATGTCTATGTCTCTGAGATGGACTCAGGAGATCCCACCACTCTTTTGGATCTCTCAAAGCAAAACAGTTCTCAGTTAGCATCATGGGTCTGATTTTTTTCTTTACCAACATATTTTAAGTGATTCTACATGGGGCATTGCTGCTTCATTCCTATTCAAGGTGTGGAGAAACATAATTGTCTCTGTACCAGACTCTGATAACGTGAATTCCCCTGGGCTTATTCTCAATTATTGTTTCCTAGAATTATACATTTAGTAATGCTGAGATTAAAAGGAGATCTAGAGAGAGAAGCAGTTGGGGAGTAAGGCAGAGAGGGAGTGCTTTCAGCTGGGTTTGATTAATTCCCTTGTAAGTTGTTTTTTTGTTAAACCCTCACATGAAAGATAAAATTGCCATAAGATATATCATTACCAACAAAGATATGCAGGGTAATAAAAAGCAGATAATATTGTTCTACGGTTATTCTGAATTCTGAATTCGTCTTGTGAGCTTTCTCATCCGTTTTTTGATAACTTTGATTTAGAGCATATTTCCTAATACTCTGAAAAGTTCTCATTGAAGGTACCAGCTACTGCCCTGCCCTTGCCCCCCATGCAGCAGTTCCTAATTATCAGGGTGACCCGGTATGCCTGGGATACTCCTGGCTTATGCCTCTCATCTGGTGTAAATATTAAAAGTGCCTTCTTGCTACCTGAAAAGTGTCCCACTTTAGACAATAAATTATGTGGTTACCCACCCTATGAGCATACAGTTATGCCTCTCCCAGATCAAATGTAGAAGGAAGGAGGTTAATATTATTGATCGCTTACTTTGACTAAGTGGGTCACTGGATTAGACACTGTGTAAGTTATCTCAGTTGTATCTCAGCATAATTCTAAGAGATAGGTTATGCTTATTACGAACTTAGAAATGAGGAAAGTAATGTTCATAGAGTATAAAGTGGTGACAAGGCCATCCAGCTTATGAATGGCAAAGTAAGGATCAGAATCCAGAACTGAAGCTGAAACCAATGTTCTTCCTCCTGCATCATTTCCTAACAAAAGGAAAATGGATCAGAATATCAGCATCCACCTCTGTGAGATATGGAAAGTCTGGCATTGCTCCCTACTAGAAGGCAAAGGCACAAGGCAGTCAAAGGAATGCAAACTTGGGTAGTCGTCTGTGGGAAATTATCTGCAAAGATGATCACATGTAATTTCTGTGGCCCCATGCCATACCTCCTACCCAGCAGTGGAGTTTATTGTCCCCCCCTTAAATCTAGGTGGTCCTGTGATTGGCTTTGACCAATAAAATGTAGCAATAAAATGTGGCAGTTCCAAGACTAGACCTTAAGAATACTGGCAGCTTCCTTTTTGCTTTCTTGCTACTCCGAGGCACCATGTAAAGAACTCCGAGTCACCCTGATGGAAAGAGACATTACATGAAAAGAGACACCAGGCAGAGGAGAACTGAAGCAACCAGCTGACAGGCAGCACCAAGGATCCCAACATGTGAGAGAGGCCACCTTAGAAGTTACAGCCTCTCCCAGCCTCAGGTGAGTATAGCTGCATGAGGGAACTCAGCCAACACGTGAGCAGAAATAAGCCATTTCCACTGACCCACGGGACTGTAGGCAATAAATGGGTATATTTTAAGGCACTGAATTTTGGGAAGATTTGTGATGCAGCAACAGATAACTGATAAACCATGTCTTCCCCCAACTCCTTATCCCTATTACTCAACTACACTCAGATCTCATGTGTCTCACACCCAGGTGGGAAGGCTGCCCTGGAGCCAAAAGTGGGGGGGCTTGTTTCCTCTTCCTGCCAGCTTTTCCCACGCCAGCCTTGTCCCATTTCTACTTTGCTTTGCCTCAGATAAAATTCTAGGAATTTTCCCTATTTCTGCTTCATTTTGCCACAACTTTGCCTTGTAATTCCAAGGCCACTATCATACCCAGTATGGATCTTCCTTAAAAGACCCTAAAATTACAATATTCACTTGGCTATTTGAGCATAAGAGAGATCTGTAAATGTATTTATGTATATCTGTATGCAAATACTTGTTTTTATTTATATTCCCCTGGTCTCAACAAAGTCAAAACTACATTTGATTCTATACATGGTTATATCACACGACATACATAGATATCTAATCTCTTTATATGTTTCCCAGTGCCAACTAATAATGTACCAATTTATGACAAGAAGCTCTTTTAATTTTCCATAAAAGAGTCTTTAATAGAATTTGATTCATTCAGTAGTCAAAATATGAATATGCCATATTGACCTAAAGAGCCTATTCAGTTAAGAGATATAAACTGTTTCCAATGGCAACCAGAGAATCAGCCTGACATCTCAGACTATAAAAACCTTAGAGTCCATCCATATGATGAGCCCAGCAGAGAATTGGGAGGTTTATGACACTTTAATCATTGATAATTTTGGCTGTGCTGATGAGAAGACTTTTTAATACGAGGAACTTGGAGAAGGTTCCAAGGAGAGTTGCCAAGGTAATTAAAATAGCCTTGTAAATTGGTTTGAAGAATATGCCAGGCTGTCAAAATGACCATCAGCCTATCTGACCCTCCCCTCCCCTGGCCACCCCCATCTATTCATGAGATGTTCTTGTCTTAATTGAAATTGACAACAGATGATGAGAAAAATGTGCCACAGCTCATGTAGCACATACTAGTTTATAATCTCCTAGAGAATGTGACACTAAATAACAAGATAGATCATTTGTACCCTGACAACTTTCTGAAAGTGTTTGAGGCAGCTCACGTTAAAAAATGCAGTGCAAATAATGCACAAAATTAACACAAGTTAATAGCCAATCTTAGGTATTTAAAAATGTATAGAGGAGGAAGTGAAGGACTAGAAATTAAACCCTAATAAAGCTAAATAAGGAAACCTAGGCTGTATGGATATAAACACAGCCTTGACTATATAGCTTTGAGATACAGTAGAAAGAGGAAGAGGAAAAAGCACTCATAGTGAAGTATAGTGAGGATATGGGAGGAAAGAGAGCAGAGTGCCAATATATACTGGGGTCCAGTCTCCATAAAGTGAACTGTCCTAGGACTTTCAAGTGTCTCATTTAATCTTTACAGGAATTAATGAGAAAAACTGAAACTCAGAATTTGAGTAACTTACCCAAAGTCTCACAGCCAGAAGTGATAGAACAATATGCCCAACCTAAAGCCATTTGACTCTAAACCAATATTCTTTCTGCCCAAACATTCTCGATCAACAAAAAATTTATTTAAAGGCACTAAGCAATAAAATAAATATTTTTGTGCAAAACAATTCTTTCACTCATGCTAGGGTGTTCCTTGTGAGTCTGTTTTCATAGGACAAGATATTGTAGTGGTGAGGTATTTATATACAGTGGTCACAAGCTTCAAAGCAGGCAAAGAAAATGTGAATTCTAGTTGCCTTCCTTCCTAACTGTGCGACCTTTGGCAAATTATCGCTCCTCTCGGTGCTTCAGTTTCTCCATCAGAAAAATGAGAACGATTATGCCTAAATGACTGGGTGATGAAAGGATGACATAAAATAATACAATGTGAAGTGCTCAGCATAGAGTTCTGAACACAGTAGAACTTCATAAGTGTAAACTATAATAGTCTGTTTTATTCTCATTCCTATGTCCATGATTATTAAATTAAGATGGCCAGGACTTTACTGAAGTAGTTACAGGTAAAATGACATGCTGGCTGGGATTCGCTTTAAAATATTTTAACTTTAAAAGGGGAATGAGGAGCTAGATGGGGGTGGGGGGTGAGGAGCTGGATGAAAAGGTGAAGGGATTAAAAAGTACAAATTGTTAGTTACAAAACAGTCATGGGATGTTAAGGACAGCATAGAAAATACAGTCAGTAATATTATAATTACTATGGATAGTGCCAGGTGGGTACTAGACTAATCAGGAAGATCACTTTGTAAATTATATAAATGTCCAACTGCTATATATATTTACCTGAAACTAATATAAAATAATATTGAATGACAACTCTAATTGAAAAAATTTTTTAATTTTTTTAAAATGGGGAGTGAAGAGAGTATTAATCAGAAATTGTGGAAACAAGACCAACAAACGTTGATTGTTGAAAGTGGGTGAAGCTGGTACACAGGGTTCATTATACTATTCTCTGCTTTTACGAATATTTGAAATTTTCCACAATAAAGAAGTTTTTTTAATGTTCATGGTTAGAATACCCATAGGACACATACGTTGATGGAAAATGCCAGGACTAACGACTGAGAAGAAGAGAAGACTCAATTCTAAGAAAGCCTAACCTCTTTTCAGAAGGCCTCATGGATCTGCTTCAGGCCTGGAATGAGTATTCCCTTAAACCTAAGCCATGCATCATAAAATTGGAAAGAGGTGAACTTGTCCTTCGACACGTTAAAGAGAAGAAGTACCATTGCTCTACAGTTTAGGAATAATGATAAACTATCTCACGAGAGAGAGAGAGACTGAGAAAAAGAGAGAGAGACTGAGAAAAAGAGAGAGAGACTGAGAAAAAGAGAGAGAGACTGAGAAAAAGAGAGAGAGAGAGAGAGAGAGAGAGAGAGAGTTTCCAGACAATCTCCAGAAGTAAAGCTAATTATTTTTCCAACATCATCACATATATCTTATAGTATGTTTTCTATAGGAACGCATATTCTCCCTGTGGCCTCTGTAATTCCTATTTCTTCCTCCACCAGTATCGAAAACAGAAACTTTGATTCCCCTAAATATAGACCTATGTTCTTAGGAGCTCTAAACACACAAGACTATAAGACTTTTTTTTTCATTTAGCAGAAATGGAATTCCTCATCTAAAAAATGTTATCTTTACCTGGGGTTGGTGAACAAACTTAAAGAGAAAAAAAATTACCTCTTTATTTTTAACATCTAACTGAAGTTGAGCACTTCCTTCAATTATGAATGTAGACAACAAACTATAATATTATTTTCAGTACCTATGATTGTGTTACAAATAGAAACAGATGCTTTCATTTCACAACTGAGATGCTGCAAATATCTCAAAATATCATTTATACTCATCATTACTTTGAAATATGACAGTTATTTGTCCTAACACTAGATCTTTTTATTTAAAGTATTGTTAAATATCATACGTATCACAATATTTTTAAGATTTGATAACTTTCTTTCAATATGATGTTTAATTTATAATCTTATGAATTTCGTTTATTCATTTAAAAGCATTATTCTGAGGTGAAATTTATAGCATTTACCAGATTCCTAAAGTTTACCAAGTGCTTAGAACATACCCAGCTCATATTAGCACTATATAAGTTTTAATTAAACAAATAAAAATAAACTTAAGGGGTTAGTGGGACAGGCAGAGTCATGAACTGGGAAGGCTGTATGATAAAGAAAAGCAAGTGAAAAAGAGAAGGAGAAATAAATAACTTTACTAAAGAAAATCCTAATATGTACTATGTAATCTTTTTAATGCATGTTTATATAATTTTATGCTTATTTATAACACGAATTTTAAAAACAAAGAGCAAATTTTAAATCTTTCATAGGTGTTGGAGGCCGGTTTTCTAACACGACAGTCAGATTTTAAGGATAAAATAATCCTACTAAAAAGCCAGAGACCCAGCATCTGTAAAAACACCAACCACAGCAAATTTAACATCTGCGTCTTGCCTTTCTTGTAGTATAGAACCAGTCCCAGTGGTAGAACTTTAGAAGATTTTTATTAAAAAATAAGACAGGTGAGAATTTAAGGAAAGCATTACCATCTGTACTGTGAAAATCTCTTTCAAAAACCTTGTGGTTTCTTGGCAGCTTATTTGAAGACAAAAAAAAAGTGGCAAGCAACGTGTTATAAGGTACATTGTGACAAAGCCAAACCACCACTTTTATAGTCTACCAAAGTCCTTCCCCAGGATACCACCGTGATCTGCAGACCTCCTGGCACATCAGCACTCTGAATTTGCCAGGTCTGAGAACTATTCCATTTCAGACAGTCGAGTCCTAAACGGTCCTCAGTCTTTCTGGGTTATTCTTCCTATAAAGAAAAGAGCCATGCCTAAAGGATAGACCATAGGCACCATCCACTAAGCTTCCATCCACCCTCATTCCATTTTTCTAATTGTAGCCAAAATCATTGTTTCTAAACTCAAATGTTATACTCTTAATCTCTCCCTCCAAAAAACTTTTTAGGCTCCCCATTTCTCTTAAGATATGGACAAAACCCCTTCTCATGGCCTGCAAGGCTCTGTGAGGTCTCACCCTAGCCCATATCTCCAGCCTCACCCACCACCATGCTCCCTCCTTCCCTGCTCCGACCACACCAGACCCCTCCAGTCCCCTGTGCTCCCCCTCCTCAGGCCCTTTGCATGTACTCATGCCCTTGACTGAAATGTTCTTCCCGCCCTCTTTACCAAGGTTAAGCCTGTGCATCTTTCAGATCTCAACCTCAATCCATCAGTGTATCAGGAAAGTTCCTCTCGCCTCCCTGACTGCCGTGTTTCATCAAATCCCTAATGCACGTTTCTTTATACGTTAGCATATCTCAGAGATTAGAGTATGTCCTATAAGTAAACGGAGTCACACAATCACTGGTGGCCTAGATTTGCATTTGCCTCTGCCAATCATCTCAGGGAACTACCAATCTTTAAATTCTCTGCTTGAGTTTTCTGGACACATTCTTGACATAAATTCAGATGGAAAACCATTAAGTACTGACTTGACATTGGAATTCTTAGGGCAATTTTATTTTCCTCTTACCCAGTGTCAAAATTGAAACAAAATCAAGCTTCTCTGTTGTCCCTTGCTATAATATAGGGGGTTTTTTTTCCCTTGACTTTTTATTGAGGTGGACAGCCCTTTCATACCCCAGCTTAATGTGGAGTTCTTTTCTGGGGTTTCCATCATGTTTTTTTTTTCTTAGTGGTATATAGAATTATTATACTCTATATAAAAATCTCTTCTCTGTTTTTATGCAATGCAGAGGTTCAAATTCCCCTATGAGAGGCTTTCCTGGTATCCTGTACAGCTCCAGTATTCTTACTTGTCACAGTAGTACTTTCAGCTTTGTTTCTCTTAGTTGATTAAATCTATCTCCCTTACTAGACTATAAGTTCCATGAAGACTGAGATATGAGATCTATTTTTTTATCATTAGAACCTTTCATAAAGATTATTGAATATTAGGTGCTCATTTATTATTAACCAAATTAATGCATGAGTGAGTTATTAGAAAAATGGACGGATGAATGAAATGAGATTACTCTGCCAAGGTCATGGCCCATTTGACTCATCACATTTCTTAATCAACCAGATTTTGTGTTCCTCCACCTCTAGTGCCACAAGAACTAGAAACCTATACCTCAGTAGCAACATATACCTCTCAGTCCATCCAGATCCTCTAGACCTCAACTTCATCCTTGTTTTACCTCTAAAACCTGCTCCTGCAACTTTTCTCTTTGCCTGGATCTTCACCCCTGACCCTTTGGCTGGAAAGCCCCCTCTGCCCTGCCATGAACGACAGATGTGCATCAGTACTTATATGAGTGGACACTAGTTTACTAGCCACATGCACTGTTTTTCATTGTGAACATGCCATTTATTCAGGGTAAAGGAGGGGTCGAGCCCTGTGCTGGACACCCAAGTGAGCAGCAGCCTTTATAAGATTTGATTCCAGTACAAGTCATCAACAGATACCGAAACCATTGGATAAAATTTTAGAGTTGAACAAGTTATCTTGTCTCCAAGTATTACTCCATAGATCATCCCTTTATTACAATGCAGAAAGGTCATCTTTACAAGGAATGAATCTGGGAGATAACATCTAACCAAAGTGATCAAACATCATCAATAATGGCACAAAGTGATATATGCCTTTTGATGACATGCCCCAAGAGAAACTCATCATGACTTATGAACTACTCTTGCAAAAAAAATGTTTAACATGGATATAATTCTAAGGAAATCATCCAAATTTAAAGATATTAGGACTCTAAAAATGTCAAAAAGCGGGGGGCCCAGGGGAGGGAGATTAAGGAGCACAACTATTAAATACAGTGCTTGATCTTTGGTTTAAAAAAAAAAAACAGCCATAAAGTCTATATTGGAATGAGTGAATAAATTTTAATATAGACTATATATCAGATAATAATATCTAATTAATTTACCTAAATTACTTTCCTTGAGTGTGCAAATTGTATTGTGATTATATAGGGATGCTATGCTGACGTTTTAAGGGGTGAAGTGTCAGCCTGTGTGAACTGTCACACTCTCTGTGTTTGTATTTCCATATATATATACACATATATGGAGATACAAACACACTCAGAGAGAGACAGACAGACAGACAGAAGAGAGTCTGCAAACATGACAAAAGATTAACTGGTGATCTAGATAAAAGATATAAGGTGTTTATTACAATGTTTTTCAACTTTTCTATAGGTATAATATTTTTCAATATAAAACACTGAAGGAAAAAGAACAAAAGAATGAAATTGTTCTTTTTGATACTTAAGAAGGAAGGAAGTTGAGAAAGGATTTGTAGCAGCAGGAAATTTAGCAAGAAGCATGGTAAGTTTTTCAGGTAGGTGGAAAGCACTCTCCACTTTCCAGGAGCTTCTCAAAGAAAAGTGACACCAGATCCCTGTTTATACTAAAGGTCCTTTCCTGGGAGCATTTGAGTTCTCGCTTCCTGGCAATGTCATCAATTTGACTTAAATAAAATCTTATAAAAATTCATAAATAAATTAAAAAAATGTCCTTTCCTCTCTGCTCCAAGCAGGTGTCGGATCACCAGGTGCATAGAGTGTTTTATGAGCACTTCGCCTACGTTATGACATTTGATGCCAAAACCACTCTGCGAAGGAAGCAGGACGAGCATTATGTTTCATCTTACAAATGAGGAATCCGAACCTGAGAGGTCGTTTGGCTCCAGTAACGACAGCTAGTGCATGGCAGAAGTAAGTCTTCATTCCCATCACCCCTTCGATCCTGGGTCAGTAGTTTTTCTCTACAACTATTCATGATACCATGGCTGTTCATTCATTTCGTAGGCTAATATTCATTGTGTGCCAATCATATGTTCAGTATTATGGTTATAAAAAGGTGAATAAAATATTTGTTCTAAAAAATTCATAGAGCATTTATTCATTTAATCAATTCTTATTAGGCTCCCATGTGCCAGGCATTGGGCTGAGTGCTGGGGACACCATGGTAAATGGGACCCTCTAGGTGAGCACAGTCCAGTGAGGGAGACAGAAGTTTCCAATACAATGTGGGAAATGAAGTCAGACTGGAAATCGCAAATGCTCTGTCTACATGAAGCAGGAGTATTTCTACCTCCCTATCATAGTGATAATCACACTCTTTTGGAATTACTTGTCTCACCTCCCTGTGAGTGCATCTTATCACTGTATCCCCAACCCTGAGCACAGTGCCAGGAAGAGAAAAAGATGCCGAATATGTTGGAAATAAAGAAGGGAAGGAGGGAAAAGGGGAGGGAGAAACAGAAGGAAGGAAGGAAGGAAGGAAGGAAGGAAGGAAGGAAGGAAGGAAAGAAGGAAGGAAGGAAGGAAGGAGAAGGGCATGGGGAAGGAATATGCCTTCCTCTGAAATGCAATCTACCAATTAAGTTATACGGGATAGTTACAGCACTCCCTCTTCTCACAACCCACTTGCCAACCAGCAGTGGCCTGTGTCTCATTGCCTTTAGTGCTACACCTCCAAAGAAGTAAGAAAAGGAGACATTGTGGGTGAAGCATTCCACAAAATCAGCAAATCTCATTCACAAGCCAATAAGGCCCACAAATTCTCCTGAGGACAAAGCTTCATGAATTACTATAGAGACAGCCATGAATGTCTTAGAATAGTTCACAGAAGAGTCCTGTCAGTCAACCCCCTGGCTTTACTCTCGGCTAAGAGCTAGGCTTTTCGTCAATGCTGCTATGAATGTAATTGAAGAGAGTTGTAAGGAAGGAATTAAGTCATCAGAGCCATCATGGGGGGGGTGTGTGTGCGTGTGTGTGTGTGTGTGTGTGTGTGTGTCTTCATCAATTATTTATATCTTTAGAGAGACCCTGCAGAGAACCCAGCGCGAGGTCCCAAATTCGAAGCTCTAAGGCCTCCCGCAGATGTCTGACCTGTTTCTAGTTTTCAATATTCCAGCAGATGAGGAAGAAGGCTCTTAAAGGATCTCCTAAATATTTTTCCAGCTCATACAGGCTTTGAGCTATTTTATGCAGTTCTTTGTTAGAATTATCATTGTCAGTTAATTCAAATGCAAAGGATATCACAGAGCTTTCTGAATAATATGTGCCATATCCTCCTCAGATGCTCCAACATGAGGGTACAAATTGACCAGATCAGGAGGTTAAAGCAGAGCAGAACTGTGGCAACATCAAAACCTAAACTGAGGACAGGATTACCATGTTTTTGGTACTTGAAGCCTTTCTGCTTTCTGCAAATTAAGACCTCCCAAAGCTTCCCAGCTTGGCTAGAATTTACTATTCACTCCTCAAACCTGAGTCCTTTGAAAACAGAGTCCTCTCCTTTGTCAATTACCGCACCTTTACACATTGTTCCAAAAAAGAAAAAATAAGCCCAATTATTTCTCCCTGCTTCCCCATTTCATTATAAAATTAAGCGTATTCAGATATTTTACTCCTTCAGATATCATGTAATAAGTAATGTTTGTGGGTATAAAATTGTTTAATACATTAATATATTTTCTCAAGGTTAACATTTTACTAAAATCTTCACTTTACCAAGCATGGAGTAAAAAGAAAGGAAAAAATTAAATACTAAAAAGAATCTATTCACTGGTTTTTGCTTCTTGGAAAGTAAAGATTACCACTATTTTATTTCAGATAAAGAAAAACAAATGGATTTCTTAAGACAGAGTTGGTGATCCAGAAATCATTTAGGATAATAATTTGTTTAGGGCTTACTACACAAGGCATATGCTATTATGCCTTTTACCAAATGAGGATATCATAGCTTGCAATGGTTAATACTTGCCCCCAAGGTCATAAATCTACAAGTAGATGGATGTAAAATTTGAATCTAGGTAGTCAGATGCCTCCAGTAAAGGAATGGATTTTAAAGCAGAAAAATAATGACTGGCTTCTGGCTGCAGTGAAAATATATTTTCTTTAAACCTTGAAATAATCCATCTGTCCACAAATACAGGTAATTGTGATACATCTTGGGAGGATGTGACCCTAAAACATAGCTCCTAGCTCCCTTTATATGCTGGAGATTTTGGCTGTTGTTGATTAGTCAGAAGTAATTTCCTTCACAGTCAAGACTGTTTTAGATCTGAAAGATAAATGTCAAGTTCTAAAGAAAAGTTCCTTATTTCCATAATGATTGTGTACATTTTCTTGCCACTGAGAGCTTTTTTTACTAGGCCTTTTATAATTTTTTATTGACCAGTACATAGTAGACATTCATTAAGTGCTGCATTAGATGAATGAATGAATTAATGAATGAATTAATGAGTGAATATCACTGACACTCTGTCTTGGGTAACTGTTTAAGATCTGCTCTTACTGGATATTTCGATACTTGGCTTTTTCAGTTAACTTCTGCTGCCTAATGATCTACCCCAAAACTTAGTTGGCTAAAACAATAATGATCTATTATTTCTCATGATTCTGTAAGGTGACTGAGTTCAGCTGGGCAGTTTTTCTGCTCCATATGGTATGGCTGGATCATTTGTGAGTCTACATTCAGCTAGGAGCCAGGCTGAGATGCCTAAGTCTTCTTCCACATGGTCTATCTCATCATGCCGTATCTCATTTTCTAGGCATTCTCCATGCGACCCCTCTGTGCAACAGAGTATCCTGGACTTCCATTCAGCAGCTGGGTTCCAGAAGGGAGCCTTGCAAGAAAAACAACCCCAGAACACTAACACTTACCAGATAATCATATGGTCAAACCCAGATTCAGTGCGGGCAGGGACCATGGAGAGCATGAATACCAGAGGCACGATGCATTCAAGCCACTGGTCTGAGAGTCTACCTCAAAGGCCATCTTGTTTCCACTTCTTACCTCTTTGAGTATGAACTGGTCTGGAAGAATAGAGTTGTAATAGTCAGGATCCTTTTGTTAGAAGTAACAAAAACTCAACTCAGACAAACTGAAGCAAAAACCAAAACATATTAACTTATATAAGTATAAATTCAGGCATAGTTGGATCTAGGTACTCAAATAATATTCAGTACTCTCTCCTTCCATCTTCCATCTCTTGGCTCTATTTGATTCCATGTTAGCTTTATTTTCTGAAAGGCAATGTGATGGGGGTGGGGGTGGGGGAGGTCACCAGCAATCCATATGTAAATGGTTTTCATAGCTCACAATCTCAGAAAGAGAGAGCCCTCTGATGACTTTGATTTCCCAAAAGAAACGATTTGTCCAGAGTCACAGACAGGGAGGTTTCTTGCCACATCAGTGGGTCAGTAGAAAGGACACTTTTAGTCCCTGTTTTTTTTTTTTTTTTACTAAACAGCCATTTCAGTTGCTATTTCTTCACAACAAAATGCTAAAAAAAATATAAATGGTGTAAAATATAACAAATAAACATAAATAAAATTAAGTTAAATTAAATTAAAAAGTAATTTTGTTATCTCATAGTTTTGGGGGGTCAGGAATTTGAGACTGGTTCTGTTGGGCAGTTCTAGCTCAAGATCTCTCAAGCAGTTATGCTCATATGGTGACTGGACCTGGAAGGAGGCTGGGATAGAGTAAGGTCAGTAGGAGCAGATGGGAGCTGGCTAGACATCTCTCTCTGTGAATAGTTTCAGGGCTTCCCCATGTGGACTCCCCACATGGGATAATTTGGGCTTCTTCATAACATGGTGACTTCAAGGCAGTTGGACAACCTGCAGAGCAACATAGGCCTCCAGTATGAGTGTTTCAACGAGCTAGGTGAAGGACGTTTCATCTTTTCTGATCTAGACCCAGAAGTCATGCAACGTAACTTCTGCATTCTATTGGTTACCATTGAGACATAGAATATTCAGTAAAAGAGGAATTAGACCCAATCATTTGATGAAGGAAAGGCAAATTTCTGCAAGAATACATGAAGAAAAAGAAAGAAAGGGAGGAAGAGAGGGAAGGAGGGAAGGAGAAAAGAAAAAAGAAAAGAAAGAAAGGAAGGAGGCAAGGAAGGAGGAAGGACATCAATATAAATTCATGTTTAGTTTCAAATAAGTCATGGGGATGTGGTGTACAGCATAGGGAACATAGTCAATCATATAGTGATAACATCGTTCAGTGTCAGATGGTTGCTGGACTTATGATGATCACTTCTTTAGGTATGTAAATGTTAAATAACTATGGCGTACACCTGAAACTAATGTAATATTGTATGTTAGCTATATTTTAATAAAAATCTTTAAAAATAAAAAGATAAATTTGTTTATTTTAATGTAGATAGATATTTAAACAGAAATATTTGTAAATATGTGTAGATACACAGGTTAATATACACATGTATATTTGCTTGCTCTATCAGCTGAGAAGGCAGAAAAGCAAAGACACCCTGGTAGCAACTAGCACACTTTGTGCCTGGAATTTGGTTTCCAATACTATTTTCTACTAAAAGAACTGGTTAGGGCATCTTGGAAAAATGGTTAATTCTATGACTGGGGCAGAAAATTACAATATGCACCTGGAGCTTCTTGTAGTGCCAGAAAGTGAAAAACAGTGATAAAAGGCAAACAAACTAAAACACTGGGAAAATTAATATGGAGTTATAGTCCAAAGTATAGAATAAATATGTATAACTAATAAACATGTAAGGGGAAAATAGACAAATTTCCCACGCAGAAGAATTGCAAACAATTTATGTGGATACTCCACCTTCAAAGAAGTAGAACCTAACTTCCCACGTAAGTGTGGGCTGCAAAAGTGACTTCCTTCCATTGAAGACCATCTGAGAAGGGAGAAAAAAGAATAAATTGACAGTGGAGGAACTTGACAAACACTACTTCATCTAGGTGATCAAGGTTAACGTCCAAAGTGATGAATGATGTTGATAGTATGTTCCCTTCATTGATGTGATGTGATGTGATGAGAATGGAACCTTACCTGGGTGGTCTTCTCCAAAAAACACATACCAGGAGTCTAATCATGAGGAAAAAATCAGACAAATCCCAGTTGAAGGACATTCTACAAAAAACCTGACTAACACTCCTCAAAAATGTCAAGAGAAGCCTAAAGAGACATGACAACTAAATGTAATGTGGTATCCTGGATGGAATCCTGGGACAGAAAAAGGACATTAGGTGAAAGCTGAGGAAATTTTAATAAAGTATGATGTTTAGCTAATAATTATGTGTGATTATTAGTTTATTAGTTGTTACTAATGCACCTTACTAACATAAGAAGTTAATAATAGGGTAAACTGGGAATGGGTGACTATCTTCATAATTTTTCTGTAAACCTAAAACTGTTCTAAAATTAAAAGTTTACTTTTAAAAGTAAAGTGAATGTTACCAAAAGAGAGAGAACATGTGCAATGAGCAGGAGTGTAAATAGTAAAAGATTTATATAAACCAGGAGGGTGAATAATTGAGAGCGGATCTGCATAATGTATAGTCACAGAATTGCCAGAGACCTTAAAGCTTTATCACTCAAATGTGATTCTTAACCAGCAGCACTGTATCACTTAGAAGCTTTAAATATTCAGAATCTCAGACCCCATCACAACCTACTGAATAAGAATCTGCATTTTAACAAGATCTATGGGTGATTTTTGTATGCATTAAAGTTAAAAAGTTACTAGCCTAGTGGCTATCGAATATTAACTTGCTTATTCATCCCCTTTCCCCAAACCACCCCCAGCAAAATTTTCCTACCTATAAGTCTCAAGAATTCAGTTTTTGTGATAGATTTATTTACTACAAAAGTTGATAAACTTACCAAGGATTCTCACTGTGAAAACATTTCTAACAGAACAAACTATAGGCTGACTCTCTGGACAAAGACATTCTCAGTCTTAATCTAAATTCTCTACTTGTTAACCACCCCTCTAACAGTTTAAGAGAATTGGGATGGGTCATGCCTTTTTTAAAGATGCGTGTATTGATCAGTTCAAAGTATTGATATACATGAGCTCACTCCAGGAGAAAGAAGAAGGCTTTTCCTCTGCCCCGGTGAAGGTGTGTTCACTTCTATCTACAGAGTGAAAATTCAGGCAGAGTAATTACAGGCGGAATAAGGACTATGTGCTCCAGACTACTCTCAGGGAACATTTCTGTGTCTAAATGCACTTTTTAATTAGCTCTTCCAATAGCATCATACTAATTGGCTAATTTGGAAATGATATGAGACCCTGTGTGCTTTAAAGAAAATCTGTTTGTTGATATATTTATTCACACCTGAGACTGTCTCATTACTGGCAGGACAGATATTATTAAAACAGAATCACCTGATTATTTTAACCAGATTTTTTTTAACGAACACACATGAATTGAATTATCCCTAGAGTTTCAGGAGGAAGTATTAGCATTTTGAGTGATGGGAAATTGCCATTTAGCTGGGAAATAAATGAGCTTTAAATAGATCCATTATTTTTTACAAGGTTATTATTGTAAATGTTTCATAGTAGAAGAAATGCCCTTCAAGTCTATTCTCATTGTTAGTTTATAACTAGCCCACCTCTTCACATCAAGCCTCAGTGAGTTTTCATAAGTGATTATTACATAAAACAAAATTACCTTTTATTGGTCCACATATTTTCAACAAGTTTCTCGGTTTGTTAGCTATCCTGTGAAGACAGTGTATTAAATTTATTTGCCTAGGCTAGAAAACAGTGGCTTTTTAAAGTTTTTATGGGTTTAATATATTTTACTATTAACAAGACTATCCTGAACACTATAGAAAGATGACTTAGGTGAGAATATGGTGATGTATTTAGATATTTATTTATATCTCACTTAAATATTTCACACTGTTTTTCTTGTTTCAACAAGTTGACAATTTGTAATCCAAACAAATCTCTCCTTTAGCTTACTATTTTAAATATTCCTTTCCAGCTTAATTACTGCCACTAAATAAAAAAAGAAGAAACTGAATGGATCACCCTGGATTTTAGAAAGTGCAGTGGTAAACATCTCCTCCCTCCAACTTAACGTTCTCCTTTTTTCTGAAAGTATTAATGAGCCGGCTGCAGCTATTCTGCGTTGTGGCTTAAGGCTCATTGCTAAGTTTGGAAATGCTAGGGTGTCCCCTACTGTTGCAAATGGGGAAGCACTTTTCTTGGCCATTCCATTCAGAGAACAGGATTCTACTCAAAAGGTCACTTAACCAAAGTTCAGGTAAGCAATGGTTAGTCACAAGAATGGATGGACGGACGGACGAACGAATGGACGGACAGACGAACAGATGGACAGATAGATGGATAGAGTTAAAGAAGACAGAGCCAGATTATGGTTAAAGCAGTAAAACACAGATTTTATTTAAGAACTGTTGAATAGTTGTTGAATAGGGAAAGAGAGACCTCACTATAGAACTGGGCTTAATTCTGAATACAAGGTAAAGTGGGGATTTATAGCCAAGGATCAGGTTAGGGGAGGCCAGAGCATGGAAAATTATTAAGAAGAGACATCAAGGGTAGGAGGAATTCTTGCTAAACTGATTTAACAGGAGTTCTTGCTAAAAGTAGGCCAAGCTTTTATACATCAAAGATGGGGGATGAGTGATTTAATCAGGTATGGAGGGTAGTCAGATATCAAGGGTGAGGAGATTCTCTCTAGACAGGAGGATTCTTGCTAAAAGTGGGCAATGTAGGCTTGGTAAGGATGGACACAGAAGCTCAAGGTCAAGTCCTAGTTGAGAAAAGGGCTCAGAGGAGCCTGATTAAAGTTTGGTCAAGGAGTCTGTCTTTGTCAGTGGATGGATGGATGGATGGATGGATGGATGGATGGATGGATGGATGGATGGATGGATGAATGGATGGATAGATGGATAGATAGACAAATAGATAGATATGAATGTGCCTGTAAATCTTTAACTATTGGGGGGGGTGGTTGGAACCCTGATTTATAGCATCTGTTGGTTTCCTTAGTGTAAATAATCCCACTATAGTTGATTTCAGGGTCCAAGGTGGGGTCACCGGATGCAGTGCTGGAAAGAAATGCTCACAATTAACTTGAGTAAACCGTTAAGAGCAGGCTCCGACACATCACTGTATAATTCTTTATACTACTTCTGCAAATCTTCTCCAAGTCCAAAAT
>NW_011888782.1:6998267-7092665 GCF_000151845.1 Pteropus vampyrus
TCTAGCCAATATATAAAATTACTTTCAACTCTAAGTGTGTCTGGTTATTTTATAGGGAGGCAGCCAAATTCAAACAGAAAGAGTTAAAGATAGAATACTTGCTAAATTTGAGTTCCGTTTCAGTTACTTCTTACCACTATGACCTATGTACGTCATGTAAACCCACTCAATATTAGTTTCTCTTCTTTAAAATAGGAACGTTCATAAAAATGTCTCTTACTGGTCTGCTGTAAACTTTAATAGTGTGAGTGTGCAATTTCTAGAAAAACTGTGCACACACAAGCAACTGAGCAGACTAAAATCTGAGCATATTGAAAACTAGCAAGCTTTGGTTATTAATAATCTCCCTGTAATGATAATTAGTAAAAGAAATGAAGAGAAAGAGAAAACATGCTTCTCAAGTCCCAGGGAAAGTATTTTAAAAAGGGAAGATAAGAACTAGTAGTGAAAAGAAATATTAGAATTAGTAGAGGTTATAAAAGATTTCGATAAAAATGAAACTGAATTTAAAAAAGGAAAAACAATTACTATGACACATAGAATAAAAGAAAAGAGGAAATGAAAGGTTAGACAGTGAATAGGAAAGCCAAAGAAATAGAAGAGTTGCAGAATATACCTATTAAATAGAATCTTAACACCAATTAAAAGGTCTCCTAGAAATGACATGCCCTTGTGGGAAATTTGTATAACCAAATACACTTGAAATTCAGAACAATGCTTCTTCCAGCAGCTGCAGCTATATAGCAAAAACACTTCAATGTCCCTATGCATACCTGCTATTTTTCCCCCACCCAGTGGCAGGTAAATAATGCCCTGCAGAATGGACTTATGAAGTGGTACAAGTCAGTCTTGGGCATTTCTCTTCCTTCTTTCCCACTCCTCAGGAGGTACCCCCCACCCCAACTAGTTCAGCATTCCATCACAGTGTATTGATTAGCTTATACAATACTTTTACAGAAACCCATATCAATTCTCAGGTTAACATTATTACTCCAACCAGGTTTAAGGATACTTACTTTTTATCTAGAATTGTGAGATAAAGGATAACTTCCTAGTTAAAAGAATTTTAGGCATCATGAAACAAGCAGGAGATTTGGGGGGCTAAGGAACTGGTGGCAACCCAGAACTTCTATTTCACAAGCCCTTTGGAGTGATTAATGGAAGTGAAAACAGAGTCTGGGAGTCTCTTCTCTGACCCTCTAGGGAAAATCCTGGGTTCCTTCTTTGGAACCAGCCAGCAGGTATGGTCCTCGGAGTTTCTCCCTTCCTCTCTCCCCCACCTCAGCAGAATGCCTCACTGGAAGGAATCTGTTATTAAGTTTGTATTTAGTAAGTTTTCAAGCCATCAACCCTTCTTCATCTGAAATCCCAGAAAGCATCATATGTCTACTCACTCATTTCTAGCTCCAGATATGAAAGTTCTGAAGAAGCAATTGCTCCCTAGATCGTAAGTAAATATCTAGACAGACTGGTCTGACCAAGCACTGCAATTAATTCATGGCCCTCAGAACAGCAGTGGCTAACTGGTTGCCCTGCTTTATAACCCACCTAGGAAGAAAATCACCTGGGATATGAGGACCATATTTCTTGAGAAGGAAAAAAAAAAAAAGATACATGGGCCTGACACATAGTACAAGACAGAATATTTTATATCACTGTGTGTTACAAATAATCTGCGACATATGATAGTAGTACATAAGGAGTGTGGCACAGCGGCCTTCCTCATGCTTACTCTCTGGTCCTGGAGACCTAACACCATAAGGATACTTATGCAAGGAAGGGATTGATCGTTTTTACTTTTTCTAAGAATAGTGTTGAGTGTCTTAGGAAAACATTTTTCTGGTTTTTTTACAGAGGTTATGGTAAATCTATGACATGAAAGGAATGCTTCCTATCATAGGGTAAATATTACTTCAGGAATTGTACCAAAATGTCACAACTAAACTGAACATTTTCCTCAAGAACCCTATAGTGAAGGATCTTGATGACTTTTGATGACTAATATAAAAGCTTAAGTCTTAAAATGTCTAAAATTAAGTAGTTGTTGATAAATAAACATTCCTATGTTTGTGTGTTCATGTAAAGTTGATATTTCTTTCAACCCTTTTGAAACAATATGCTGTACCTCTTTTTTTGATCTGGTCTTGAAGAAGTCTCTTTCAAACACTCCTTTCTGGCTAAAGATGGTAGGATGCAGTAATGAATAGGCATTGCCCTCTTCACCATAATTAGTTCTATCACTGATGCGGCGAATTCTGGGGGCAGGAATATCAGACCGAATGGTCGGAACACCATAGATGGGATAACCTAGGACATCAATGAAGTGGGAAGACATTCTGTAACTTAGCTGTACAATATACAGTAGCCACCAGCCACATGTGGCTCTTGACCACTTGAAATGTGGCAAGTCTAAACTGAGATGTGCTATGTGAAATATACACCGAATTTCAAAAATTTTGTACCCCAAAAATGTGAAATAGTTAATCATTTTATAGTGATTACTTATTGAAATGATAGTATTTTTGGAGATATATATTATATATAAAACATATATGTACTATTAAAATTAATTTCACCTGTTTCTTTTTCTTAATGTGGCTACTAAAAATTTTTAAATACATATGACTCCAGTTATATTTCTATCAGACAGCACTATCCTAAGAGGTAGCAAGATCTCATTATACTAGAATGTATAGCATGTCTATAAAATCCAGTTATGAAAAATATGTAAATCCTAAATCATGTCCTTAGTCCAAGGAAGTGATCTTGACCAACATAAAATAGTCTTTCAAAAGAACCAACGTTCATCATGTTTTATATCAAGATATGGGGTGTTATGGGTTGAACTGTATCTTCCCCAGATGCATATGTTAAAGTCCTAACCATTAGTACCTAGAATGTGAACTTATTGGGAAATAGGGTCATCGTAGATGTAATTAACCAAGATGAGATCATACTGGAGTAGGACCCTAATCCAGTATGACTGGCGTCCTTATTTATAACAAGGAAATATTTGGCCGCAGACACACAAAAGAACGTGTGAGGTCGAAGGCAGAGATCAGGGTGATGCAGCAGAAGCCAAATAGCACCAAAGATTACCAGCAAACCACCAGAAGCTTGGAGAGGAGCCTGGAAGAGAGTCTCCTTCACAGCCCCCAGAAGGAACCAACCCTGCCAATATCTCCATCTCAGACTTCTAACCTCCAGAACTGTGAGATGATAGATTTCTAGTTAAGCCATGTGGTACTTGTTATGACAGCCCTTGCAAACTCCTAGATGGAGAATGAAGATATTGAGAATTGTTTTGTAAGAGTTCTTCAAATATTTAAAGGCAACTCTGTTTGTAGCTAAGAATCATGTGGTTTAAAAGTCTTCTAAAGCTCGGTCAAGTCTGAATTACTACAGTGCATACCATTCCATGTTCTCATCTATGGTTTCAATTTAATTAATATAGAGAGACTCATTTTACCTGGGTCTTCATTAACAGTCACTCAGTTCAGCCTACACTTATTGAGACCTCTCTGAATGCTTAGATACAGAACTGAATGAAAGGTCTTAGGGTTTGAGAAACTTACAGTCTAATGAAGATAAAGGCTGGGGATAATGCCAGGACAAAGAAAGGATACTTTGCTTCTATGGTTGCAGATCCTTTTAAAACTCAACAAATAATGTGACATACTCACAAGGAGAAGGAACAGCCCCTACAACTGCACTGATCTCAGAAGAAGTTGTCTTATAGTGACTAGAAACTTTATCTCTTGGTCTCAAAAGTGTCCGGGGAGTTCTTTCTGAGCTTCCTGGTTCTTTTAAGACAATATCTTCAGGCTTTATCAGGAGAGTTGGTTCAGATGCTTCAACATTAGACTCAGCAGGGTTTGCACAATCTGGTTTTCTACCTTTAAGCAAAGAAGAAAGAGCGGGGGAGGGGGGTTGATAAAGGAAATAGTTACTACATGGTACTTGCAGATCTGCAACAAAATCAGTTTTCTCATTTAGTCTCTTCTTGCTGGTGGAAACTGAGACTGGGCTGGTGTAAACCCTCCACGGATGCCACCATCCCACTGTGAAAGGGCAAGTCCAGGCCAGTGTCATATACCGGGAAATTGGAACCTCGTCTAATGTTTCTTTTTGCCACTCCACTCTCTCTAGATTAAAGCTTTTTAAATCTGAAAGAGCAAATGAAAATGTAGATCTATTTTTTTCTTTCCTCTTTTTTTATAGAGTTTATTTTCATATTTAATTTGAACTACAGGATTACCAGTTGTTCCTAGGACTGTGCCCTAGGGAGATATAGAAAAAGATAAATTTGGAGTCGTAAATTCCACACATATCTGATCATGGTGGGGAGCCCCATGCATTGTAACATTTGGAGAGATGAGAACTTACCGTGAGCTCAAGAAAATATCTAAACAACTCCCTTCAAACCAGTGTATAAAAGAAAGCCCTAAAGTAGAACTGAAATTGCAAGACTCTGACCTCTTTTGCAGGTTTGCTTTGCTGAGTCAATTCTGAAATTAAGGAGTAAATTCCTGACACGTTTTTCACAGAACTGGTAGCTCCACAGAGAGCACTAGAGGGCGCTGTGCTCTTTCAATCTCCGGAAGAACTCTTAGTTCTGGGAAAACCCAAGCAAGGGTTAGAGGCAAATGGTGCCCCAGTATTACAGTGGAGTAGGAACTATAGCAAACCAGAAAAGGCACGCTTCTCTAAAGTCTGCACCCCCGCATTCAGCACCTGCCAGCTGCTGCCATGAAAGCATTCAGGTCCAGTGTTCCAGATCCTCTAATCCCCTACTTGCACCACCCCCACCCCATAAAAGCAGAAATCTGTTCAAAGCATGAAAAATAGTTCCTCAGAAAACTGTTCAAAAGCCACTGTCTTTGAGTAAGTACAGCCTCCCTCCAGAAGTCAATAGTAAGACAGAATTTTATATAAGAAAATTCCTGAGCCCCTTTTGACCCACTGGCCATTATCTTAGAAGATAACCCTCAAGAGAACTCCACTAAAAATGGCTTGATGAAGTTGGGACCCCAAAACCAGGAACAGTTTGAAGAACTGTCTGGTTTGAAAACAGGCTTCTGCTTTTCCCCCATTACTTCATGAGCTGTATGCCAAGGGCGGGGGTGGGGGAACCACTCTATTTATGAGAAGATTGGGGTAGAGTTGTTTCTATAAAAAGTTTCTTTAAAGAAAATGCTACTGCCTTCCTAGTGGATAGATGAGAAAGGTTGTCCCAGAAACTCGTAGGGTCTCACATCATCAATAAAGCCCAAAATTTGGTTTTGGCCTTGCAGAACGGCATGACCAAGGAATAAAAGTAAAAACAGTAATATCTTCACTTTTTAGAAGAGAGATATTCCAAGAGGAAATAAAAAAATGTAAACAACCTTTTTAAATAGTCGATCCTCTCTAATAATCAAGATTTGAAAATTAAAGCAAATGATGCATCATTATATACCAACTAAATTACAAAATGTTTGAAATAACACTCAATGGTAATACAGTTGGAGCAAAACCTTCTTAGCCGATAAAGTTGCAAATTGGTAAAATCAGTAAAGCAAGATGAAAATATATAAAGAGAGTTACTTCTGGGATGATAATAATAACATTCATAAGAAATGAGATATAATTAGAAACAGAAAGCTTTTTGAGAGATAATCATTACGGCATTGCCCATATTACTTTAAAAATGTCTGGAAATAACCTAAATTTCAAAGAGTGAGGAAATGGTTTAGTAATTCATAACACATCAGCATGAGGGAACTGAAAATGAAGTTTACAGAAACCATAAAAGTATCTCTTCACTCCATAGAAATTTCAAAGTTAAATTTGGAAACCAAATAAAAATGGTACATTCACTGTGATTTTAGCTATGTTTAAAATATATGCCTATGCACACACAAATATGTATATTTATATATGATTATTGATGCAGGAATCTAATACGTAAACATGAAAATATTCAAATAAAGGTAAGAATTATGTTTCTTTTTTTTTTTTTACAAAATTTAAAACAAATTTTTCTATGTCAAATTCTATTTTACCATTGACTTTTCCTAGGAGTGGGGAGCTAATTACTCCAAGACAATGGTTTCCAAAAAGCTTTTTCGGGAACCATCTTTCATATTTTGGGCTTCTGTATAAACTATTTTGCTTTTAATTTTTTTCTCCAGAGTAACAACACATGGTTCCAAAATCAAAAGATACAAAAATATAGGTCTAAAAGTGAGTCTCATTGCTATCCTATCCCTCAGCTACCCAGTTCCCTCTCTCTGGAAATACCAAATGTTATTTCTTATTATAGGAAAGAATTTGATAACATTTGTTATTGCATAAACAAGCAAATAAATAAACACACACATATGTGCTTATTTTTAAATATATAATATTAAAGTTGAGATGTGCTCCTAGAAAAAAATGAAAATATAAAAATCCATTTAAGAATTTAACACAACTTCAAAAATTAAATACCTTTAATGATGACCCTCTCTTCATACTCTTTAAGAGGCATTTTATCTTTCCAGTTAAGAAAATTTGCAAATTCTAGATAGTTAATCAGCCCATCATTATCCACATCACAGTAGTCAAAGAGCTGGTCCAGGAGCTTCTCATCTAAGTGCAAGTTGGCCTGATCACAAGCTTCCCAAAGCTCAGCTTTATCTATCACCCCATCTCCCTTCTGTTAGACAAGAAAAAAAAAAAAAAATGAAGTGAGCATTGTCTTCAAGAGCAGAGTATGCAACATCTATTATTTCATTTAAGAAAAAATGTCCTATCACATAAATTCAACAAATTTGTCTTATTTTTCATGTTAGAGGAGTCAAATATTAAGCACGATTGGTCCTCATTGTGTCCACCTGATATGTCCACAGAAATCTCAGCCCTGGCTGGAGAAGGGTGTGGCTCAGAATCTTTATTCATTCTATTTTAATAATTTGTTCTTTAAATTATGCTATGTACACTGTATTCAAGCAGATGTAACCATGATTCATGCTTAACCTTTCATCTGACCAAAATTGTGTACTTTTGATAACTCTCTGCAATGTTCCATGCTGTCAGAGTGTCCTGGTGTCCCAACTGGGCAGTAGTAAGTGATCCCCCACTCCATTACCTGGTAATGAGGAGAAATTAGGGAAGTAGCTGCTGGCCAAGTACAGGGAGACAGATTCAAAGACAGTTGCCTGCTTGTTATTAACACTCCTACGGGCAAGAGAGACATGCTACCAATTTGTCACTCAGCCCCCATTGCAACAATTAGCACTAAGGTCCACCCTGGTAGGGGGCAAAGGGGAAGTTTCAGCTCCCCTTCAGACGATAGTTAAAGACGGGAGCACCTCCCCCGAGTGTGACAGGTGGGAAATTTATGAAGGCTCTGGGCAGAAACTGGCTGATTGACTTGGCGGAGATGAGGGGACAGAGCACACAATGCTTGAGGAAAAATGCAAAGAGCTAGGACATCTTAACATTCAGCCCCTCCTGCAGTCTATCAAGCTAACCTTAAATCCACTCAGAGATGATAGTAAAATTTCGCAGTGAATCCTGGCTGGTATAAGAAATTTGTACAAACTCCCAAAGTAAATCACAAATGACTCCTTGACTAATATTCAACTTTTATGCCCAGGATTGGATTTACACTGCTGATGAAGATGATCCCTGGAGAATGAGAAACTGACCCATTGAATTCTAAATTCCTGCAGTCAGATCCGTAGGCCTAGAAAACGTTCCTAACCCTTATGTTGAAACAGAACGAGAATTTAAAACATATTATCTTGACTTGGGAGCTACAAATGCCCTGGTTTAAAGTAGACTCCTTTATAAAAGCCTCTGCTGTAAGCCCAAGTCAACCAAAAATGCAAACCCCACAGCCCTATCTAAAAAGCAATGTGGGCTGTGGCTGTTGAATCAAGAGGTCTTCAAAACTGAAATAGCATCAATAACGGTGACTTTGCTGCCCAATATAGGGCCTTGTGTGGACTAAAAACATCAGTGGTTTTTTTCATTTGTGTGGACTGAAAACTTTGGGGGTTCCTTTGAACTGCATGCCACCACCATACCACTCAAAACTCAAAGTAAACGTTTCTAACTCACCAGGTGCAGAGCCACTCTCTCCCTCTGCACCCTTGATCTCTCCCCCACCCCCATACCCCAACTTCAGCAGCTCTGAGAAGAAAGTTGACTAGATGTGGGACCAAGTTTTCCCTGTCCCTAAGGGGGATCAGGGGCCACATGCATCTGTCCAAGGCTGCTATGGAACTCAGAAGGGCAGAGATGCAAACTTTTATGGATATGGGTGCCAAAGTCATCATCTTACTCAGTTTGCAGGGGGAGGAGAGGTCTGGGTGTAGCTAGTGGGGTTGGGCAGGGTTTGTTTGAAGTAGAGAAGGAAAGCTAGCAATATAGTACTTCTGTGACTTCCACCGCTAACTGGGTCATTGGTATTCATACTTTTACATGCCTGTACTGTGAATGTTCTTAAGTGCCAGGGGCACTTATGATCAAGAAGAGCCACACATAGAGAATTGCTAGTAGAGAATTGCTAGTAGCTTTGGGGCCCCACAACCCCAAAACCCCTTTGAGCCACAAGTCTCTATGACTAATGATTTTGCCACTTAGAACCTCTGGAAAAGAGAGGCAACCTCCATTTGGAGATGCCCCTTGAGGTTTAAGACTCATTGCCCCCCTAACCTGGTTACCAGGTAGATACCTTTTGAAAAGCAGCTATTAGCCAGTTACTGAGCTCTTGTTGAAACTGAACACTTGACCTATGGAGGCCTTGTGACTTTCCAATCTAATAAGCATTTTGAGGTGAGCCAACTTGGACTCAATGATTAACGAGGTAGAAAGGGCCTAATGAGTCTCGTTTGTGAAATGGCAATGGTGTAATCAAGATGGCCCTAGTAACATCTCAGCTTTCCATGAAAAGGGGCAGCAATCCTTTTGGAAAAATTTTATTCACCTTTGCCACCTGAAGCAAAGCCACTGCCTCAATAAAACCTTCAATTCACAAAAGCTCCCTTAAGTACCTGGGCCTTGTTCACTAACCTGAAAACAAGCGGTCTTCTCTGGGCTGCTGTGGCTTCAAACCCCAATGGAAGCTATGAAGGACCAAATATAGACAGTCACTCAACTCGGTGAGCTGAATTCAAGGCTATTCTCATGGCTCTGGCCAATACTCCCTTTGATGAATCTGTTATAGTTTTACTGACACTTGGACTATTGCCAGGGGTCTGCCTATTTGGTTTGCTACTTGGAAAACTACAGACTAGAAGATTAAAGACACTTCTTTTTGAGTCTGAAAACTATGGAAGCAAATCGTGGCTACTGGTTGAGACATCTGGGTAATTCATACAGATGACCATGAGAAGGGTCCATTCTCTGATGGGAATGACTGGAATCAAGCTTCTGGCTGAGAATGAACCATTCAGATTGTCACCGTTGCTACCTGGATCCATCAATGTACCAGACACGGCAACACACCAACCATTACAGACAGGGCACAAAGTAAAGCACTATACATTTCTGAGGCAGAGGTTACCACTGTGCGTCAAATGTGACTCCTGACAAAAGTTGACCCATTTGTCTCGTGGGAGAGTGGGGGGACACATCACATACAAGACATTGCCCCCATGCTCCCGACAGACCAACTACATGAAACCTATGTCCCCTTTTCGGAGCCATTGTGGTATCAACACTGTTGACACATTGTCAAGTTATGGAATTGCTACTGCAGTGCAACCAGCTCCGGTTACAACAGTATGGCCCATGAAATTAATCTGAATCATGCGTTTTACTTTCTAGACTATATTCAGTCTGATGGTGGTATGCCATATAGCATAAAACCTACTCAACAATGAGCTGTTAGGCAAGATATTTAATGAATCTTTCCTGCTCCCAATCACTGCAGCCTTCTCAAAAACTGTCTATCTTCCTTACCAGCTCCTGCTCACACATTTTAGAGTAAAAGCACTTTTGTCACTGAATGCAGTTGTCCCCTAAAATGAATCACCCCATCTCGGCTGCTTCCTGGATAATAAAACAAAAGGAGTAGAAATTATATAGACTAATTTTGAAAACTGAGGACTCTGCTGTGACCATTCTGGCACACGATACATTCTTTCCCCTCTAGATTTTAAGTTCCTGAAATGGAAAGTCTACACATTATCTGGAATGATGTTCGATGTATTGTGTCAATAAATAACAGAACTAATCTTCAAGCCAAGAAGATTCATTTAGAAAATCACGGTTTATTTGTTCTGTTTTATTTTTCCATTAAGTTCAATGGGCGTTCAACAATATAAGATTCAAATAATCAAAAATTATCCTACAGCTGTATTAGGAAGACTCACATCTTATTACCCTCTCATAAAAATCAGCTCCTCGAGGACACTGAGCACTGCATTGTGCATATTAAAAGTTTACTATTTAAAAGGTATATCAGCATTAAATAATTTTCAGTAATTTCCTCCTTGCTTAATTTAATTTTATCATAAGGAATGTGCCTGGTGATTCACTAAGATAATCAACAGCTATTAAGATGATCGTCTTGCCTTAATTACATTTAAAATGAAGAATTTTTAAAAGCTGAACACTACGTAATGTGGTAGGTTTTTTTTATTCATACCACTGCTATATAAATTTCCCTGGGTATCATCTTTGTAAGATCTTGGATTTGAGTAAAGTTTAAAAGGTACTTATTTTAGCTTACATATTTTAATTCTGAAGAATCACTTTTTAAATTACCCATAAATAGCAATTGGTCTCTATTAAAAACCAGAGGAACAGTTAAATACTTACATTTTCTTTAAACACAGTTTTGTGAGATATGTAATTGATAATCTACTAGTGTTATTCCGTACATAATTAATACAGACTTAAATAAGAATATTAACCCACTTTTTATTCCTTAGTACAACATGGGTACATTAGCCCATAATCTAAAAACAAACAAACAAATAAATAAATAATAAAAACAAATAAAATAAATTAGCCAATGAGTGACCTAGATTTTTTAAAGATAAGGTAGATCAAGCATAACTTTTTCAAAGCTGTATTCAACATTGGAGAAAAGAATATTATATTTTCCTTCTGAGATAAACTAAAATTATTCTGTTCTTTTCTTTTCATATCAAAATTATGATGTATCACATCACTGATTTATTTATAAGCTTTATTTATTTATATTAGTCTCATTCTAAAAGGGTTCTGAGGCTGCCTAGAAAAATAAGTACAATTAAACAGAACCCAAAAAAGTGAGGAAATCAGGGCAAAGAGAATATAAGGATGGAAAAAATGAAAATAAAACCTAAATTAAAAGATCACACAAAATGTATGCTATATGATCATGTTCACAAACTATATGTGTTTCAATGAATTGACTCTGAGCTTCCTGGTGACCAAGTCAAAAAGGTATTACAATCAGTATAAAATTCATGCTGTTTCTGAGGTGAAAACAAACCAGATACTTAGAGGAAGCACAGTTATTTCCTGTAGAAAGACTGGGTTTCTTAATAAAAAGAATGCATGTGATAAAAATAAATAACGGACTCATCGACATGCTAACAAAAAAAGTGCCATGTTTCACAAGCAGTTTGTATAATAGTGCTCTTTAGTATAATTTCCTAAAAGTGATACAGCTTGGTAAAATCAATCCTGTGATGGCCTAAAATGGTGTGAGGTAATTATGCAGCTCTAGATTAATCTGACTTTATCAAAGGATAAAATTTAGAGTAGCTCAAAAATGAATGATCTTGCCTCCTCAAAACGGAAACCGTACCCTGCTCCCCCAGGGAGAAACATTCTAAGCTTGACTTGGACTTAGACTGACAGTACTATGTGCACATATCCAGATTTAGGTATATATTGTCTCTATTTCAGGAGTCTTCCCTAGGGACCCATGATGCTCCCCTCCATTTGCTCCCGGCACACTGTATTTTAATAATCTATAACAGTGGCTCTCAAATTTGAATGTGCATTCAAATCACTTGAAGGGTTTGTTAAAACACAACTGCTAGGCCCCAACCCTGAGTTCCTAATTCAGTACGTCTGGGGTGGGCGTTACACATTCCCAAGTGATGCCGATGGTGGTACAAGAACCACACTTTGACAACCACTGATTAAAGTGACAGCAAACTTTTTCTGTCAACAGCCAAAAGGTATATATTTTAGGTTTTGCAGGCCATTCAGTCTCTGATGCACCACTCTGCATTTGTAGTACAAAAGCAGCCACAGACAATACTTAAAACAAATGGGCATGTAAAACTATTTACAAAAAATAGGTGGTAGACTGGATTTGACCCACAGGCCATAGTTCGCTGACCTCTGATCTACACCAACCTGCCCGTATCTGTAAGCCCATGCATAGACCTAAAAGCTCTGCTCCACTACTGGCCTTGTCATAGTGCCTGAAGGCTGCCAGCAAAGTGTCGAAGTTTTGGTAGTTAACTCTCTTCAAGTGATGCCGAACTGCCGCAATCAGGGCTCGCTGTCTATCTTTGCCTCGAAGATATTCACCCGGAAGTCTATTATAGATGAGATCATCAGCTCCTAGTGAAGAGGGGGAGAAAAGTCTTTTATCTGAATTTAAAGTTTGTCAATAGTATTCTCAACCTAAAAATACAGAGAAAGAGAGAGATCTAGCAATTTCTGTGAATGAAAACTCTCACACCTAACTCCAATACTATTAGACAGCGTGACAGGAAATCTTGTGTATAAAAAAGCATACAAAGTAATTGATAAAAATTAATGTTTCTGTTTTATGTGATGCCTCTGATAAATGAAAAAAAAAACTGAAAAAATTAATTTGTGGGAGAATCATCAGCTCCACTGTGCTGTCAAGTCCTTTTTTAGGATAGTGAGGGCCTGTCTGCCTCTTAGCAGACATTCGCGTACAATTCCGAGGATCAGAAAGCTGGGGCTAATTGCACTCCATGTGCCTCAGAATTGACAGAACCTCTGGGAACACTTGTCAAAACTACACTCAAATTCCCCGTTCTCACCTAATATGAGTTCCCAGTCTACCTTCAGTCTGCAGATCAAGTCCCCATCTCTCAATCCTGCTTCCCCCTCTACCACTACCAGCACCACTACCCCATCCACAGCTCCGTTAACTAAGAGTCCTGACCCACAACCCCCTCAGTTATCTGGAAGTAATGACCGCTCCAATCTGCCTGCTGCATCCCCCAGCCCTGGCCAGTGCTTCCATTTACCATTCAGGACTTAAAAGATCTTCCCTGAATTACAACACAAAGAAAGCACAAACACACACTCTGCCTATAAACCCACTCTTTGTCATTCTCTTTTGGAAAACATTCTTTGGATGTTGACGTTGACAGAAATCAGACGAGAATTGACTATGCTGCCTCAGATATGGTGGCTTGGTGCATGTCACCAGAAGAGACCTTCTGCTTCTGTTCCTTTTCCTCTGTCCTACATCCCTCCCTTCCTGCTTTCTTGGGTCATGCTGGCAGCTGGCTGTGATACCCTGGATGGATTAATTTAAATCTCAACATTGGCTGCAGTTTAAAGCAACTACTATGTACACTTACTCTGTACAAGGCCCTACTTTAGGCTGTATCAAGGGTCTCTTTTAATAAGTACTCATAGCACCTCTAACTTTCTTATTATAAAAATCAGAAGCTAATTATGCACACTCTGATAAAGCCTGGTTTCTAAGGGTAGACCCTGAGTATGGATGAGAAGCCCATAACTAATGATGGTTCCAGGAACTGGGCAAGTGCCTCAAACCAAGGCCATCTGAAGTGCAGTCAGCTACCATCAGACCATCTCAAAGTGAGCAAAACACAAGTAAGGCCCTGGGAGAGGAAATCAAGACAGTTAGGGGTGATTTTTGACAAATTAGCATGACCTCCTTTCCTCCTCCATAATCATTCCCCAGATATAACCCCTTTGGGTAAATACTCTGTACAAAGGTCCTCGCTCTTCCATATGACGGCTCTTGATTGCATATTTTTTATCTTCAGAGGCCTTCCCTCTCCATTAATACCTAAAGATAACCCCTGACAGTTGTTTTTCCAACTACATGTCATTTTCCCACCACAACCCCAGCAGGTTTAACTGCCAGGTGACAGAGACATATGTCGACACATTCTTCTGGCCTGGCCCTGAAAGAATAGGAATCCGTTAAACAGGTAACGGTTCCTCTAAAAACAGACCCAAATACAGTCTCCTAATGTGGCAGTTAAAGAGGCTCAAAAACTCTGCTGCATAAGCTTACCTAAAAATAAATATTTTCATCAGTGAGTGGACTTTAGCTAAAACATTTTCAGTAGTGGTTCTTAAACTTTACTGTATATAAAGTCAAAGTATCTGGGCATGGGTCCCAGGAATCTGCATATTTAATAAACTCCCTGGGGGGCTTTATTTTGAAATTCACTGATATACAGCCCACTCCTGATAAGTTTTAATGTAGTTTTCCCTTTAGATGTCTACTGTATAGATTGTTTAGAAATAAAGATAAAACACCAGTAAGTTTCTGCCACTTTATAGATTGATTAATTGATTGGCTGGTGGGAAGAGAGCAGCTCTTAATTATGTAATGGCAGAGGACAGGGCTTTCTCAAATTTCTCAATTGTCACTACAATTCATCTGGAAATATTAAAATGTAGTTTCTGACTCAGTAGGTTTGGAGTGGAGCCTGAGAGTCTGCATTTCTAAGACGCTTGCAGAGGATGCCAACACTGACAGTCTGCAGATCACGTTTTGAGTAGCAAAGGTCTAGTATAATATTTATTTAATTAAAAGCCTGTCTCACTTCACTTTGGCCACATTTATTTTCTAAATAAAATTCTAAGCCTTCACTTCACTGAAGGTATTCATTACGAGAGCTTTTAATTGTATTTAGTTCATATATAACATGAAAACTTTTTTCTTTCTTGTGCTACAAATTTTTTTCATTAATGGTCATACGGTATTTTAAGCCTTTAAAATTAGAAGCTTTGAGAGGAGTTGGTGAACTTAACTGCATAACTTTGTGGGGGTTTGTTGTTGTTTTTTAAGGAGAATGTCTGTATATTTACCATAGTCCTCAGGGAGGAGACAAGTTCCAAATGTGTGGTCTGGGGGAACATTCATTGTTTCTGCAATGCTATCAAAGAAAACAAATCCTTTAGTTAAACTACCCGCCACATGGCATCCCTGGAATTTAAAATATGCTTGCCATATGTTGTTAATAGCCTATATATTTTCCTATAACTAAACTATGAAGATCAAGCAGAAATTCTCCAATAGATCTTTTGTCTCATCTTCCACTTGCATTAACAATGACTGAATGCTTTCACTGGCTTTCAGTAGCCTGGATTTAAAGCAGAATTCAAAGCAGAATTGCAGAGGTATGTAGAGATAGACAGAGACCAGGAAGGGAGAGAAAAACGTAACAGAATAAGTTAAATTTCTGATATCCCAGAAATAAAGCTTTACATAATATTCTTCCTCCCTCTTCTCGAAATGCCCTCTCAATCTTATAGGCCTCAGAACTTTCCTAGAACCCTAATAGAGTTCCCTGATAAACTTAAAAGAATGACTTTCTTATTTAGTAAATAGAATCTAATAGAACACAAACCAATATTTACCACAAGAGTACTTTTTAAATTCAATTCAAAGACACTGTCAATTCAAAGTTAATCATTAACTTACTGATCTAAAACTCTTCCAAGTGTATGTTGAAACTTTTCTTTGAAATCATCAACTCTCTTGGATACAACCTTAGCTCCTCTTTTCCTATAAAATTAGAAAATTGTCAGGTATCTCTATTACCTAAAATATTCTTGGCTGCCAAATATACATATGGTAAGGACTATCATAGTATCATTTGGGCCGTCAAAAAATAAATTCAGTTTCAAAGAAAATTATATGCTCAAAAGAAAGCTTTATGTGCTCATTCTGCTATCATTTATATTCTATTGTAAAGATAATTTTTAATAGAATACAAAATTTTGATTAAGAATAAGACATGCAGACTCAAAAATATTTTTCAGTAAACAAAATCAAATTGCTAATATCATTATTATAAGTGTAACTTTTTAAAATGCTAAAAGAAAATTAAATATCAAATAAATAAAGAATATAAACAGATTACTCATATCTAGTAAGCACATACATGGAGAAATTATAATGTTCTCTAGTAAAAAAACAAATGTGAAATAAAAAAACAACAAAGTGCCACTTTAACATAGTACATAAGCAAATACATATTTATAGGGACAGAAAGAGAGAATGAGAGAAAATACCTAACAATTGGCAAAAAGTATGGTAAAACACTTGTAGATTGCTAGTGCAAATTGCCATTATCCTTTTAGAAATATAATTTTGTGTTACAATTCAAAAAGCATAAAAATGTTTATTCCCTTTTATCCACACCTGGGAACCAAACACAAGATAATCTAGATAACAATTAAAAATGTGGAAAACTCATATTTATAAAAATGTTTGTAGCCTTATTGACTACAATGGGAAAAAAAAAGAATCTAAATGTTCAATCATGAAGGATGATTATATTATGTGACATTAACAAGAATACACGGCATGCATTTTAAATGCTGGTTATGAAGCATACGCAGCAATATAAAATTGTTTTATGTTAAGTGAAAAAGAATATAAAATAGGATTGCACTCTGATTAAAGTTATGCAAAAATCTACACTGGAAGCCAAACTAGAAAGAAATACATTAAAAAGATAATAATGGTTGAATTAAAGTGACAGGATTATGGGTGATTTTATTTTGCCAACTTCCTGTAATATAATTTTGTTACTTTTATCATTGTAATTAAATGAATAAGATTTCTTTTGAGAACTGTAAAATTACAACACTGCTATTTAATAACATTAAAATTAATAAATTCTCTATTGTTTCGCTAAGACTGAAAACAATGAACATAAAATTCTTAAACTCCATTTGCTTTTAAAACTATTTCCTGTACTATAGAAATATGAAGCTGAATAAATTTCTGGAGAAGAGTGACACTCTGTGGAGAAACAAAAGATGAAACATAAAGTAATTCATCTTTTATTTTTCCTTTACTTCCCATTAGTTCAAAAAGGAGGGAAAAAGAGAATATAGATAAAGTCAGAATATATCAGTGACAGTGTACAGGCCATAATTTGAACAAATAAAGTTGACAATCTAAAAAACAGCTCCGAAGGACATAATTAGTAACATTGAAGAATGATAAGGTTAAGGATTATAAATCAAGGAGCCTACTCTTTTCAGTCTAATAGTGCCTCGATTATGTTTTTGGTAGAATCAGGAAGTATGTGAGTAGCCATGTATGTTGGACTATCAACAACTGTAACATTATTAGACAACCTCACAGCATTTCCTAACTAACTCAGAATAAAGTCTTGTGCGCCAGTGAATTGTTTTCATTCTGATATAACCAAGCATGCGTGCACGCGCGCACACACGCGCATACATATGAATACCGTTTGAAGATTCTGATTCTTCAAACCAAAAGTCACTAACAGAATATAAGTATAGATAGTTTTACAGAAGAAATACATTCCTTAAAAGTTAAGAGTAAACCAAATATATGTTAAAATAGTATATATAAAATTGTACTTAAAATGTAAACAAACATGCTTAACTCCAAGTTTTATAATAAAAATCACACTAAAAAAATGAAGTAGCGAGTTCTTTTTAAAATCCAACAGACCAAAGGAATAAACACTCTCTCCATTATTTTAGCAATCATTTTCCAAGTAAATTTCAAAATACAAAAAGTATAATCAAATAATTGATCAAACATCATTGTTCTGTAAATGTTGTTTCCTTGGGGATAGAGACATGTTGGAGAGTAATGTATCCTGCATATTGCCTGCTTTTATAAATTCAGTGTATTTTTTGAGATATAATTAACATACAACAACATACTAGTTTTAGGTTTACTTAGTGTATTTATCCATGACTACTCCAAATCATTGATAAGTATGTCCTTGTTAAGGATGCAAAGGCTCTGCTCCTAGGACATTCTTAAGGACCACATTGAAGCAGAAATAAGCCAGACAGAAAAAGCTGAAAATCACATGATATTACTTATATGTGGGATATAAACCTAAAAGCAACAAATGGACAGGACAAACAAACAGAGACTCAAGAACATGGACTAGTGGTTACCAGAGGGTAGTGGGGAGGGGAGAGGAGAGAGGTAGATGTGGGTAAAGAAGGTCAAATATGTGGTGACAGAAAGAAATCTCTATGGGAGATGAACACACAGTGTAAATATATATATGATTTATTGTTAAAGTGTACAGCTGAAACATTGGATTCCATTAACCAATGCCAACAATAAATAAATAAATTAATTAATTAATAATAAATAAAAGGCCACATTGTTGTTAATGTGTTTATTTCATATCTCCCATAAATTGTTAGATTTATATTTTTTAAGTTTCATAATTGTATAAAACATTTGTCATCTCTCTTTCAGCATCAATTTCTATATTTAATTATAAATATCTATAGTCCTTAAATATTTGTCATTTCTTCATGGTTTCCTTTATGTATGATGTAACCACGTTAATAATGATAAATTAATGAATATTTGTTATATGAGTTTTCCTTCTATTCCTAAAAGAAAACTAACTCATATGAGTTTACTACAATATTGTAAGAATTTTTGTTTGTATTTTACCATAATTGTTTTTTAATAATTCAAGTATCAGAAATTTGTACAATAAAGGAGTGGAAGAGGAGTGGAAATAACTGTTTCTGGCCTGTGATCACAGATGTGGTGGTAGGGCAGCCTCTGGAGCCACACTGCCTGGGTTTCATTTCTACCCCTAATATTTCTTAGCTGCATGATCTTGGGCAAATGATTTAACTAACCTGTACCTCAGTTTATTCATCCGTAAAATGAAAAGGATCAAAATGGAGTTGTTGGTAGGATTAAATTTAAAATATATAAAATACTTAGCCTTTTGCCTTTCTGACTGGGAGCTGTTGTTATCACAGAGACCAGAGAGGCAACTGAGTGAGGCAGGATGGGTGGCAACCTGTGGCAACTTTGTGTGCAGGTGGGAGCCTGGAAACTTGTAGGGCTAGTGTTTCCTTTAAAGAGGGCAGAAGACAAAACATATTTATTCCCACCACTGATGTGTAGAAACCCCAGCCCAGTATATTACTTCCCATGGTTGCTGTAACCCATTGCAGCAAATTGGCGGCTTAATACTACAGAAATGTATCCTCTCACTCTTCTGGAGGCCAGAAATCTGAAATCAAGATGTCATCAAAACCACATTCTCTCCAAAGTTCATAGGGGAGAATCTGTTTATTGCTTCTCCCAACACTGGAGGCTGCTGGCATTCTTTGGCCTTCTTTACCTTGAGGCCACAATATTCCAGTCACCTTCCGCATCTTCACTTCATCTTCTCTGTGTGTCTTCTCTTCTGTCTCAAATCTCTCTCTGCCTTTCCCTTATAGGGATATATGTCATTGAATTCAGGGCCTGTCCAGATAATCCAGCATGATCTCTTCATCTCAAAATCCTTAATTTAATTACATTTACATACATAAGATAACATTTAGAGGTTTGGGGAATTATCTGGACATATCTTTTGGGGGGCCTATTCAACATACTAGACCAGTATTTCCAATAGTCTGAGGTTTTAAGCATAGTAGGAAATATGGATTTTTATGAGTAATCTACCACTGTTAATGTTGGCTTAGATATAAAATATAATACTGGTAATGAAAAATTAAGAAACCTTATTTTAATTTTCTAGAGAAGTAGTCATATATAGAATGAAGATGTAAAAAGATCACAGTTTACAAGAGTTAAGTCAGGTGCTCAGGTGCCCAAACAACTATTAAACAAAGCTGAATGATAAATGACAGGTAGATTATATGTGACACAATTGTCTTTGCAGAGATTTAAAAGCCCATCATCTTTAAGAAACATAAATAGAGTTGGTCCTATAAGTTTAAAACAGGCAGATATTTCTTTATATTTACTTACAAAGGCACAAAGTAATGTTAAAAATATATATATGCACACATATACACACATACACAAAAAACAGTAGCATGATCATTTCTGGGGGAACTGAATAGTTTGGAAAATGTATTGCTGTATATCTTTTTCTATTAATTTTATGTTTGAACCATGTCAATGTATTACCTCTTCAAAAAAGAAATGAAAAAAATGAATTTTTCTTTAAGTCCATATGTCATATATCTAACATTTGTCCCAGGCCATAATATAATTAAACTTACATTTGTAGTTCATGGAGCCAATATAAAGTTTTTGCCATGGTTCGTCCATCATTAAAATGTGGTGTTGGGACCCCATATAAGTTAAACCTATGGAAACTTGATGCATTATACTTTCGGTTCTTTGCTTCTCCTGTGGGGGGAAAAAAAAGAAGAAGACTTCTGACTTAAGCAACACAAATAACCTTATCTGGAAGGAAGCACATTATTTTCCCATTGACATTGAAAATGAGAGTGGAACAAAGAATGAAACTGTAACAGTGCAGGAAACTGCAGATTTGGCTACAGATAACAGAAGCATTCTCCCATGTGGGGCGGAAGACTGGTGAGACAAGAATTCCTTGTGTTAGTATTTGGAAAGTAAGTAGGGAAATGATGTAGGTATTAAAAACAAGTATTAAAGATGAAAAATGAAGGACAAGTTAATGTTACAGAAGTCCTAAAAATTAGGGAAATACTGCGATGCCTTGGGACCCCAGCAGTCCTTTCCACTGCGCTAAGTTATGAGAGGTTGGTGTTTTGTACTTGCTCTTGTTGAGATTTGGTGAAATCACCAGAACTTTGTAACTCTCACATTTCATTAAAATCACTTATCTCATATTAGAAGCATTCGAAGAGTAATTGAGGGCTGGAACCTAACAGAGAGGTCTTTATATTTAAGACCTCACGTTGCACTTTTTTCTTTTCAAGTCATAATGTGGAATTCGTTTTCTCTTTCTGGATAAGAAGGTAAGACTGAAAATAGAGATCAGCTAAAAGGTGAAGAAATGATGGAAAAAAGATATCCAGCCTCACTAGTAACCCAAATAATATAAATAAAAACAACTACATAAAATCATAATTTTTCTCTCAGTTAAGTAAAAATAAAGAAGACTGGCAAATCTTACTACCGGGGAGGGTGTGGGAAAATGAAAAATCTCATACACTGCAGAAATGAGGGCAAATTCAGGCAGCTATTCAGGTAGACAGTTTGGGTCTAAGAATGTAAATTTCAAATGCTCAGAAATCTAGAAATATATCCTAAGGAAATGGATCAGATCCACAAAGATATATAAACAATATATTTCTGTAATACTGAAAAATGCAATATTGATACTGACATGAAAAGGCAACTAAGATATTTCATACAATGGGGGGAAAGCAGATAGGAAAAAAACATATAGTGGGGAGCAAAACACACACATATACTCATATATGAATGAGCAAAGAAAAATATCTATGAAGATATCATCTATGGAATATTGGGAACTATGGGAGATTTTCTTTGTATTTTATATATTTCTATGTAGCTTGCATTTTATAAAAGAAATATCTATTACCTTCCTAATGATTAAAATTAAGTGCATTTAAAAGAAGTTGTAGATACATATTTATTACTGAATAATGTCCTTGACATGTTATTTTAAGTAAAAAATTTTAAATGTATATAGGGTCCCCCAAAACATGGAGAATATTATCACATTTAACTAAAGATAGATAGCTCAGTGGATAGGGGGTTAGGAAGGTGTTCAATATATCAACTGTAGTTATCTCTGGTAAATGGGATTTCAAGATTATATTTACTTTTTCTTCATTTTTCACATTTAAGTTCTCCATAATTATTTTGTATTTTTATAATAAAAAATAAAGTGCTTCCATTATGAGAAAAAAATAGACAATATTTAAAAGATTGGACTCCATGACTTTTAAGAGGCTAATGAAAATTCGTAAAAATCAATAAATGAAGGTAATTTCAGTCATATTGTAGCCCATTAAAGCTCTTTCGAACATTTGAAAAAAATCTATAGTCATATTCCTCCAATCGCTAAATGCATGTAAACTATCTCATTATAGATTGCCTATATTCATTAATATAGTTCCTTTTAAAACAATTAAAAGGCATTGGATTAGATTTTGTGATAGAATCTAAACTTTTTCCCCAAAAAATGCATAAAATATTTTTTACAAGAGAGGAAGCAAGGGAAAGAGGAATAAAAGAAGGGAGGACTAGAAGGAGGAAAGGAAGAAAGGGAGGGAGAGAGACAGGAAGTAGAGGGAGTGGAGATATGGAGAGAAGTCAAGGTTATGAGAAGGAACATGGTGACCAAGTGGGTGGAAGTAGTGGCAGACTGAATGGGAGGGCAGGAACAATCTCAAGACTGGAATCGTATTAGAGACTCTAGGCAACCAGCAGAGATTGGTCATGAAAGAAGAGAATAACAGCTTCCAGACAGTGTAAAAATGGGTATAGGAGACAAGCCCCAGCTATGAGCAAAAGTCTAGGAGGAAGGGCATAGAGGAGTAGAGTGTGAGATGGAGGTTGAGGAGAAAAAGTGAAGAAATAAAGAGGGAATGAGGAAGAGAGGTGCCTTGAGATGCAGTGAGCGAGAGTCTTGCTTCTAGCTAATGAAGACTGAGTTCATGAATCATTCACAATTTACCAACTTTCTCAGGACATATATCAGAGTCTAGTTCTCAGTCCTCTATTATATCAAGATTCTACTTATCAACACACAAACAATTAAGTTGTATTTTAAGCACTATAAAAATCTAATGCCTTTTAGTTGTGCTATAGAATAATTCTAGTATAACAGGCTACTAATAGTCAAGATCACTAATAATAATAGTTTTTAAGCCTTTACTACATTCCAGGCACTATGCTAAGCATCTTGTAAGCACTCATGTAATCCTCACAATATCATTATCCCCATTTAAGAGATTAAAATAGATGATGATAGGATAAGTAAAATATCCAAGGTCTAAAAGATAGTAGATGGGCAAGCTAGGATTTGAATCTGTTATATCTGATTCAAAATTTGTTTACTTGACCATTACCCAATCAATATTCCTCATGTAAAGTTAAGCATTTAGAATAATCCTGACATTTGAATAAGAACTGTAATTTTTAAGCCTAAAGCCACTAAAATAATATAATACTATCTAACATTTAATCTTTCTTGGCTGTTTTTTCACTTTAGTGATATGTATATTTCTACATTTTATACACAAAATGTATTCAGGTATGTGATCCTAGCTATTGGGGTTTATGACCTTACAAAAAATAAATTATTCTTTATTGATCACCTATTATATACCAGACACTTAAATTTATACACATTAGCTCTTTTATTCTTCTTCACAAATCTGAGAGTCCCATATCCTCAGGTCAGTTTTATACTGGAGGATACTTACCCACATAATAATCATTGTGAGAAACAGTATACAGATCATGTCCTTCCTTTCCTTCTTTAAATACTTCTTCATAGGATTTTGGTGGATTCACCACATCTCTAGCAGATATTTCTGAAGAAAGAATTAATTAAATCAGTTTTAAGGCATTTTTCACCTATATCTATTTATAACATTTAAATTGACTAGAGCAAAAAAAAAAGGAAGACAAATAACAAAAAAATTGACTCGAGCAAAGGACAAACAAGGTAAGTTGATTGCATAAGTGACATGGGCACCCTAGGAGAACACGAAGCCAATATAAATGAAGATTTATTAAGAAAGCAGGATGTAGCCTGGGAGTCACTATACTAGGGACCCTCATTTGACCTGGCTCACTCCCTAGAATTCTGAAGACTATCAGAACTCTGTATCAGTTAACTGTTTAGGTTGTCCTGAGCCATATTCCAAGCCTGCTTAAATTCCCTATTCTGAGACTCTCTAGACAATTCTGATTTTAATTTGCTCCAGACTTCTCAAGATGATCTAAGCAAATTTGAATCACAAATCAGTTTTAGAAACCCTGATGCCCTATGTAGCCTTGGTGCAAATTTTAGCAGCTGTAGACTGGAGCACACATTCGGTGTCTGTTTTGATCTGAATATGCATCTTCAAAGTAGCCAAAAGTGCCAAGAAAATCACTAAAATCAGGAAGAAATTCTTCCTACTGGTCTTAAACTTAGAGCTACAACATATTTGTTTAACAGTTGTTTTCCCAGGACTGGTGACCCCCAGTTTTGTATATAGTGAATTATTTTGTTTTCATTGTTTTACATAATGATTTTTAAATATCATTCCATTTAAAATTTCACTCTTCCTTTCCAACCTAACAACATAGATTAATAATAATAATTAATAATAATTAAAGTATAATGATAATATGTGTTTATTATACTAAATAAATATGGACTAATTAATGCTTATAAATTAAGTAAATATAATAATAAATAATACAGTAATAATATATGATAATATTATATTCTAACAAAATGTAATTCCATTTATAATTTCACTCTTCCCTTTCAATCTAACATGTTTTCCTTTTTAGACTTTCTGCCAAGGACTGAGATCTATAAACAAACAGTTAAGAATACCAGAAAGTGGTCCTACTCAAAATAATCCTGTAAAGCAGTACTTCTTTTTGATGTATGAACCACTAAAACTATTAAAACACAAACACACTTTGGAATATTCTTTCTATTATTATGTATTTAAGCGAGGTACACCTAAGAAAGTACTTTCCTTATTAAATGAACTAATCTTAGATAGCAGTTATAATTACTGTAATGCTGTAATGACACGTCTACATAATACATTTTTTAATCCTGTTAAAAAGGAAAAAAAGATATTTTATCTGTTCTAAAATACATGTTTCCATGTTTCAAGTTTTAACTTTAGATCTGATACAATAAAGTACAATTGCAGATTTTGTGTTCCAAAACAAAGGCGTAATTTATCTCTAGTGTGGATGTTACTATGTTAAGGAAAATAATCTAATGAGCCTTTTGGTGGAAAAAGATAAAGTTCTTGGAGCAGAGCTTTAATGGGTGCAGAAAGACAAAGAAAACCAAGTTTCTGTGCAGGATAAAGAAAGATGGAATTTGAAGTCTCCTGTACAACCCGTGGAGAGCCGGTAGAGACCTGAAAAGGACAGTAGGGGATAAATGTGAGAAAGGTGTAAAGAAAAGCACCCAACAACATGGCTGGGGGCTTCAAAAGAAATAATGGCCTGTGACCAATTCAGTTATATGTTGTTGTTTTTTGAAAGATGTGCTCCACTCCCTCTCAAAATGAGAACGCAAGTCTGCTCCATTACTGTGTATGTTTGTTTAATATGCAGGTGGATACTGTGGACCTGCATGAATGGAGGGTACTATGCAGCGTCTACCAAATTTATTTGTTTTGTGGTCTACTTTATGAAGCAAAGTTTCATAAAATTAAGAATTACAACACTTTAGAGGCATTGGTGGAAATAAAATAGATGTCCAGGGAGAGGGGACTGCAGCTTTTACAGCTGGCTCCAATGTCAACTTTCCTGAGTCTCTTTCCTGTCTTTATATTATCTCTACTATGCTCACTTAAATCTCCACGACAAAATTTGAATTTTTACTGCCTGGCACATATAAGCTATAATGATTCTGGGTCCTAACTTTCTTGCTATCATCCCATCTTTTATTCTTCAATCATCACTGGCATCACCACCTTACTGACAGAATATTTAATCCAATTTTCTAAGAAGACTTATTTTGCCACCCACCCCCACCCCTTATTTTTTAACTACCTCTGATGACTGTTGTCCCAAATGTCGTATTGAGTATATCCAGGCCTTTAGGTAATCCTGGCGTTTGATCATAAGATTTTCCTAATGGTGCTCGTTGATTGCTAAAATATATTGATTCCTTTTTATCATTAATTTTCTGTTGAAATGTTGTAATAGGCTGTGGGTTTAACAATACCTTTGCCTAAAGAAATCATACAAAGCACAGATGTAAGAACAAAAAAGGTAAAAATCTGAAAGCTGAAACTCTAATCAAATAGTTGGAGGGAAGACAATATGATTGTAGAAAAGCAATTCCTAATCACTGGCTTTGGTCACCTTCAAATAAACTGTCAGAATTGGGGTTATGAAACTTAAACATGCCTAAACATGAACTTTCAAGGGGATTAGAAGGTTTTAAAGAGGCCACAAGGTTTATAGCGGACCTTCCAGGTTATTTGACTCCAATATTCCAGAAAAGTGGGAATGAAATACACAAGAACCACAACCTTACTTCTGAATCTGGACCATCCATTCAATGGTTGGCAGAAAACATTCAGGCCCCCCCTCCACTCAGTGTGTATATAAGCTCTCTGTAGTGTCTTTAGGCAATAATTACCTAGCCTTTGTCATCTCAGCCCCCTAACAAGCTTGACAGCATTTCTCTTTACTGTCATAAAATGGAGTGCAATTTGGCTTTTATTATCTGAGGAGAGAATATCTAGTTTGTGGCTCTTAAACCATTAATTTCTCTACACTCTTTTGGCTGTCACTTCTTAGATATTTTTCACTGCTCAAGATTAAGGGTGGGAAGGAGATTGGGCCTGATGATTTCGCTAATACCTCATTTGTGCATTTTCACCTTGATAAGTTAGTAATGTGCAGGGAAAAAAAGAAAAGAAGTTACCGGTACTGAAATTTTAGATCTTATTCCATGTGTCAAATAAGGTGCGATTTTAGGATCATTTGCTCTGCCATAAAATACTCTTTCGGCTCCAGCAGGTGGATGTCGGAAGTTGAAAAATTTCTTTGCCTCAGGTGGAGTTATTAACTACAAAAAGTGAAACAAGAAAATAGAATGATTAAGTACAGTTTTTAAAATATTACGACTGATCTATACCAATCAATGAATACCCCTCACTGCATGAATGTAGTAAGCATATGGAAACCTACCACTCTATATAATGAAACTTCCTGAAATTTGGGGTTTTTTTTAATGGAAATAAATAATGTATTTTAAAAGTTATACTTAGGAAACAACCAAGAAGTATCCAGGTAAGAAAGCATATCATAATGACTATTTCCTGTTAAAATAAATGGAATCTCCTATAGTTATTCTCTAGAGCTGAAAACTTTAGAACTGGAATTTTTACTTCCTTAGACAAAATCAATAGAAGATCTCAAAATACAATAACGATTTCAAATCCACATCCAATACATTAAATTTATACAACTTTCATAAGGGATTTTGAGAGTTTTCTATCTTCTAATGTCCACGTGCTAGGTAATAATGTAAACACAAATATATGTTGAAAATGCTCACCCTGGGAAGTTTTTCAGTCAAGCAGTTTGCAACTCTGTATCCAACAGGAATAACTTTCCCTGCCTGAGGAAAAAAAGCGATAGTTGATTATTGTCAGGATAGAGAGAGAACATTTTGAAGAATAGACTATTTCGAATTTGGCCTATGTTTGTAATGCCACAAAGTTACTTTCAACTACTTAACACAAGGAAAAAAGAAGAAATTATAAAGCTAAAGCAATCTTGGTATATAATATGCATTTTTCACAGTGCTAGCATTATAATCCAATTATATGACCTCTGTGACAAGCTGAGGGATTCAACTTTCAGAAATACTCCTGTCATAGTTCACAGGTTAATTATTGCTTGTCTTATCAGTACAATGGGAATATGGCTGCGTTCAAGCTAAACTCAAGTTAAAATGTTAAGTATTTCTGAATGTGTATGGGTGCATATGTGTGGGGATATATTTCCACCAATACCTTAACTTTTGGCATATGCAAACTTGTCACTGCAGCCAAGCTCCTTCAGTGAATGGTCAGTCTCTGTTCACTTAATTCTAATTAGCTAATTAGAACTAAGAATTAGAATTATCTGTACTTCTTTTGCCCAAGGCAAAGATCATAACTATCCATTCCCAGCAAGGTACCTCTTATCTGTGACTCCTTTATCATTTCAAGGCAGCTGATACCTATGTCTGCAAAGCATAAATTTCTCTTTAAAAAACTGGTAGAAAAAAACTTCCCATAAAGAGTGTTCTGTGTCTCTGGAAGGGCCTGGGGGGAATCAGTCAGGAAAAAGAAAAAAGAGAGAGTGGGAGAGTTGGGTGGATGGATGAATGTATAGATATGGCGAGGAGGATTGATATATTAGATAAATAGAGAAATGGGATGGATGAATGTATAGATATGGCGAGGAGGATTGATATATTAGATAAATAGAGAAATGGCTGGATGAAAATATAAAAAGATATATATGGATGGGTGAAAGTTTTTTCATTATGTTAAATGTTTAGTGCAGCATTCCTCTTCGGGAAAAACTATCAATGTTTAAGAGAGTTCCTTGATGATATCTCTCGGTATAAAAGACATGGCAAGACAGAGAAGTTAATTGCTTTACTAAAAAAATGAGAGAAAATATGAACTATTGAAGGTGGGAGGAAGGCAAGATCCAGCGACAGAGCGAGAGAAATTAGCCAGTGAGAAACATCCTAGCCTGAATGCCAAATCTTGAGAAAATTCTACTTATTCAACTATATTATGTGAAGAGAGTCTTGTGTGAAAAAGGAAAGGCACTGTGTTCTAACGTGGGCTGAAGCAGGGTGGAGAAAGCGTGAGATAATACCTTTTAAATTGTGCTTTTATTTTATATGTAATCATGCCTTCCACTATCCAATATCTGGAATGGGTTCAGAAATGCACCCCTCGCTGTTTGCAGAAGTTCCAGCTGACAGCAGAAAAATCTAGGATGCGATCAAAGGGACACTGGTATTTTCTGACTTTTACAAACGTACCTGTTTCTTTTCAATAAGAAAGAAGAAACAATTTCTATAGCCTTCAGCATTTAACTATTAAATATGAAATGAATCCAAAAAAAAAAAAAGGAGGAGAGATACAAGTGATTTTTAATTTAGCTGGAAATTATAAGAAATCTCAGCGATATCAGGGAACAGAAAGTCCCTCTTGCTATATATATTATAGGACCTCCAGCCATTATTTTAAACATTCAATGGAAAGATGACTCATAAAGCAGAAGGAACATGGAGATACTCAGCCAACTACTCTCTGGGTGATAGATGATTAGAGAGAGAGAAGGAAGGAAAAACTGGTTGATAAATCAATCAGCCCATGGCCTGATAGATAATTTTACTTGTCCCTCAGCTGCTTCCCTTCCAAGTGTTTGACAGTGGAAATTGAAGGGGTTCAGAACAGGACTCCTCAAAATGGGCTGCTTTGGCAAGTGGATCATTTTGAGCCAAAGGCAATCAAGACCCTGAGGGCCCAAGAGAAACTTTTACTTCTTCCTTAAAGAATTTAAATTGGAGGAGCGTGGAAGATTTCGCTTCCCAGCAATTGTTGTCAGTTTTGGCTCCAAATAAACTCTTATATGAATTCTCTAAAAGAAAAAATTAAAAAATTTAAATTAGGGGCCTTGCCCATAATAACAGTTATTACCAGAAATACTTTTTTATGACCTATCTACAGTGTAAGAAAAACATCTACTGAACATCTGTTCTTAGCATCCTTCGACGACCTTCCTCCCCTCAGAAGCCACAAGGTGCTGCATCTCATCCTTAGCTCAGAATGTCATATATACCTCCTTTTCCTTTCCTGTCTCTGACTCTCTCACTTATGTGGGGGTTCCCATGCATATGTAGGTAATGAAATTTGGTTCTCTTGTTAATCCAACCCTTTCGTAAGGGGCATTTACATTTTACAAAGGAAATTATAAAGGTGTCTTCCTCTCTGCAGCAGGAAGAGAAGTTTGACTCTAAATCTCCTGAAACTCTTATTAATGGAGAAGGCATCAACTTAAATCTGCAATAACAAGCCTAACCCTGGTTTACCATGCTTTCCCTGGTAACCTCCTAACATTTTTCTTTGGTCTTTAGCTAAAGATGGTATTTAAGGTGGTAGTTTGGGTCATCTTGGAGAGTTCCTTAGTATCTCCCATGAGGTTAATAAACTTCTGTTTGTTTTTCTCTTGTTAATCTGTCTTTTCTCATGGAGGCCTTAGCCAAGAATGCAGAAAGATAGAGGGAAAGTTATTATCCCTCCTCTACAGTTTCTCCACTGAGCTTCACAACATGAATATGCTCTATTCTTCATAGCTTACATTTTAAATCTGTCTGTCCCATACATACTCTCCAAGTTGGGTGAAAATCTATTGTGTCACTTTTAATGTGGTCCAGTAAGAGTCAAAAGAAGAAACTTTTGTTTTATGTATGTAGATACAAATAAATGCATTAAGTATACAACAATACTTAGGCAAATAGCTAAATAAATAAATTATGGTACCTTCAAATGATATGCTATTGTTGACTCATTTAAAATGATGTATATAAATCATTTTTAATGATATAAGAAAATGTTCATTGTTGAATATGAATTCAAACAAATGTAAATTTGTATCATACAAATACAAATACAAATACAAATTTGTATCATACAAATAAAATCATAACTCTATGCAATACTCACAGAACACACAGAAAAAAAAGTTGTTCATTACGACTGCTATTTCTGAGTGGTAAGATTATAAGTGACTTTTGTTTTCTTCTTTGCTCTGTTCTCGGTATTTTACTACTATGTATTGCTTGATTAAGCAAAAGAAAGCAATAAGGGTTATCGGAAAGTCTATACACAATATCAAATAGAAGGAAAACAGCTGCAAGTTCACCAGACGTAAGAATGATAACCAAGTATATGTAGGTTGAGGACAGAAGCAGCTTTGATATCCAGTCCTGCTTGAGTCCTACTTCCTCAACTCTGAAAGGTGGCGTAGGGCCATCCTAATGACCTCCTTAAATTGAGAAAGAGAACAATGATCTTCTCTGAGGCTTTCTTTTGCCTCGGGAGTCTTTGCTATTAATATCCAGCTTCCTCACCCCCCAAATTAGGTCTAACCCCATTCCCCAACAAGCCCTAAAACACACTAGTACAGGGAACTCCTAGCAGAGACCTCAGTTACCACCAGTGGAAGGTGGAGCTCCTTAGCACTGTTTCCCAAACTTCAGTCCTATGAAGACAGTTAATATATACATTTTTTTTTTAATTCAGTTAGTAAAAATTTAAATGATGCTGGACCTTTACCATACTAAAGTACATTTTAAATCTTAAAAGGGAAAAGCATTTTGTGATTTCCCATTAATTTTACCTTGGAGGCTTCATTTGTTTGTTTGTTTGTTTGTTTGCTTGCTTATGATACTACACTATCCTTATATAAAAAAAAAACCTTATAGAAAAGTCTAGGCCAATTTTCATTTCTCTAAGTCTGTTTCTACTACTGACTTTATTCATAAAATAAAAGTTATATTTTTCCAAGGTTGGCAATCAAAGAAAAATCTCCATAGAGATAAGACAATGAGTTGTTGATAACATAAATTTTGTCTCCTTTCTCTTAAAGATTTCTTCCCAATTACCATCTCAACCGCAGATTGCTTTTAGAGGAAGAAGTGCTGCCCTCTTAATTCTTGGGTTCAAATTTACATTAATTCCCCACAATGTGACTAAGACTAGCCTGGAATAAATGCTTTAATAATGGCTCATAGATTTTTCAAAGGAGAGAGAAAAAGATAAAGTCTTAAACCCAGGGAGGAAAAATGAAACCAAATAATCTATTTGCAGGGTAAAGTCATCTACATCTTTGTGGCTCCTGCAGCAAGGACTCCCTATCTGATTTGTCACTCACTTCCACATAGTACTTTTTTAGCACCCACCACTCAGGACAAGCCTATGCTTCCCCAAGTTCAAGTCAAACATACAAATATGGCAAAAAGGCCATAAGGCTAGGTTCAAAAGTGATAAAAGAATGAATGGTTTTCTTTCTCTCTCTTTCTTTCAAAATTAATTTGTTCGAGTAATACATATTCTTCACTTAAAAATCAAAGGGTTTTAATAAAAAATGGCATTTCTCTGCCCTTTTGTACCTAGTCCTGCTTCTAGAATTGTCTTACACTTCAGCTATTTCTTCTGGTATTTATCTTCACATTCCTGTATAAGACCCTTATATTGCTATCTATTAATTATGGTAGAGAAAGCTATCACTCTCTTACATCATCACTACTTTCCCTCTCCCATCCTTTCAATAGGGTAACATTACAATTTTTGATAAAGCCAATAGTATTTATATTATCACAGATTGCTGTTCACTAATGAACCAAGTAGATGTACTATAAGTACGTTAGTTTTTTGCCAAGTATTGCCTATGCATTTGCTTTTCTTTTTCCTTAATGTGTCTGTTTCTAAATCTTTCCCAGTGCTCTGACTGATCTGTCGAAATTCTAAGGTCTTTTTGTTTGATTTATAAATTCCCTTCTACAATGCTTACTCTTCCTGCCTCAGTCTCAGCTGTTGCTCTTTGAGTCTGGTACACAGGTCTTGTCCTGGGAATTTTTCCTTTGCCATTCTTCACAGCTAGATTGCCCATTCTGCCCATCTATTCTTCCATCTGGGTTTATGCCTCTATTTCACTGAAGTAAATTCTTTAGTCATTCCCTAAGAAAAAATGCATAAAAAGGCCAATTTTATTCCTTGCATCCTTGAAAATTTCTTTATTCTGCTCTTACATTTGGTTAATAGTTTGCCTACATATAGAATACAAGGTAGCAAATAATTTTCTTTCTGTATTTTGAAGGTATTACGCCAATGTCCTTTAAAAGATGGTCTTACTGTTGAGAAGTCTGATGCAGTTCTGAATTTTGTTCCTTTGTACGTGACTTTTTCCCTCCTCTGTGGAAGTATTTAGAATCATCTCCGTGTCCCTAGTTTTCAGAAATTTCACAACAATATTCCATGGTATGAGTCTTCTTTTCTTCATTTGGCTTGATTTTTGCAATTTTGATTTGTATTCTTCAATTCAAGGAAATTTTACTGCATTTCTTTGATAATTTTCTACACCTTATTTATCCTGTTTCTGGAACTACTATTAATCAAATGCCTTCTAATATTACTAATCTTTTTCTTTTTAATGTCTGACAAATGTCTCCGACTTCATCCTCCAATCCTCGATTGAATTTTTATTTAGATTATCATATTTAAGATCTAAAAAGTTCTTTCTTCTTCTCTGGTGTTCTTTTAATAGTTCCAATCTTGTTTTATGGATGCAACATCTTTTACCTTTTTTGTTTGCTTATATTTTCCTCTGTTCTCTCTGTGTTTATAGTTTCTGTTAGCATGTTCTGGCCCCTCCCTTTCAAGCTGGAGTCTGATCATCATATTAAAAAGTTAGGCATGACAAAAGTAATTAGTAGCTCTGTGTCTGTCTTAGGCTGTTGACGCCTTTCTTAGAAGGTGATTAGATGATAAGGCAGCCTTTATCTTGGTAGAGTTCCCAATATCAATTTTTTTCCTCTGACTATTCAGGATTTCCAGAAAATAATAATAATAGTAATAATAGTTGCCAAATTATAAAGCACATAGCATGTGCTGGACACTGTTTTAAGCATTTTATATGTATTAATTCATTTAACACTCATAATGATTTCCATGAGGTCATTACTATTATCACCACCATCTCCACTGTGAGCAAACTGAAGCACAGAGAGGTTGACTGACATGGTTACACTGCTCATATTTTGGCAGATACCTGAACCCAAGCAGGCTGGCTTTCAAGTGTCTACTCTTAAGCATGATGTTCTACTGCCTCTCTACACACTGCCTGCTGGTGAGAGGGCTGGCTTTACTCCTGGCTGCTGGCACTCTGGGGACCCATGGGAGAGGAAACTAGGAAAACTGCAATACAGAAAGTACACTTTTGCTTTAAATGTCCCATTTTCATCTTGATGCTGCCCCCTTGCTTTATCTTGGGCTTGGTGTCTTTGATTCCCAAAACCACTTTGGGAAAATAAATCCACAGTTTTAGTGGAAGGGAGTGGTAGCTGGTGCAGACAGGTAGGGAGTCCAGGTAGCATAGGATGAACAGGGGAACTGGAAACCCAACTGAATACAGACTTTCAATTTTTTGTTTTTCAGATCCTAGCTTTACTATACCTTCTTCCAAAGGCCGAGCTTCTGGGGGATTATTCCAGGAAAATTGGATCATTTCTGGTGGAAATTACCACCTGATTTTCCTCAAACTTCACTTTATCTGACTCTGCAAAATCAGTTCTATATCTCCATCTTCCTATTTTCTAACATTTATTGAAATTTCTTAACTGTTGTCTCTTCCTCCATTTTCTTTTCCCTTCTGGTTTATTGTCTTAAACAACAACAGCAACAACAAACTATTTAGGCCTCAGAAATCATGAAATTAGCTTTGATATTACACTAGAATTTAATGTAAGGTCCCTATTCAAATATCACCAGTTAACCCTAACACTGTCCTTTATAGCAAAAAGAGCAAATCCAAGATCACAAGACAATTAGACGTGTAAGAGATTTATTAGGGGGAAAAAAAACTGTGAAAGATAAAGGAGGAAAAGTAGGTGGGGAGAGCTTCAGGCCATAACATCTGTGAAAGGAGAGAGGGAAGGAAGTATTAAGAAGGAAGAGCTTCTGACTACAGCACAATTCTGAGAAAATGTTGGACAGGCCAGTGAGTGGTCTTTGAGACTGGGTGTCCTGTTAAAGAAATCCTATGTTGAGTAAAACGAATCCAGTACCAGTATCCCTGCTGTGCTGTCATGGGAATGTGGATTGGTGAATACTGCAGTAGATCCAAGGGGGCAGCAGGTGGATGCTATCAATCAGCTATACTCCCCACAGCATGTCCTCTTGAAGGGGAGTATGAGCCAGACACCTTCACAGCCCATCGCATGCATAGCATTTAGCTGTGATGTCTCTTTATCATCTTCAGTCACAAACAGTTTCTAATGTTTGTTTTTCATGACCTTGACAGTTTGTTTGTTTTAGTACAGGCCAGTTAATTTGTAAAATGTCTCTCAATTTGACTAGTGTTTTCTTATTAGTTACGTATTTTTTGTCAGGGATATCGCAAAAATAGTGTTGTGTTCTTTTATCAGGGAGCACACACTGTCAATTTGTCATATTACTGGTAGAGTTAAATTTGATCAATAAATGAAGGTAATGGCTGCTAAGTTTCTCCACTATAAAGTTATTTTTTCTTTACAATTAATAATTATTCTCTGTTACTATCCAGTTTCTTGCTAAACTTTTACCTACTGTTTTGATGTCCATTGGTGATTCTTGCCTAAATCATTATTACTATGATGGTTACCAAATGATGACTTTCTAATTCCATCATTCCATCTACATTATTACTTGACATTACACTTCAAAGAAGCTCTCCTTTCTTGCTATTTATTCAACCATTCATGTATTTATATAGTATGGGCTCATGGATTTTTATGCTATTCAATAGTAATTTTATTCAATGCTCAACGTATAACAATTTAGACTATTGGGAGCCACTTCAAGCTTGTTTCTATGTCTCTTTAACATATCTGTATTATTCTTTGAGAATTTTCTTGTTGCTTTCATCTCTGTATCGCAAGACTCAGCTCAGGGAGCCAGACCAACAGTCAGTGAGCAACCACGAACATTTCACGAAATGAGTAACTGCAGAAACCCTTTAGACAAAGCCAGTAGCATAGCTTTTTGGGGTTCAGGTTCATTTAGCAAGTTGGTATTCAATGCCTCTTCTGTTATTTATTCTTAGTGGTTCTTGAAGGCCTTTTTACTTTTCTCATAGTCTTATATTCCTGATTTTAAGCATTCTTAACAAACTGGGAATGGATATAGGTGTCTTTAACTTGATATATCAGAAATCTTCAGCAAAAAAAAATACTTAATAGTGAAGGATTAGAATCATTCCCATTAAAATTAGAAAAGAGACCTTATTTTCAATATATTATTGATCACAGGCAGTGCAATGATATACAAAATAGAAATAAGTATATATACTAAAGAGAGAAAGACAAAAGTATCAATATGATCGTCTACCTAGAAAATACAAAAGAAAAATTAAGCAATTAAGACTAACAAGAGTTTAGCAAGGTGACCAGCTACGACAGTAAGAAAAACAATAAAAATAAAAAACTGGAGAAATTTTCAATCTCATTATAAACTAAATAAATGTGAATTAAAACGATGCCTAACAAATCATTATCAATTTTTAAAATTTAGTGGTATAATCTTTTAAGAAGAGATTTGGCAATAAGAACTAAGATAGGTCCATCCTTTGGCATTTGCTTAAACTCCATCCTAAGAAATATTCTAAGGCATATAAAAAGACAGATGTATACAGATGGTCATAGACTATTTTTATAGAAAAATCTGTAAAACATCTAATGCCCAGCAAGAGAGGGAATGAGTTAACCAAAGAATCATATATTGGCTTAAAGAAATACTGGATTTTATCATTAAAAGATCTTTAAAGTCTCTGTAATAACACTGAATGCGTATTAAATAAGTGAAAATCAAGACAAAATTTTTATGCTTGATGTAATGACTACCTAAAAATGCAAGAAGTGCAGAATACTCAGGAATTCAGACTCTTGAGTTGAAAGGTTGTGACTTCAAATCCCAGGGCTATCACTTCCTAGCTATATCACCTTGGCCAAATTATTTAATTTGCCTCAGTTTCCTCACTTGTAAAATAAATTTAGTAATAGTTCCTGACTCATAGGGTTGCTTATGAGAGCAAATGAGTTAATACCTGAAAAGCTCTGTGAATAGTGATGTCGATATAGTAAGCTGCCAATGTTAATATGAATGTAGCATAGTGCTAGTAGGCATTGTGCTAGGATGATAAGATTACGAGTGTTTTCTATTCTTTTTCTAAATTTTCTATAGTGTTATTATATTTGTTTTATTGTAAAAATGGATTTTTTAATATTAAAAATGATTTTTAAGAGCCTTATTTCTAGTCAATGCTAATCTCTCTTCTTGCCTCTGATCCCAGTTCCACTCACTCCCTCCTTATCTAGGATCTGGTTCCACCCATTATCTCCTTTGTGGCATCTCAAACTCCTCTGCTGATTCGCTAAATAAATAAAATAATTCCTGAATAGAATATTTACTTCCTTTTATTCATTGTCATATTTCTTAGAGGAAAAAATTTCATAATAGCTTTCTCCAATTCTAATTTCCTATTTGTTCTTCATTATATTGGAATTTGAACTCTACCTTCCTTACACCATTCTAACAATATTGCTGATTGTCTTACTGTCCAAAGCTAACTAATCTCTTTCCTATTTCCCCTATCAGAGATATTTTAACATTATTAGCCACTTTCTCCTGGACTTAGTTCCCTTGCTAAGACATTTAAAAGGAGGATGTGAGATGTAGGAGGAAGCAGAGGTTTTAGAATCGCCTGTGTTGGAAACCAGAAGCTATTATCCGCTTGTGTGTGAGATCAGGTCTGAAGCCATAGACTGCAGAACCAATCCAGAAAGGAGAAGCAGGTGTGGTCAAGTGAAAGAGTGGCTGGAGAAATCCAGTAAGGGAACCAGAAAGCAAAATAGGTCAAGGACAAAAGAACACCCTGAGTCCCAAGGGGAACAAAAAAGTCTGTAGACACAGATAAAATTCTGCAGAATCTCTATGACTATTTCAGCTGAATTGTACTCTCAAATCTCAGTGTGCAGAATCTTTTATTCTCATAATACCTTAAGAATGTTTCCTTTATATTCCTCAATACTACCCTCTCAAACTTACCTTTCTTCTCTGACTGCTCCCTCCCTCATTTAATCATCCAGCCTTCCTTCCATTTATCAAATATATATTTACTGAATGAGCATTATATGCCAGGTATTGTGATATGCCAATAAAGCTACATGATAAATAAGATAAAATTCTTGTCCTCAAGAACTCACCTATTGACATTTCTTTCTCTGACCACCTCATAAATGTGTTACCCAAGGTTCTTGCCTAGCCTTTCTTCTCCCATCCCCACCTATGGCTCCAATGGTCTCACCTTACCAACTGTCTCCTTGGCTTCTTCATCCAATATCCTGCAGATATCTCAAACTCAGGATGGCCAACACCAGATTCATTTGCCATCAAAATGAAAGAGAACATTATCAACCTAGAAACTCCTAAATCATCCATCAACTTCTCTTTCAACACATAGATCCACAAATGGATGGCAATTCTTAACAATATCATTTCCTTAAAAAAAGCTCTCAAAACTGCATTCTCCTCTCTATTCTTTCCAACTCTACATTAATTTCAAGCCATCATTACTTTGGACTAGCCTTCTAACTTTTTCCTGTCATCAATATCTTTCCCTTCCAGTCCATCATTACTACTGATATCAGAATAATCTTTCTAAAAGAAAATTTTCTTTCTTTCCATATTGAGATCCACCACTCCTTCTATATCCACATTTTATCTCTGCGCTTTGGATCTTTAGATGTCTTCCACATATTTTTTCTTCATCTCTTAACACCATGCTGACTAAACAGAATTGCTTCTATCTCCCACACACAAGAAGCTTTGGTCATGCTCTATATCTTTCTTTGCCCAAGATGCTCTAACTCTTTTTTCTATCTGACAAGTACTGACACCTTTCAAGATTAGCTTTAATGTTACTTGCTCTGTGAAGCCTTTCCCATCTCCTACAGAGCTCTCCAATCTTTCTATTGAGCTCCGTGCTTAGAGGTATATATTTATTATGGAAGAATCATGTTTGTTTTCTATTCATTTCAAAATTTATATAATATTTATTTTGTTATCTGTCTCCAAACACTGGAGTGAATGCATAAACCTAGAGAGTAGGAACCTTGTGCTCTTCCTTTCATATTGCCCTGTACCAGACATAATGGTTACCACAAGTCTGAAAGAATGAATAACTCACAGAATAAATAACGAATGGAAAAAAAAATACATGAATATTAGGATACAACATGTATCTCAGTGCAGGGATTTAGAAAAATGCATATTGAGGAACAAAATAAAGGTCAAAGGAGAAAACAAGGAAAAATCAAGAGAAATCATTAGTGTGCACAGAAAACAAAGCTGACATCTAGAAAGCGCGGCAGAGAATCAGACAATACCAGACAAAGGAACAGCTGGAAAGAGTCCAATAGGACAATAAATATCAGAATCCCAATGAAATCTTTGCAATTTGACTCCACAAATCCAAACAAGTCTCATCAGTTCATAATCTCTAGAAAGACCTGGCTATATATAGTAGTTCATTAGGAAAGTATTAGAAAAAAACTTACACTTGGCCAACAAGGCATTCGATCAAAAAACTTCCCAGAGTATATAGGTCTGATTCGATCTGGGGGTTCCACTCCTGGTTCAATGTTTTCATCCTCCTTTTCTTCTTTAGGTTGTTGGGCAAACTGGTACTCAGGAGGTTCTATCACCAAGCCCATTTGGGGTTCTGTATCCTTCATTTCATTTGGCTCCTCTGCTTGGGGTAGCCCAATGTCCACCTGCACAGGAGGATTCATCTCTGCACTGGGTTTCATCACCACACAAGTCGACTCTTTTTCCAGTTCCTGCTTGGGTTCCACACCCACAACTGGCTGCGTCTCCACTGAAGCCCCTAATCTTTCAGAGGCACTTGCCACAGGACCTCTCCTGCTCCCTAGAGCCTGTGGACTTTCACACACCATGCCCAAAGGAGGCCGTATTATCTTTCCAGAACATCCTGCCAGAAGACACTCATTTTCTAAGCCCACTCTTCCTGGCAGCATATCCAGTGAAGGTTTCGATTCCTGTGAGGATGAGACCCTGTTGACTCTTAAATTACTCCCCTCCATAAGGGTGCTAGAAATATTCTGTGTTTTTAATCTCATTTCAAGCTCTTTGCTCAATGGAGATTTTGTTTCTGGTGGTGCCATCCTCTCTTCATATTTATTACTAACCAAGAGGCTCTCCTCCCATGGGGGGCTTCTTTTTCCTAATCCCATCCTGGGACCCCACTCCATGGGAGATTTTGTTCCTATGAAGACGCTCCTCTCTCCTAAATCATCCTTTCCTTCATGGGTGAATCCGACCTCCATGCTCAAGGGAGATTTCCTCTCAGACGCCCTCATTCCTCCAAGGGCATTCATCTTTAAGGGGAAAGCTGCACCTGGCTCGAGGGAAGTTCCCAATTCCTTGGGGGGCTCCAACCCATGGGGGGACCCCACTCTCACAAAAGAGCACATCTCCTCCACTTTCCACTGCTTTCTGCCTACCACTTAACACCCAGCGGAGTTCAGAAAAAAAAGGAGATAGAGGTCTGTTTACACGGTTACCTAGGAAACGGGGGCGTGGCTTGGTGGGCAATTCTTTCACTGACGGATCCCCGCCCCTCTCTCTTCCACTTTCTCCTGTCTCGGATTTCTCTCCCTCCTCCCTACTCTCTCCCTCTCCTTCTTTCTTTCCCTTTCACTCCGATTGTTCCCTTCTCTCTTCCTCCACCTTCTTTACTAGATTTGGAGGGCAAGAAAATTTAAAGGATGTGGTCTTGAACACTAGAGCAAACGCTTAACAACTTCTCTTTGGTTTCCCAAGCAATGCAGTCCCTTTCGGATGGGTTCAGCCATTCGCATCCTCCTGGCCATTGACCTGGTGATCAGGAAATAAACACCCTTGTGCAAGTACATTCACATTGCATTTAGTTTTTTTTATTTTTTAAACACCTACAGCACCTGGTCTTCCTAGGTGGTCTCCTATCCAAGTACTAACCAGGCCCCACCCTGCTTAGCGCATTTAGTTTTTTTAGCGCTAAAGAACTATTTTAAATTCTGTAAAGTTATATTTTAAATTCTATAAAGTTATATTAGTCTTTGAGAACACACTTTAATAACTAGGATTTAAATAGCATTTAAAGTAAATATATTAAAGTTTGAGATGTGTTACACAATAATGTATATTGCATTTTTAAAATATTGTGGCAAATTCAAATTTTGTTTTTAAGTATGGAATTTTCTTCCAATTGGAGTTACATTCTGTCAGGTTTTGATGAAAGTGTATTTGGTGAATATTTGTCATGTTCTGCAGATATAGGGGACATAGAACATCTAGCTTAGAACTTGAAAAGAATCGATAGGATTCCCGTCTTTTTAAGAATTGCATGAAAAACTTGTAAAATCCAAAAATAATTTTAAGTGATTATGAGATAAAACTATGTACTGCAACTTTCTAGTTAATATAAATATTCTTCTCCCTCTAAGCACTTGAGTCAGTAATGTGTAAATCAAGGTATGATTGTATAAGTATTCATTCAGTTCTTTCATTTTATATCTATTGAGTCTCTTATGTCAGTTATGGGAATATAATGGAATATAAACCAATTCCTATTTCACAAAATTTATATTCTAGCGGGGATAAATCACCAAACGAATTAATAAATAAGGTCATTTCACATACTGACAACCGTTATGAAGAAAACAGAATGCTCTGATGTGGAGGGAAGCTACTTTAGAATTGATGTGCTCAGAAGTCAACTGAAGTCAATTGGGCAATTGGTAGATAATATTTGAGCTGAGGCTTGCATGATGCCCTGCAAAGACAGCTTTTTTAAATGACTGGCTCAAGTGTCTATAGCCTCTTTCTCACTGCCTTGCCACCGTGCCTACAATTCCTTGTTAGAATTACCTTTTGGTTTGTCTCCAGACCAGCCGAGTTAAAAGTAAATGTTACCATTCATTACCACCTATGCAAATATTTATTCTTCAAATACACAATGGAGGAAAGATACCTTGGAAGAGAAGGTCGAAAATATGGCAAAAGATATGGGGTACTGTGATGACTGAGAGAGGTGTTGGAAATTTGTGAGTGGGTGTTTAGAGATTTAAGGGCAAAGCAACACTAAAGACAGTGTTCATATCTTTGTGACTTTAAGGCCCATCCATATTGTAGCGTTCTTAAAAATTTATATCAACTAGTAGGATCCCACTAAAATGTAGACAATTGAGTCCTCATCAGCTATCTGGAGTTGGCGAGGGGCGCGGGGGGGGGGGGGGGGGGGGGGGGGGGGGGAGGGGCCGCGGGAAACAGGTACATTATGAGTGGCAATATAAAAGCAAACCTTTACTCCGCATTTCAATCTCACCAAAATTATTATTGGATCTTAGAAGTGTTAGCCACTGGAGCAGCACTCTCCCACACAAACATTACAACTAAACTATAAAATATTGTGGAATATATTTTTGAAGGTGAATTAAAAAAACAAAATTGGTAGAAAGAAATGAATGAAGAAGCAATATCCTAGCATGATGAAATGAATTCCTGGTAATTTATAACTATCAGTATCCATGTGCTATTTGTGAGCTCTTAGGTCAAATGTTCACCATTGAAATGTAAGTTCACAAGTATTTTGGGGGTCTCTATTATATCAATCAAAGGTCCTCTGTGAGGAATTGAAATGATGAATACAGTGTAAAGTATAAAGAATGGATTGAAAAAGCAAGAGTGTGCATTAATTCCAGTTTATGTACATACTATTATCGTCCAAGCATTGGGATTAGAATTTAGTTTGGGGGATTAGAGAATTGTTGGTGATAGAACAATGGTTTACGAGGGAAAGAAGGAAGAGTTGTAGATGATTCCACGATTCAAGTCCAGGTGATTAGGAGGCTATTAATACTAGTCACCAAAATGAAGCAGGTTTGAGGTGGTATTGGTTTAGTTGTGTTCATACTGTTGACATACCAAAACTGATGTGACATATCCTGTTTCCTGATTCTCCTAGGGATTGTCCAAGAGGTATAATTATGACTAACATATCACATTGGAACAACCCCATGGGGATAAAGTGCCACAGATACCATTTACGTATGACACATTATGCTCATCTGGTTAGTAAGTGGGAAGTCGATCCGAAAGACTGGCTGTTCAAGAGTTCAAATCATCTTCGTTGCATAACATTGACTGAGCAACCACAGACTATCTTACCCCATGTACACATCATAGACAATCAATATTGATGTCCTCACAACAGTGCTATAATGGTAAACTATATACTGGAAAGTAGCCATTATCCTGAGGGAAAATCAATTAACTTTTTACCAAATTACAAATTTGTTTTGTTTTGTTTCAGATGCTTGGCCAAATACTCTCTTGTGTGAGATTTATTCAAAGCAGCCTGTTTTATGCAGGTCTGCAGTGGAGGGTAATAAATGTTTTAGGTTCTTTCACTGGAATCCAGCTTGAGAATTCAGGTTCTGGGGCCAGCCTGCAGATTAAAATACGATTTCATCGCCAACTCCGCGGTTATTTTGGACAAGTTACACAATCTCTGTTCCTCAAATTCTTTAACTGTGAAACTGCACGCCTCATTCATTAATCCCATAAACATGATTGAAGACTCCTAGCTGCCAGGCACTGTGCTAGACAGTGGCGAGGACCACTTCGGATAACTCTCGCCCAGAGTTTAGCACGGTAACTCAGGAAGGGAAACTGAATAAAGCTATTATTTTAGGATTTGCCCCACCCCATCAAAACAGTAAACTCTCAATAAAAGCAAGTTATTAAGATTTCCTGCCTAAAGATTTCTTATCCTCCTCCCTGGAGTCAATACCAGTTACTGCCTTTATCGATCCACCCAGCCCCAAGGACATCCTGCTAGACAGTCCCCTCAAGCCCCATAGCCGGGTGGCCGGAGTTGGGACGTTGCAGTATAGGATAAAGGAGACCGTGAGCAAATATTCCCAGCGGAAACTTCGCCGCCGCGCAAAGGCCGGGCGCGACAAACACGGGTCCTCTCAGGGTTCCCCGAAAGCCGCGCGGTAATGGAGCTTTCCCCGCCCCCGGCTGCAGGGAACCCAAGACCGCCGCCCAGATAACAATGGCGCGGGCGAGGGAGGCGGTGGAATTGCAGGGGTCACATGACACACCTCACCGGCCCAGCGACCAGCTCTGACGCGGAGAGCTTTGAGAGGGGGCAGGGGAGCGGATGGAGCGGTCAGGCTGGCGACGACGGGAAGTGACGACGGGGCGTAGTTCCCTACGTGCAGCGACGTGGCGGCGAGGCCGGCGTCGGCCGGCGGAAGTGGCTCCCGCGCTGGGACTTGTGTGTTTGTGTTTTGGTTCGCGAAGGAGCCGGCGGCTGGCCTGAGGGGAGGAGGCAGAGGCGGGAGGAGGAGGGAGAATTAGTGGGAACTCGAGTGGCGGCGGCGGAGGAGGAGGAGGGGAGAAAGGGCAGAGGAAGGCGGAGCGGAGAGAGGCGGAGACGGAGCCCGACGGGGGTGGCACCACGGCACGAGCCCCGCACCGTCCAGTCTGAGGGGAGCGGCGCGAGGAGGAGACGTGCCGCCGCCAAAGCCACAGATTTCCCACTGGCTACGCCTGGGACCTGCAGCCACTAAGCTTCCGCCCCGCGGCTCCGCGTGCTGTGGTCTCAGGTAACCAAACCGTCTCGCCCCCTGCCTGGGGCGGGCCAGGACCCCAGGTTATCCGCGGTCTCCGGTCTGCCCGGCATTGAGTCCCCCGCCTCTTCTCCCTCACGCGCGGGAGTGTCCTGGACCGGAGAGCTGTCGAACGCGGCGTCTCGTCCTGCCGGCCCCGGTGACTCATCCTTCTAGAGGCTTCGGAGACCAGGATTTGTAGACTGGCTAAGGGAGCGACGGGTGTCACCCTCTTCCCTTCCCAAGATGGCGCCGTGAGAGAGTATAAGAGGCCGCGGTTCCGCCTGGCCCCTGCCCTGGCAGGCTTGGAGGGAGGGGTTTTCTCAGCCAAAGCCAGGCCAGATTCAAGGGAAGAGGACGGGAAAGATGGCCAAGTGGACTCGAGGGTCCCGCTTGTTTGGGCGATCTGGAGTTCGGTATTAGTTATTCAGGTGCTCTCCAAGGGGGAACTGGGGCCTACAGCAGGTGTGAATTTGGGAGCTCCGCCTACCTTCGACTTCCAAAGACGGGTAATGGAGGGAGGAAGGAGGCTCGTCAAGGTAGGCTGTCTAGAGACCCTTGTCTCAACTAAGGAGAGTGGTGAACCGCAGCTTTAAAGAACTCTAGACAACTATGCTGTTAAAGACGCTCAGTGGGTAGAGATCATTAAACCTGCTCTCAGCTGTTCTCTTCCGTGGAAGCTGGTTAGCCCTGAGGATTTTAGACTTTTTAAGCTCCAAACGTCATAATTCACGTATTTGGTTTTTGTCTTTTGCTTAAATGGAGTCAAAGTGTTGAATCAGTTGCCTTTCACTTAACTAGCAGGGAAAAAACACTTCTCCACCGCTGGTAATTCAGAATAGCTCAGGAACTTTATTTTTAATGTAAAATGGAATAATATGAGCTCATAGGGTTGCTGTAAGCAAAATTCATAGAATAGTGCTTGGCACAAAATAAGGTTTAGTAAATGTTAGCTGCTGCTGTTACAGTTTGAGCAAAGAGCACTCACAAAGACTTTATACAATACCAGTTGTTTTCAAAAGATTAGAGTTCATTTTATGCAAAATCTTTGTTTTGCAAAAGTTTCCGTAGCGAATACAAATGCATGTATGCAATTTTTAACCTTAATGTTATGCTCACTGTATATTTACAATTAAATTTAGGTTTTTTTTTCTCTCTTTGAGAAAAGATGGGGGACCATAATCCAATAGCTCAAAACCTTGGAAGGCAAACCTAATCATGGGCTTTTTTTTTTTTTTTTTTTAATGGGAATCTGATGTTATTCCTGAAATTTTGGAAGTACCATGAAAGTTCAGAGCATGCTGTTCTTGATGATTAATTTAATTTGCTGTTTGATAATCTGACGATTGTAAAGTATTTCAGTTTCAATTGCTTTTGTGTATAATATTTGAAGGTGTGTTGTCACTTTTTCAGTCTACATGGCATTCTATTTGATATTTGGTCATTATCTCATCAAAAGGCCTCTTTGCCAGTTTTCAGTCCCTACTATGTGTTAGTCACTGTGTTAGAGATTTTTTATATATATGCTCTCATTTAATTCTCACAGCAGCTATGTAAGTTAGGTACCCTGGAAATAGAGACTTGTAAATGAAAGATATATCTCCAGCAGAAATTGATATAGCCAGCCAGAATAAAGCCCCCAAATCTGGTATGTTTTTAGGGAGGTTAGGAGGGTAGATGTGCTGGTTGGAGCATTTTTTTATTTTTGAAAAAATTTTTTAAAGACACAGAAGTAGGGAAAATAGTATAAGAAACTATCACCTACCTTCGATTTTCTTATGGCCAGTCTTGTTTTATTTACATCCCCATTGTTTGGAAGCAGTTCTGACATTTCATCTGTAAATATTTAACCATGTATAACTAAAAATTACAAACTCTTCAGAGGTGCTGTTTTTATAAGGCAGAAGTGATTTTATTGTCTCGAATGTAAGGTCTCTTGGATATGTGAATGAATTGTCAAGAGAGTTCTTATGTAAACTCATTTCATGGAGGAGGCAAATTTCTTATGAGGTACCTAAATGAAATGTAATAGTAATTTTTAGGGAAGGAATCATCAGGTTTAATATTAGTAAGCACATGATCGGATTTTGGTTAAAGATGGGAAAAAACTTAAGATTGCTTTGTGACTGGATTGGGAAAGAGTTCTTTAAATGTTTACTAATTTCTTTGAGATTAAAAATTAGCGTCATTAGATAAGAAGACATAAAAGTTGCCATTTAGGCTAGTTTTTTCCAAATGTATTAAGTAGAAAATAATGATGTATTTAATTGATAGCCCAAAAACTCCAGAAAAGTATAGTAAGATACTAATAAGCTCACCGTAAGGAAAACCACTACTGTTAACACTTCCATGTATGATGTGCTTGAGCACATGAGGAAACAGTTTCAAGTCTTTTAGCTATTAGACACACAAACTTGGGAGCCTTAAAACATTTGTTGCTCCAGAATTACCATTAATTAAACAAAACCATGTAAATTTTAACAGAGACCTTTAAATAACAATAGCCAACATTTATTGAGCTTTTACATTCTAGGATCTGTTCTAAGAGCAGATCCATTCCAATTATTAACTTAATTTTCCTTAAAACTATTTTAACCCATACATGTGGTTCCAGAACTCGAACTCTTGAGTCCCCTCTCAGGTTGCCTAGGTTTGAAACTCAGCTCTGTCATAGAAACTATGTGACCTCAATTAAGTTACTTAACCTCTCTGCCTGTTTCCTCATTTTTAAGGATTGTAATACTCTAACTTTATAATTGTTGAGTGGCTGTGTTAAATACCTAGCAGAAAGTTGAGTTTTTAAATAAAGGTTAGCTTTTTAAAAAGCCCTGAAAATTACAGCATGATTTTAGGCTCAAATCTTATGCCTTTACACTATTTCTTTACAAAGGTAGTATAGTAAACTAAATGGCATTTAGTGTCCAATAGAGGTTATAATTGTCATAAAATAATATAGTCAAAATTTACTAAAGTAAATTTTAATATTAGATTCGTTTTACTGATTCGGATATTTAATTACTTCGTATTTGTTTCTTTATAGGTTTCTTTACCTCCAGAAAGAAAAAAATTGACACCTTGCATCCTGGAAGTTAATTTAAAAGACTGAAATTCGGGACTTCTTTCAAATTTGGACATGGCTAATCGAGGAGCAACAAGACCCAATGGGCCAAATACTGGAAATAAAATATGCCAATTCAAACTAGTACTTCTGGGAGAGTCTGCTGTTGGCAAATCAAGCCTAGTGCTTCGTTTTGTGAAAGGCCAGTTTCATGAATTTCAAGAGAGTACCATCGGGGGTGAGATTTTCTTTTTTCCCTTCATTTAATTGAATCATACATTGGCACAAAAGGCTTTGCAGTTCCAGTTGTGTGATGATAAATAATTAAATAGGTCACCGAAGAAAAGAGCTGTTAGCAGACCTCAAGCTTTAAAATTTACCTTGATTTTTGTTAAAATTTACCTTGATTTTTTGTTTACCTTGATTTTTTACATTTCGATTTCCTGGTTATCCCCAAGGTAGTTGTATGGAATCTAAAATGCAGATGTAAACATGAGTGGAATTAGTGTCTCAAGTAATAAGATTTGATTTGGTATCTATTTCTTGATAATGATTAGAAGCATCCTCAAATTAATACAAGTGTGTGCTGAATTATATTGACTTTAGAATGATGAAATTAGTGAGAATAAATAGTAAAAGGGTTAACCTTAAAAATCTAATTCTAAATAATTGAATTTTTTTAAAATTATCCTAATTTGTAAAATTCATTAAATTTTATTAACTTTATTTAAGAGTGCTCCTAGGGTGAGGGAAAAGAAAAAGTGAGTGATTAATGGAGAGGGACATGAAAGGAAAATGGGACCTGCAGAGAAAGATGAAAGAGAGGGAAGAAGTAAGAACTACATGCCTTGGTTTTGGTAGGACCAAGATGAGGGGAAAGTAAGATGCAGGATAAAGAGGAGGCAACTAACAGTTCAGAATTGGGGATAGAAGACAGCTTTAATAAGATTCACAATATTTTGCAAAGGGTATGCAGTACTATGTTTTTTTTTTTTCAGGTATAAATTTATTTTAATGTCATACATTTAAATAGTCGAACTTTTAAAAGATCTAAGATACTAGCATGTAGCAGCTTCTTAGAATCCATCTCTCTGAAGCATAATTTTATGCTGTGCCTAGTGGATGTTCTCAAGTAAGTATGCTTGAGAATTTTATTCATAGTCTCTTCCAGTAGGAGAAATTACAGAACTCTACTACCTCTTGGCTTTTCCCTACACATAAGAAATATAGTAGATAAGTGCTGTTTCCACTTTAATAGTCTCAGCAGTTCGTTAGAATTTGTCACCCTCTTATGTTTGTGTAATCATGTTACAGTGTTATATCATTTTAGTGTTTTATGTTTTTTATAATGGGTGAGCATCACAAAATGTAGTCCATATCATGGAGCTGTTATTTTGAGTCAGAAAATCTTGGTATTTTAAAAAGTTTAATGAACAATGTAGTATACGTTTTTTGTGGTTTCTTTTTCAGTAGATGTATATGTCTTGTTTAGTGATGAAATGATACCTCTCAAGGTTTAGCCTCCTCCAGAAAGCAAATTGGGCCAAACCTAGCGGGCCCACATGATAGGAAGAGCTTTAAAGACTGCTAGGTCATATCTACCCACCATAAACTGGTGCATAAAGTTACCGTAACTATTTCCTTGGCAAATGCTTGTCAGTGGCAGCATTTCCCAAAGTACGTATGAATTCCAGGCTAACTACCTGGCCAAGTAGGTTTGGGACTTGCAATATGCTACCCTCCTCCACTTTACACTACATATTAAAATAATAAAAATACTGAAGTACTATAGTAAAGAATAGTAATTCCTGGAAAAAGTTTACTGAAGCCTGAGGAGCCTCCGAATAGAATTTTTTTGTTTTTTGTTTTGGATACTCTAATCATCTTCTAACTGTATTTTTTCTTAATGATACTTTAAGGACATTTAAAAGAAACATTTAACCCCATAGCAGTGCATTATAAGTATCCATATCCTCTGATATGTGTGTATGTATATATATAATTTATATTGTCTACATTTTATTAATGAATTTTTTAAAAGGTTTTTTATTCCTATGTGTAAAGCCTCTAATATTTTCTATTTGTACAGATTAAATCTGACTTTTAAAACCAACTTTAAAAAGAATTTACATTCAAATTTCAGTTATTGACTGTTGGATACTTTTTCACTGTGAACACAATATCTTCAGAAGATATAACAGTGCCATTATTACAGCTGTGAGCACTTTTTTGGTTTTTTGGGCATTTTTTTTAAGGTATAATTAACGTAAAACATTCTGTAAGTTTAAGGTTTAAGATATGTTGATCGGACATTTTTATATAGTGAGCACTGTTCTTTCATGCTCTTTGCTAACAGCTCTTCACCCTTAGGGACTATAGTAGATTCTAAGCATTCAAGAATTTCAAGGTTTGAGCTATCTACTGATCAACATCAAAGGTCCTTAACTTGAAAGTAATATGTATTTGTGTTTTGGCTGATGTGTGATAACAGTTATCTGACAAATGAACCTGGCCATATGTTTTACATTTATCTGTTCTTTATCTTTTACCTGACCATTTTTATCTAGTAACATTAGTTATGGCCTGAACTCAAATTTTCATCTCTGTTTCATTGTGCTTTAAGGTGGAAATCAGATGCCGCACTCTTGAATTTGTGTATTCTAGAACCTTGTATTCATCAAGAATATCAAAGTTTCTTTAGTTTGTGTGGTTCTTTCTAAGCATGATAGCTTGATTTAAGAATCCATGTTGTCTCACCATACCCCGCACCCCTGTGCCTCGACCCTATAGCACTTACAATGAGATTAGCTAGGTAGGTGGTGTGTTTACGACTTTTCGAGGGTCTAGTTTATTGGTAGAGGTTTAAAGTCTATATGACATTTATCATCTTATTTGTCTAGCCCAGAATGCTAGCAAGGAGCATTATGCTCAGAGAGTTATCTTCTTTACTTGCAGTCTCATCTGGAGGCTCAATAGCTCTTCTGTAAATACTTTTGGATGATAGAGCTGGCATTTTTCACTTTGGATACCTGGAGAATTTAAATATTTCTAGTGAGTATTTCATCAAAAAAAAAAAGCAGTATTTGTTTTTAAAAAAGGCATTTATATGATATTTATAAATAAATGAATCCTCGGTATAAGGCAAAACGAATACACAATGAAATAGCATGCAGTCATTCAGCCTTTTTTTTCTTTTGAGAGATAGATATTTGATATCACAGTTTAATTTTGTATGCACTAATCATCAAGTGTTTTATGTGCTATAAGATTTAGTATATAGAACTGTACATGAGAATATTGACATTTTTCTCCCTGGTACTATAATTTCTGAGCTTTAGTTTAGAGCAGTAGTTCTCATAAAGAGTGTTAACCTGTTCAAGAAGCAGCTGCATTACCTGGAAACTTGCTGAAAATGCATACTCCTATATTGAAACAGAACACTGGAGTGGAACCAGTAATCTTTTAAGTTTTAACACATCTTCCAGATGATTCTGATGCATGCTAAAGTTTGAGAACCACTGCTTTCTGTGTTCTGAGTAGTCAATATTACGTTTACACTAATGTTGGTCTCCCACAATGGAATAATTGCTTTTCTATTTTTTTAAACTGTGGTTTTAGTAGAATTTTTAAAAATACTGTTTATTCAACTTTCAGCTTGAGAATTACAATTATTGTGTGCTGGTTACACCACATATCACCTGAATCTCTTTGTATGGGAATCCCTTTCTATGAAAAGTAACCTGCTAGGCCTCCTTAAAAAAGAGCATGGTCCTTCTCTGTCCCTTCAAGGACACTCTCTGCCTTGTATCTAGGAAAGGAGTTAAGTGTATTCTAGTTTTCAATCATCTGTACCAGTGCTGCTCCCTTCTACATTTAACATACATCCAAATTCCTCTAAGAGGCTAGCAGAACTTGTTTCTCTGTTTATACCCCAAGACATCTAATAGGGAAAGAAATTATTGTTAAAATTAAGAGAAACAAGGCTGGTTTCAAAGTTATTATTAACACAGCCTTTCGTCGTTTTACTTTATTTGTCTCGAGTCAGGTATTACAGCTAAAGTGGGGGACTCTAGCTACATTATTTGATTTTAAATTCTAGCTTTAGTATGTACCAGCTGCATGATCTTAAGCAAGTCACACCTAACTTTATTTTCCTTCTCCCATGAAATGGAATTAATAGTACCTAACTTAAAAGATTTTTTGTAAAGATTAAATGCAAGTGCATATAAATTTTTTAGTACAATGCCTAGCACAGTAAAATGCTAATTAAATGTTAGCTGTTTCCACTACCATCACCACTTAATTTTGGCTGAGTCATTTTTATCACTGATGATAGTTTTGTTATACTGTCATGACATAGCATTATTTCGGAATCATGACTGTTCTACCTAATGCATAGCATTTGTTTAGAATTTAACAGTGTTCAAGAATTTTATGTCCAGATGTTCTTCTCTTAGAAAATAGTTTCTCATTGAAATTTATAAGAACAAATAAGAGAAAAATTTTATAAGCAAGTGCTTTCTAAATTTGAGTTTTCCTAATCATGAAGTTCTTGTAGATTTGTTCAAGTAGATAACATGAGTATTTACAACTAAGTTTCTTAAAATTCTGTATGCTAATTCTTACTAATTTTTTCCCCACTTACTGGTTTTCACAAAACTGGTTAATCATGTATATTACATTAAATGTATGCCACCCGCATTAACTAAGTTGTTTGTGGATGTTTTCTCAGAATAAATTACACAGTTAAATAGAGTACTACATGTATGCAGATATTAAAGTCACTTCCTAAACTGAGAAATAAACACCAGCCAGAAAATTTATATCTGAATAACTCATGTTTTTCCTGCAGTGGCTTTCTTCTATTGCCCTTCACTTGTTAGCCTTCAGAAAGACTTGTTTGTATAATTATAATATGTACCTTTATCTTTTTGCATCTGTACGTTGTTTTCAATTAAAAGCACTTTTGAGAAAGGACAGAAGACCTAAAGACAGATTACCAGTATATGGTTTTTGATTCATGAGAAAAATGATTTTTTTTTTTTTTTTTTTGAAATATACATTGTTCTTTCTAATACACCAAGAGTTAGAATTTGTGGAAGTTAATCATTTGGTTTCAAGTGAAAGAATATTATATTTATGCATAATATAATTTTCTTTTAGAAAATACATACTCAGTATTCGAAATAGGTTATGTTATCATAGAAGTTGGTAGAGAGTTGACATATCAATTTGTACCAGTTATAACCTAAAAAAAATTTAATAGTCTTAATATCTGTTATTCTCCAGCATCCTAGATTAAAATGTTATCATATATGGCTAGTTTAACATTGCTGTGAATTCGGAGACAGTAAGCTTGATTCTAGTTATATAAACATGTGAGCCCTGTTACACATTTGTAAAATGAGTGCACTGAACTAAATAAGAATTCTTCTAGATACAACTTTCTATTTAAAAGTATATACTCTCCACATTAAACAACACAATACAATTTAACCTCTTTGTTTCCCTTCTTAAAATTTATTTCACATTTTGGGATCATGAACATCAGTTTTTACCTTGTCTTAATTTATTGATGTCCTTTGGTGCTGCTGAAGTGTTCAAAGCTGTTTGATAGAATGATTTTGCCAGTTAGCTCTAACTACAGTGACTGCCTCTCTTGGTGCACTGATTTGCTGCTTTTAGTCTGCTATCTACTGGGAAATAAGATTATTAAGCTTCTTTAAAGTTCATTTACTCAACAAATTTACCAAACTTTTAACACTGTACTAAGTACTAGAAATCAAACTTTTAACACTGTACTAAGTACTAGAAATCAAAGATGACCTCATGGTTTAGTATGGGAGACAGATTGAGTACACTTAAGGTAATGAAAAGTGGTATTACATACTACTTGTTAAATTAAGCCTAAATTTCCAACTGATCTTCTTGTTGTCATTTATTATCTATATCTCACAAGAATACACATAAAGAAGTGTATTCTAAGTTACTTACTAAAGAAGTCTATAATTTTGCACAAGTTTTGGTGCATGGACTTTCTGACATCCATTTTGTGTGCTTTCAGTCTATTTTTGCTACTACCTTCCTATTCTTGACTGTTCTGAATATTTAAGGTTTCTATATAATTGACCTTTTTCATAGAGAGGGACATGAAAGACACTTGGTTTTGACTAATAGTCAAGGGGTGTGGTGGGGTGGGAAGCTTTTTTTAAAATTTGCTCTTAATACAGTAAATTCTGGCTTTTAAAAATACAAGAAGCTTCGTGTTTGAAAAATGTTCCTTTTCCCCTTTGGGTCTAACACTAATGTGATGTTACTTATACGCAGTCTTGATTATTATGCCTGTTGAATTAATTTATTATAGGATAACATCATTTGGAATCATTGAGCCTTTTGTTAGCTCTAGCCATCAAATTACTAAATTCCTTGAGATGAGAATGTTACTGAATTTCGGAAATGAGTAAACATCCTTATAGTTTACAAAAGTTGCAAAACAGGATACAGGCATATTTCGTCTTAATATAACGACTTGCTTTATTGTAATGGTCTGGAACAGAGCTCTCAATATCTCCTGGGTATGCCTATATTTGAAGTAAGTGTTAGTGAACAGCATTCATCCTTTTTTCAAGGTGTAATATAGTGGAGGCAGGCTAGAAGCAGGATGAGGAAGGAGTCTTTTATGGATTTTTTTTTAGCCTGTTTCCACAGTTGAAAATACTCTTCGGACTCAAAAAGAAGAGAGTAATCTGATGTTGTAGGCATCTAGTCCCTATATAATTATTGTACACCTTCAGCATTTCTCAGTCAAAAAATAGTTATCTTTGCACAAAACTAGAGCTAGAAGGTATTCTACTTAGTCGATATCAATTTTGTTTGAGGTATAACATGAATGTACCTTGACACAAAAGTTACTTTAATATCAAAGGGTTTGAATTTAGGGAATGGTAACTCTTATCTGTCGCATTCATAAGTAATTTGTAAATTTTAGACGTCTAGAAAATAATAGGGTAATTTTAAGATAGTTCATAATTTTTTAATGGTTATATGTTATGTGATGCAGTCAGAGCATTTTCACAAGTCTCATCTGGACCTTACCATGGCTATATGAGGAAATACTAATTTTATAGATGAAACTGGTCAACAGCAGTGATTTGCCAGAGTTTTTACAGCTAAGTGACAGCTGAGATCGAAGACAAAGCTTTCTTCAGTGCTACCTGTATTCGGGATTGATTTTGTGTGTATGTCTTTTTTCCTTCTGTTTTCCCAAATTGCTCAAGAACCATTAGACTAGAAAAACTGGTTCAAAGTTAGAGTTAGGGTAAGCATAACATAAGCATTCTGTTGTAAAACGTGTAGTGCTTGATATATGGAGCCCTTTACATATCACTGTAAGGAAAACAATGTGAAAATATCTTGAAATAAAAATTCAAATAACCCATATTCCAGAATTACCACCACTGTGTTCATTTTACGCCATCCACATGCATCTTGTTTTTAATTTTTATTACTTTTTCATTAATTTTGTCTTGTGAGTCAAAATTTAAACAGTTGACATTGAAGTCTCCCTCCCATCTTCTCTTACCCCACTCAGTTCTTTTCCCCAGAGACAATGTTACTTTGTTGCATATTCTTGCAAAGTTACTATTATAGTCAAATCTGTGTATTTCTCCTTTTATGCAATTTGAAACATATTAGGCCTACTGTAGTAAACCTTATTTTTCACTTTAATACTATTACAGTTATCTGTTGCTCAGAAATAAATGACCCCAAAACTTAGTAATTAAAAAAAAAAAACCTTTTTATTATATCATGGTTGTTGGAGTTGAGTGGACTTAGTAGGTGGTTTTCTAATCTCTCATGGGTTATAATCAGTGCTGGACTAGAATCATTTCATTATATCTGGCAGCTGAGGCTGACTGTTGTTTGGGGCCTCAGCAACTGGCTTGTAATTTTTCCCAGTATGATGGCTAGATTCAAGAATGAACGTCCCAAAAGGACCAGATGGAAGCTGGGTGGCCTTTTAAAATGACCTAGCCCGAGAAGTCACATAGGTAGCTTCAATTATGTTCTGGTCACAGACTCCTACAGATTTGAGGAAGGTGTGTCAGTGTCGTGCTGTAAGAAGAATGCATTGTGGGAAATCTTGTTGCAGCTATCTTGGAAAATACAATTTGCCAACGATCTATCCATGTCATTAAGAGTGTCCTTATTTTTCTTGGCTGCAGCAGTATTCCATTGCACAGATTATGTTTAATATATAATCAGTTCTCTAGTTGTGGATTTGCACATTGTTTTATATTTTTGGCTGTTAAGTGCTGCAGTGAATAATTCATAGTGATTTCTCACATATTCCAAGTATTTCTGTAGTATAAAATCCTAGACATTCATTGTTTTGTCAAAGATTATATACATTTGTAATCCTAATAAATATTTCCAGACTGCCCTCCAGCCAGCAATGCACAGAATACCTATTACTCTACTTTACTAACTCAAGGTATTATACTTGTAGATCTTTACTCTCCTTATATGCATTGATCTCTGCTTTTTTTATGTGCATTTTTCCCATATTATGAGCAAGGTCAAAGATCTTTTCATATTTTTAGAGCCCATGGTGATTCCTTTCTCTGTGAACTATTTATAACTTCATGATATATTTATATAGGCTCATTTATAATAGTAATACCATTGTATTCCATTTCATTTATTAATGATATTTCTCACTATCTGGATTGTATTCATATTTATTTTAATAACCGGTAATCTTACCTTATTTTTTAACTGTACCCTTATTATTGAACATTTAATGTTTATTTTTTTGTTTGCTGTTTAAGGTAATCATCTAATGGATATTTTCATGGAATTTTTTCCCCTCTGGGCTTACTTCTTCTGTAAGACCAATTTCTAGATGTGGTTACTGAACCAAAAATAATTTAATTATTGTGGGATCAAAAGGATTTCAGTCTTCCCATCACTTTTTTCCTCCCTTAGAGCTACGCCCAATTTCTTTGGGCATTACTTGGCACAGATAATTGTGTTCTGATACTACAGGTTTCTTGTGACTGTTACTCTGGGGTTAGAGTCTTCCCTACCTCTTCTCCCTTCTTTAATATGCCCCTTTTCGTTCCTATGTTGTAAAATTCTCAGATATTAGAACTTTTGAGTTCACTTACTAGATAGGCTTATTGCTAGTATTAAAGAGTCACTTTCAAGGCCACTGATGTTTTAAAGGTCTGGGAGATTCTCTTAAGGTCTGGGAAACATTAAGTGCTGGGTTCTTGAACCAAAAGGAGAAGGGGTAATACTAAGAAGGGAGAAGGAAGCGTTCTTTGCAAAATAGCCTGGACATTATCTTTGATCTTCTATAGTTCGAAAACGATATGCCTAAGCATAGATATTTTTCTTGATGTTCTCTCAGCTTCCTGGATTTGTAGGTTAGTGTCTGATATTAATTTGGGGAAATTCTCAGTCACTTGTTTCACATATTTCTTTTCCATTCTTTCTTCTGGTATTCCCGTTATGAATACATTGTACCTTTTGTAGTTGTTCCACAGTCCTTGGATATTCTGTTCTATTTTTTCAGTCTTTGTTCTCCCTCTGTTTCAGTTTTGGAGATTTTTATTGATATGTTCTCAAGGCCTGAGATTCTTCGCTCAGCTATGTCCAATCTTCTAAGTCCATCAAATGCATTCTTCCATTTGTTACAGTGGTTTTGATCTCGCATTTTTTGTTTGTTTGTTTCCTTAAGATTTCCATCTCTTCTGCTGACACTGTGCACGTATTCTTGCATGCTGTATTCTTTAGCCATTAGAGCCCTTATTAAATTTCCAGTCTGATCGTTCTAACACCCCTTTGTCTGGTTCTGAAGCTTGCTCTGTCACTTCAAACTGTGTTTTGCCTTTTAGTATGCCTTGTAATTTTTCGTACTAGCTGGATATGATGTAGTGGATAAAAACAGCTGTTGTAAATAGGCATTTAGTAATGTGGAGAGTTGGGAGGAGAAACGTTCTATAGTGTTATGATTAAGTCTGTCTTTTAGTGAACCTATGTGTCTGGACAGTGAACTTCACAAAGTGTTTGTCAGTTTCTCTTTCCACCCTCCATCCTTTAGATGGTACCGGATAGCCAGAGTGGACTAGAGTTAGATATTTCCCTTCCCCACATGAAAGGCTAGAGTTGGCTGGAGTTGGGTATTACTTTCCCCAGGTCAGACTCTGATAACACCCCAGCAGGTTATGCTCAGATTAACTAGTTGCTCTTGAGGGCAGGCCTTGTTAAGAAAAATAGAGTGGTCTGAGTTATTTCAAAATGAGACCTTTTCCCTTCCCCCTGCCAGAAGCATGAGAGAATTTTTGTTATGTTTAACAAAAATGTGAGAACCTGGTTAAGTTCCTGGAGGTAAAACTCACAAAAGCATGGCGGCCCCCTATAACTGTGTTACCCTGGAATTTTTAACTCAAACTTGTTCACACTTAATCTCCAGCAGTTTGTCAGTTGGTTTGGATTTCTGCTCTGAGATGTGATTTTCTGTATCCACCTGTCTCTCTCCAGTTTTGAGGACAACAGATTGTGACCTCACTTCTCTTACATATCTAAGAAGAGTTATTGATTTTTAGTTTGTTCAGCTTGTCAGGATGAAGTGGTGACTTCTAAACTTACATGTAGAACCAGAAACCAGAAGTCATTTTCCTTGCACACTATAGGAATTTAAAACTATTTAAACTACATAATAAAGTATCTATTGTCCATAGGTAAAATGTCTTTTATAGACATATATCCCTTAAAGTTAATTTTATTATCTTTTTTCTATGTTGATATTTTGGGGGGAACATTGTCTTGATGCAGGACAGGGCTGATTCCCCCGAGTGGAGACTCAAGCCCTAAACCAAGGGAGAGGGTCCTTGACTACACCCTGGAAAGAATTCAAGCACAAGCCAGAGTTGGAGACAGAAGGAAATGTTATAAGGAAAGGAATAATGCTCCACACGCAGACATGGTTTCCTCTCAAAGACAGAATGAGAGACTCCGAGTGTTCAAGGAATTCAGTTTTATATCTTTTCCCTTCAGGATATGGATATGCAGTGTTAAAGGCATGGGAGAGTAGTGATTAGCAATATTAGTAGTAGTCTTTCTGTAGGTTCCCCGTGGTCTTGCTTTATGCTCATCAGTCAGGTTTCCCATGTCTAGCAACAGGTAGCAGGCTCTGAATACAACCTGGTTTAATATTTAATTTGTGTAGTTCTTATGCCTCTTTCCTATAGTAGTCTGATAACTAATTGTAACAACCTCTCCCTTTCTCCCATCTCTTCACCATTCCTCTTTACAATGTGTACCTTCATTCTGCTTCCCAATTCAGTATTTGTTACATCCTTGTTAGATCAATCTAATCTAGTGAGTAAAGACTTTTATAGAGATTGTGCCTTTGTGCCATAGGCTCTTAGCCTTGAAGGTTCAAATACTGGTTTTATCAGTTCATTCTAGGATGATCAGGTTTGGGGCACTACATAATAACCAAACTCACTCCTCAGACTTAATTTTAAAACAATGTACATTGATGTGCTATCAGAAATACTAGTATGACAATGTTCAATTGATGGCATGTGACTAGCTTTTATTTTGGTTAGCGAATTACCTTAAGAGAGTTGAGTGACCTTTTAGGGTAACTGGCAAGTTATGATAGATAAAAAAAGACTTCTGTTACTCTTGGATTATTTCTGAAAAAATTACATGAATTAGTCTTACAATGTTAGAGAAATGATTCTTAATCTTTACCTTATTGTGCTTAATTTCATGGACTCTTCTTTATGTATAATTAATATTTCCCATGATTGCAGTTCATTTGATAATGATTATTTAGATGTTGCTGAATTATTTTTGTTGTGACAAAATATGCATAATATAAAATTTACAGTTTTAACCATTTTTAAGTGGTTACTGGTCTGTGGCATTAAGTACATTTACGTTGTACAACTTTCACTGCTGTCTATCTTTAGAACTTTTTCATCTTTTTCCAGTGAAAACTCTACCCAAACAATAACTTCCCATTTTCCACCTACCCCTGCCCATGGCAAATACAGTTCTACTTTCTATAAATTTGGCTATTCTGGGAACCTCGTGTAATAGGAATTATACATTATTTGTCATTCTGTGGCTGGCTTATTTCACTTAGCATGTCATCAACGTTCATCTAAATTGCAGTGTGTCAGAATTTACTTCCTTTTTTAGGCAAGATAATATTTCATCATGTATAATACCACATTTTGCTTATCCATTTATCCTTTGTTGGATTATTAGGTTTCTTCTACCTTTTACTGTTGTAAATGATGCTGCTGCAAACATTGGTGTACAAATATCTATTCAAGTCCCTGCTTTCACATCTTTTGGGTATATCCAGAAGTGGAATTACTGGATCATCTGCCAATTTTATGTTTAATATTTTTGAAGAGTCTCTATACCGTTTTCCATAGCAGCTATACCATTTTATATTCCTACCACATATACACAAGGGTTCCAATTTCTCCACATCCTTGCCAACTCTTGTTTTCTATTATTTTGGTAATAGCTATCCTGATAGGTGTGAAGTGGTAACTCTATCAAATTGATTTGCATTTTCCTAATGATTTAGTGATGTTGAGCATCTTTTCAAGTGCTTCTTGACCATTCATATGTCCTCTTTGGAGAAATGTCTAATGAAGTCCTTTGCCCATTTTTAAATTGGGTTGTTTGGGTTTTTTGTGTTGTTGCATTGTAAGTGTTCTTTATATAGTCTCATATCAATCCCTTACCAGATGCTCATTGATTTTTAAGAATTAGTCTTACATGACTGATATTTATAGATCATCTCATAAGATGAATTTATTTGGGAGAATGTTGCCATTTTCTATATATTAAATAGCAAATTTTTACCTTGTTGCCAGGTATTTGGGATATTTTTTATTTGGGTTTAGTCATGTGTATATGCTTTCTCTGTGCCCTAATCTATTTTTATCCCCTTTTTTCTCTTCCTCATATTTATCGAAATAATTTCCCTTAATACTGGTCTTCTTTGCTGCCATAATCTACTGGGTACTCCCGCATATATACATATACAATTTTAATGGGAAATTAAAATGGCCTTAGTTTTTATTTTGCCCGTTTTCAGCTCTGAACCATTCACATATTCGTTTGTGTACAATTTTATTCTGAAGTCAGTGGTGTCATCTCTCTGAGAAAATGTATTGTATTAGACTACTGCTGTTGATACTCATTTTCCCAGAATACTAACTTCTACCTTCACTGATAACTTTAGTACCTGGTTCTTGATGTCATTTAGTTAATTCCTGCCATCCTTATTCCTGATCGGATAATCATTTTGAAGTTTGATCCAAATCCATTGAATTTATTTATTGAATTCCTTGGCCCTAAAAACCTTTGCTTCCCCAGTGCATCACTTCCAAACAATCTTTAGCTTGAATTTGATGACCACAAGCTCCTGATCTACTGAGATCTTGAACAAGGCCCTTCCCCTCTCTAGCAGTTTATATTCTTTTAGTTTTAATAGGGCCTCAAATCACCACTTCTGAAAATTTTACATAAGGGAGAAAATTCAGTTATGATTCAACTATGGGAGATACTACTATTATTTTAGTTTCTTTTGTGCTTTTCTACTCGTTTTTATGTTGATGGACCTTATTCTTACCGAGAATTTGTTTTCGTTCACTTTTTAGGCAATTAAATAGGTCATTTTATAACCACTTTTAATTTAATTGCTATTTCATACTTACCAAGCTACCAGTGTCTCTTCATTTATACATTTAGGTTGCTTCCAGTTATTTAATATAAAAATTCTTTTAGCATAAAGATTTGTTCTCCCTACTCTCTTATTCCCCCTCCCCCATGCCATCTTTTGGAGATTCCATGATATAATAGGTTAACAAGTATCAGCATTTTCATGGCTTTACCCGGTTGACAAAATTATTTCCAAAAAAACAATTATATAGTATCACCAGCCATGGTTGTTTCTGCCACGTTTTGTGGGGTTTTTGTTTTTGTTTTTGTTGTTTTTTTTTAGTAAGGAGATAAACTTGATACTAGTGATACTGACTTTTTCTGTGGATTTTCTTTACACTCTTATCCTTGATGCTTTTGGAGATTTTCATAAGATTTATATGAGCTTTCCACGTATTAAAAGTTAATATCTTAACATTCATTTTAGAAATTTTTCTATATATGTTCTCCTCTGTGTTTGACACATGTTTTGCAAACCTAAAGTCTCCGAGTTTTATGTAATCAAACCTGATAGTCATATTACAGGATTTTTGGTCAATTATAATAAAGTACTTTTTCATTTAAAATGTGATAAATGATAAGTTGAGGGTTGGGGTGATACTGGTTCTTTGGTTTTTCTTTTTCACCCTTCTGTTTAATTCATGTGGAATCAGTTGTTAAACTTTTTTCCTGAGTTGTTAGCTTTTGGTTAATGCTATCGATTTGGATATTCTTTCCCTTGCTCTTATTGTAGTGTTTTCTCCTTGCTTATAATTTATTAAAGTCTTACACATTATAGGCCTTTGATATTTGCAGATTTAACATTTACAGTTTGAGGTATTCTCAGCTGACCCCAAGGTCTCTGATTCAGTAATTTGTAGTTTTGCTGAGACTGAAATGTTATTTGCTTGCTGCCAGGCTTGCAAATAGGAGGAACTGATCATTTAGCTCAAAGAGGGAGCCTTTTAGACAGGCCAGCACCCGCATCTCAACGCAGCTTTGTTTTTCTCTACTTGTCGTCGCGTACACAGTAACTCTCGAAGTGATAAAAGCTGTTTCTTTGTGAAATATGAGCCCGAAAAGAAAACCAACTGCTAGTGCTGGTGATGGAAGTGAAGAGAAAATGAAGAGGTCTAAGAAAGTGATGGTTCTTAGCCAGAAAATAGACGTTTTGGATATATTAAAGTGGTTTTGCAGATTCAGGTAAGTTTGTGGTTGGTTAATGTTGCTACAGTATTTATGTAGTAGTTTATATTTTGAGTGTCAGAATTTGTTTTTATAACTTTGTAAATAACTAATGTCTTTTTAGAAGCTCTAAGGATTTGAAGGTGTCAGCTGTACTTCACTGAATTTTATTGGGGAAATTAAATGCTGTAGTAGTATTTGAAAACTTGAGAACTTTGGGGAATCGTGATAGTCTTGTGATACATAATGTCTATAATAATACTGGGTGATTCTCTTCCTATAATATTTGCCCTCATGGCACTACAACACTTGTTTTAATGTGTTTTTGATGTACCCTAAAACTCATTCCCTTGGCCTCTAATATTGGTCTTTTTATCCTTCCCCAAAATTATGCTCTATCATACCACATGAACAACAACAGAATGTTACTGTTAAAAAGATATTGATGGTATTTCGTTTGAGACTGTATTATGTAATAACTTGAATAGAGGCCTTTTGAAATGTCAATTTTTTTCACATTTGGGAACTGTCTATTCAAACAGTAGCTAAAATAACCCCCAAATAGTGCCATATACCTTAAATCAACCTCTTTTAGCAAACATTTTGAACATTTATGTGAACTGGGATTTATATTAGATGTTAAGTATGGAGGAGAATAACTAATAGTAATTTCTCATGGAAGTACTAGTGTAAGAGAAGAAAAAGATAATATTAATTTTTTTCAAAGATAAGTGTGAAACATGTTAGTGCAGCAGGGAAGTCTGGGAGCATCGAGGTAGGAGCTACCAAATAGGGTGAGATGAAGAATGGTTTCTAAGAAAAGTTGAGTGAATTGATTGTTCTTGCTCTTTGTTAACATGATTGGGATCCATTCTCAGCATAACAATGAAAACCTGGTTATTGCCAGTGTACGGTAAGGCTGTTGACTTTGATTTGTTTTAGCCAATTTAAGAACTCATTATTATCTGCTTTATTTTAGCTGATGCCTTTGGATTTTCATTCCAGTCTTTTCTCTTCCAAATGATGTCTCTTTCCAGTAACTTATTACCTTTATCATTATATGGACATTCAAAATGATGTTAAATAATGGTGATGGTGGGCATTTTTGTTTGATTTCTAGATTTAGAGGCTGCCTAAGAGCTTTGCTGTTAAGCAGAATGCTGATTTCAGGCTTAAGGGCGGAATGGACACTTGATAAATTTTAAGAAAAAATCTTCTGTGTTTATTAGAAATGGATATCGACTCTAACACCCTTTTGTAATTTATTTAAACAATATGTGGTTTTCTTTTTTAGCTTACTGGTATAATAGCTTTGTGAAAGAATCTATTTGGTCATAAGCTGTTTTCTTAATGTATTTGTTGGCATTTCTTTGTATTTTATTTGTCATTTTTGTTCATGTATTTATAAAAAGTTAGTAGCCTTTCGTGATATATTTATCTGGTTTGAGAATCAGATCACATTTCCTTTAAGGCAACATTAATATTTCCCTGATCCTAGAGTTGACTTATGGAAGTGTAAATTAACGTTTGTACTACCAGTATACTTTGTGGTCATAGAAAAGAGAAAACAAAGTCTGAATTGCAAATTATAGCCCAGTTTTTTTCAAGTGGCATCAAACTATTCTTGAGAAAAGGCTTATATTTTATGATCCATTCCTTTCCTTTTTTTCCTTTTATTAAAAAAGGAGTACTGTCTTCTTAGAGGCTTAATTTTAAGTGTTCAAAAATATTTTTTGATTCTACAGGAAAGCCTTTCATGAAAGTGAAAAAGTGACATAGTGCTTTCTTGGTATCCTTTACCATAGATACAGGATTTTAGAAAATGGATATTTTATATGGTAAAAGAAGTTTGATGAATTAGAATATATTTAAGTAGGACTACACTTGTAAGTTCACAGAAATATTCATTAGAATGTGGTTCAAAATACATTTCCAATGATAATGTTTGCAAAATTGCTAGCAACCAGTTGACCTAATATAAATAGCATGAAAAATAAATGTTATATTTAATATAAAAGAGGTATATCTAATTAGACTTGGCTTATTCAGCACATTTCATATTAACTAGTGAATCCCTTATAAAAGATTGACACCACCAGATAAACTGCTACAATTTACAGAAATGGATTATTTTCTTGCATAATAGAACAGAGTTTTAGAAAATTTTAGTAACTGAATCCCATGACAATTTGGGAAGAGTCAAATACCACACCTTGAGCTGAAAGTATAAGAGAGGAACATACCAACTTAACAGAGCAGCAGGAGTTTAACTATCAAAGTTAGTGAAGGAAAGGAACTGTAAAGTGTAGTTGCTGTTTGCCAACATGCTGCAGAAAATGGCTATGTGTGGATCTTGTTCATAAGTTATCTTTAGTGCAGCTATCTATGCTTAGACATTTACTCTTAACATTTGATATTTTAAAGTTCATTTCACTTGATTATAAATTGATTTGTTTTTCATAAATTACCATTGCATTGTCTTTACTGATGTTTATTCCTAGAGCCAAGAGAATTATAATAGATATTTTACTTCTAGTGTTCTAGTGATGTTTATTCCTAGAGCCAAGAGAATTATAATAGATATTTTACTTCTAGTGTTCTAGAAGTATAATAGAAGAAGCAGTTCAGAAGTAAGCGATACAATAATACTTCGCAAGATTTAATAGCAACATCTTAATTTTAAAAGCAAAAAACGTTATCAAATGGTACTTTATTGTTAAAATTAAAATCTGTAAAAAGGTAAAAAAATACAAATTCAAAAAATCCTTATGGCAAGGAATGAAAGAAATAAAGTTAATATTGACTCAAATTGACAAATTGAGTCTAGGTTGCGGTAATAAGGATTATAAAAATTAAAGTATAATGTTTTAAAGGAATAATCATAAGAAAAATATTAATTTGGTGGTAATGGACTGGGACTAAATCCCCAGAGTACGCCAATCAAAACCAGAAGAAACGGAGCAGGGGCATGGTTTGGCAGTGTAGGTGGTAGTTGATAGGTATGCTGATTCCTTCCCACCCCCCATTTTTTCAAGAATATCAGCAAATATATTTCTTCTTGTTTTACAGTTTTATTTCTTTTTTTTTTTTTTTAATGCCTATAGCACCTGTATTCCTAGGGTTCTCCCATCCAAGTACTAACCAGGCCCAACCTTGCTTAGCTTCTGAGATCAGATGAGATTGGACACATTCAGCGTGGCATGGCCGTAGACTGTTACAGTTTTAAATTTGTAATTTATAAGACAATTTAAAAAATTATTAAACTTATTTATTATAACAAACTTCTTAAGAATGTATAAGAAGCTTTCGATCTGTGATTTTATTATGAAGGTCTTATATATAAGCATACATATATATATATATCCAGCTTTGAAGCACAGATCTTGCAAGTATTCAAAACCATTAACTGTAGGTACACACTATATCAGATATTTTCTGTATTATGAAAATAATCAGGGGGAAATGATAAACTTATTGCAGCCTTTTTTTTTTTTCAGCTGCTTTTCTAACCCAAACTGTATGTCTTGATGACACAACAGTAAAGTTTGAAATATGGGATACAGCTGGTCAAGAACGATACCATAGCCTAGCACCAATGTACTACAGAGGAGCACAAGCAGCCATAGTTGTATATGATATCACAAATGAGGTAAGTAGAAGTGTATACTATAATGAAACTAGTTTGAATATCCATTTTTGATATTCAGAATTTTGATTAAAGTTTTTTTTAAAGCTTTTTGATAGCCCAAGCATGATATTTCTGCCAATGCTTTTATGAGTTGGAAAAGCTGATTTTAAAAAAAGTAAGATGAAAGTGTCTTAAATAATACAATAGTTTTAAGAATTTCTTTCCAAGAGTCCCATTGGGCAATCTTAAAAGCCTTGTCTCACAAAGACGCTCCTTAACCATTTTTTGAGCCTGTGCCTCAAAATAGCTGTTTCTTTGTTTCCCAGGAGTCCTTTGCCAGAGCCAAAAATTGGGTTAAAGAACTTCAAAGGCAAGCCAGTCCTAACATTGTAATAGCTTTATCAGGAAACAAGGCTGACCTTGCAAATAAAAGAGCTGTTGATTTCCAGGTATGTTGAATTTAACTTTGAAGGCACATATTTATTGTAAACTTTTCTTCTGTATCCACATGTGAACTATAGTTATAATTTTAAAACCATGCAAATAATAGAAAACACAAATTTATTAAACAAATGTGATACACTATATGTAATAAAATGCTTCTCATGATAAACCTGAATTTTTAAATTTCTTTATGTAAATGTAATTTATATAAATTAGTTCAGATTTTGTTGACCTAAACAATTACAAAATAAGCAAATGTTTACAGGTAGTGCAGAAATAAGTAAAAGCCAATTGCCTCCTACCCTTCTTAACCTTTTTCTATTTATCTAATAATATGTAAATATCAACACACATAGACATACACACATATACCTAGATATTTGTTGTACACATAAATCTGTACTCGTACTTGTTCTTAAAAGGGCCTTAAAAAATAAAGGCTCAAAAAATCCAGGCTCAAAAAATGTTATCTAATATAGTTAATTAGGAATATTCTTTGCTGTAAAATAAAATACAGTCAGTTAAAGCAAAGCAAATGTCTTTAGTTAGACATTTTAAAACTTATCCTGTTCTCCTGTTCTTTAGCTTCTCTACCAAAGAAATTTGGTTGTGGCCATTATGCATATATATAATATTGGTGATGGGAAATTATCTTTTTTGATGATGACTGTAGATGGAAAGAACATGGACTAAGAGAAAGGGAGTAGTTCTTGCACCATTAGGTAGTAAGCTGAGCATGTTGCACATGTGGTTTCATTTAATTCTGGTGACAAGCATGTGGGGTATAGTAATTATTACTCTTTCTAAGATAGTTACCTTCTGAGCATAGAATGGTAGATAGAGCTCTTAAATTCTAGTCAAAAGTTACTCTGTCGTGTAACAGTTCAGAAGGACATCATTTTTTTCCTTGTTAAATTAGAAAGATAATTGATTGCTCTTCACAACAGCTGTGAGGATCAAAGGCAATAATACATGTAAACTAAAGCATGAGAAAAAATGTAGAATAGTGATATAATTTTCAAAGGAATGATTCATGATGTACTCAAAATTAAATGTTGCTTTTAGAAGTCATTTAGAATTAAATATGAGGGAAGCCAGTGTTAGGTGTTTAGTTTCCCTTTGACCTCATTGCAAATAATGAGCATAAGTAGGATATGCCATAGTGGTTAAAGAGAGTTTTATATTTAAAATTGGGTAAATTTTCCCCTACCCCCAGAAATTGTCATTTGAAAGCAGATTTAATGTGAGACTAGATTAATAAGAATGAGATAGTACAGGAAGTTAAGGCAAAAAGAAAATTAACCATGTCTTACACAGCGCTCTTACCTTTATTTTACCTTTAATGATAATTGTTGTCAGTTATAGATAATTAAGTTGGAGTAGTAATAAGGAAGTCTTTTTTTTTTCTATAACAAAAAATAAGGCAGGTTAGTATATGCAAAGGATATATCACTTTTTTGTTCTATAAACAGGAAGCACAGTCCTATGCAGATGACAACAGTTTATTATTCATGGAGACATCAGCTAAAACATCAATGAATGTAAATGAAATATTCATGGCAATAGGTAAGGTTAACTTTTTTTCAACAATAAATATAGGCAAAAGTTACACTGGGGCTATTTGGTTTGACTCTTTAAATTCTTGGATTTCTTTTTTTTTCTTTGGGGGTTTTTTGGTGTATGTTTTTCTTTTAATGATTCTACAACTACTTTAGATCTCTTCCACCAAGCATTACTTAGTCATATTAAATTCGAAAGATTATTACCTATTAGGTTGTAATACTTGCAGTTTAGTTTCTTCTAAGTGATTTAAAAACCTGGACTTTGAGCTGATAGTTCAAGCAGTAAAGATTTCACTGAGAAATTTGGGTAAATGTATATTTCTATTAGGTTATACTTTTTATATAAAAGGAAGAAAACTCGGAGCAGTATTTTTCAATGCAACATGTAGATATAATGAGATTTCTTTCTCACTGATCTATAACTATTTTCATCTGTCCTTTTCTCTAAACAGAGCACTATTTTTGTTTTTCAAGTTCCTTTTAAATCATTATTGGCAAATAACACAGAAAAGTACATGATACATTTGTATACAGATGTATAGATTATTTTAATGTAAATATTGTAATGGAGAAAGTTTCAAAGCACGAGGCACAGAGAGAAAGGGAAAGCAAAACATCCATGCTTTGTAGGGCCTCAATTGTCATTTGATCCTACATAGCCCTCTTAGCTTTCTTTAAGGTACTTTCAATTGAGGATGTTTGCTGTTCCTTAGTGTTTGATTCTAGGTAATGAAGTTGAAATGGATATAAGGAAGTTTCCTTTTTTCAATAACAAAAGTATTTTTATTGACCCCCAACCTCCTTCCAGTAGTTTTAAGGTACAGATTTTATGGGAAGAATCTACTTAACGTTCTCAGTTTTCTGCCTCCACACTATTCATGTGCAGGTACTCTTCTTGTCCCATAACATCTTTTATTACACAGCAGTGGTTATTAACTGGGTATCCACATTCCTATGCCCAAATAAAAAATCTTCTTTTGTATTGAAGTCTGTTAAGAGCTGATTCAGAGGCTAAAGGAAACTCAGTAAAAGCTGCAAGTACTGTCTCAATATCTTTCACTAGGTGAGAGTTCAGTGGTGTCTTATTTAGGAAAAAACTTGCCTCTTTTTTGTGTAAAATATTTTCCTGAGAAATTCAGGCTTGGAGTTATTAGAGAAATACTAGAACAGTTGTGAAGGATTGAGCAACAGTATGCTCTTTTTATAAATGGGCAGATTATACCCAGAACCACATCTGAAAAGTTAACAGGAAACGAAGTAATTGGTCCCTCAAATCATACTGAACTTTAAAACTTTCTGATAGTATTAAGACTACCAGATGGGCTTTATTTAATTTGTATTTTTTTATTCAGATGTGCTAGTAAGGTCATTTTTCTCGTCAGAATATTAGAGTGTTCATTTATTTTTCTAAAATTAAAATGTTTTTTTTTTTCATGAAAGAAATCTCAAGTGTAAATTGAATTGTGGCTTTTCTATTTCTTTTGCCAGATTAATAAATAAATCACACAGTACACTCATATTTTTACATGTGATGACTTCCCAAAGGGAGTACACTTATTTCATAGAAGAAAGTCTACAGTAAATTTATCATCTGCTTTTAATTTTATAAGGTCTTGAGTGTCTTCTTTCTTGACGCACCTTTATTAACTTGATCTAAGATTTTTAGCTTCTCACAATCCAAATCAATTTAGGGACAAATTGGTAAGCTGCAGTTATCCACATAAAAAACAGAAAGCACCAGCTTCACTTTTGTAACACTCAGTAAGGTATGAGGTAGAAATCAATGTCTTTTGAGATCCCAGAAATGTCTTCACAGTAAAAATTAACCAATAGATTGTAAAAGTTCTTTATTCCAGTTTATTTCCTTTTCACTCATCTCTTAATTACAGAAAATCCTTGGAAAATTATGCTAAGGGGAGAAATGAACACTCAAAACAGAACTTGATATTAATTGTAATAAAGTTTACAGTTGACTGGAAATTTACCATTTTATTACTGTTAATATTACCATCCCTAGAGCAATTCCTAGAGAAGTGGCTCAAAGTGATGACTTCTCTTCCCAAAACTCAGTGCTCCTGGCTCCTAGATCCATTGCCTAGCCCAGCATCCAGAATTCTAACGATAATTAATACCGATGTGGAGTTTTATAACAAAGGATAAAAGACCTAAAACACAACTAGACATTCAGATTTTGAAGTAGAGCATATTCAGCTTTTGTGTAAACTGAGCCAAGGCTAAGGTTAAGTTAGAGTCTTACCATAGTAGTTTATCCCAAGGTTAATAGAGACCAGTGTGTCTAGCCATCCTTACAATCTGTACTCTTAGAGATGTTTAATATTTAGTGAAGCAAGAACATCAAAGACCTTTGAGAGCCATGCTCCAGAGAACAGCATTAGTTGTACAGACCTTAGCAGAGCTAAAGCCATAACTGCTGATTGAGGGGCTTTGTTCAGATGTGGAAAGCCATACTCATCTGACTCAAAATTGGGAAATAATTTTTTGAGAGAGCCACAGGAACAATTGCACTTATATTAGAGCTATTGGTGAATCCAATTAGATTTCTCAGTTAGCCATAAGAGAGGGGGAAATGGTAGATGTTTGAAGGGTAAAATCTCTGAAAGCCAGAAAGAAAATAGGAGATATGATTTTTCGTGATCTGGGGTAATAATTACATTACACAATAGAGGAAAAGTGCTGCTGGGATGATGGTATTTGTTTATATACTGACTTGTTCCAAAAAGTGTTTATCACAGTCGAGATGACATTGATACAAGCTCAACTTCTTTATAAATGTATTGGCTGGCCGTCATCTTTATTAACTTAGATTTTCTTTAAATAATAGAAGTATTAATGATTATGAAATTACAACTTTTCCGATATTAAGTATATCTATATGAAGAATTAAATATAGCTTTAATCAACTTAAGTTTTTATGCGTGTCAACACCTGGTCCCCATTTTACCCTTCCCTCAACCCACTAAACTCTCTAAGGACTATGCCCAATGTTTTGGTATTTAATAGATACTCAATAAGCATTTGAAAAGAATGAACATATGGTTATGTGATACTTTGAGATAATACCTAAATGGAAAGGAAGATTATAAGTAAGCAGATGAAAGTAATTGTGATATGAATATTCTAATTGTGTTTTAACTATTTATCTCTCAGCTAAAAAGTTGCCAAAGAATGAACCACAGAATCCAGGAGCAAATTCTGCCAGGGGAAGAGGAGTAGACCTTACTGAACCCACGCAGCCAACCAGGAGTCAGTGTTGTAGTAACTAAACCTCCAGTTTGAACTAGCTGGAATATTCTTCTGCTTCCTAAATGTCAATAACAGTGGAATTGGAGCATTTAACCAGCTCAGTATGACTTCTAAAAAGAAGAGACTTATGATAGATTCAAGTTTCTAATACAGAATTATTTTAAGTGTTTTGAACTTAATTTTTAATAACATGCATGTGACCCTCTGACAAATGTTTCAGCAGTAGAAGGGGGAAAGAAGAGCTGTGTGTACACTTATTTCCTTGGAAGGTTAGGGGGAATCATTTCTCATCTCCAGGGATATAGACAAATGACTATCCGAACCCACAGTTAACCATCCTGTTCTATGAAAAAGATTTGGACTTAAAATAATTGAGCTTTTCAAAAATATTCATTTTTTAGAAGCAGGTTCTAAAGATATTTTGCTTAGCTACAGTAATTTCTCTTAATATCCATATTTAAAGTGTACATTCCACATTTTAGCAAATTAGCCACAAGAAGACAGTCCCACATCTTCCAGGGGGAAATGAACATTAGTGGCATCTAAATTGTAGCCAGTCTTGTTATTTTTTTAAATGAGGTAAAAATAAAATAAAGTGTAACCCTGTCTTGTTTTAAGAATATGAAAACTGATAAATGCATCTTAATGGGTAGTGTTCCCTTCAAACGTAAGCTCTTCCACAGAAGTGAAACAAACCAAGTGTCTGTGATTTCTGTTTAATCACTGCTGGCCATTACATAGGTTTTGTCATTTCGGGGCAGGGAAGAGGATTTTATTCCCTTCGGACTTAATATAGTCAATGCACTAACAATTATGTACATTCAGACCTGATTATTTTAAATTTGATCTTCAGCTGTACTGTAAATAGGGTACCGCATTGTAGTCTCCATATGTTTACTTTTCTGTAATATTTAAGAGTTGCTTAAAGGTATACAAAATGTACAGTTATTAAAACAGCTAATGTTTTTCCTTCTTGCCCTCTTTGAACAGAAGGGGCCTCAGTTGTTCCTATGCGGCTAGAACCATAAACAAACAATGTACCGGTAATTTGTAACATAAGTATTGCAATATGTTAGTAACAGTTTTGCAGCCTTGTTTTCCAAAGTTCATTTTATTTCAATCAGTTCAGTACATTGCACTAATTGTTTTAGGTATTTTCATTATATGAAATCTACCATGTATCAGAGATGATTTAATCTATTTAAGTGTTGAAATGCTAGCAGAACTTGTACATTTACAGTAATTCAGAATTAGTAAGGAAAACAGTTCACCAGTGTTTAGTTTTATATTGAGGTGCTCAGGTTGGAATAAAGTGGTATAAAAAGCAAGTACTGGTTTTTCTCTTTTTTTGGCATGGAACAGTGAACATATATAAATAGTATTATGTAATCCAGAGTCCGCTTTTGTATTTTCTTTACTACATTCTTAGAAATGATTTCTGTGATATTGATATACTATCCTAATATCTGATCCATTGAAGAATTGTCTTTATATTTTTGTATTCTGGATAATCAGATCTTTATCTTTTATATCAGAAACTGATATTCACTTCCATTGAGAAGTATTACCATAACTGTAATGTTGTCTCTGGAGCCAGCCATTAAAGCAGCATTTACAAGTTCATGGCTGATATACTCAGCTGCACCTTCATAGAAACTCTTAGTGCATGTTTTTTCATTTTTACTTGAATCTTTTGGCTCACCATCTGCCTTGGTTGGTATGTTAGCTTCTTTCTCGGTGCTAGGATTACGATTAGTTATTTCTGGTAGAAATGTTTGTCCATTTTTAGAATCACGAGTGAAATATTTTGAATCAGACAAATTTTCTTTTGAATATGTACGTGACATATATCCTTTAGATTCTGATTTACTCTGAAACAATATACGGATCGTACTTTCTGATTTAGTAATGCTTGATTCATTGGTTGGGAAAAACTGAAGCTCTTTGGATGATGAAGATTTGTTTTGGAAGCTAGAACAGTATGTTTCTTTATACATGTGAAACATTGTCATTGCCAGTGCAGTGACTTCCTTTTTATCCAGAACTTCCCAGAGTCCATTAGTAGCTAAGATAAGGAATTGACATAAGTCATCTATAGGGACAGAAATAGTTTGAGGTGCTGGAATAATGAAATTTTTCAATTTAGGATTTCCATGAAATCCAAGTCCTCTTGTAGTTTTTATTTGCCCTTCTAGGAGCCCATCTGATTCATTTGAACTAATTATTGCTCCTTTCTTAAGTACTCTTCTTCTTTCATTGACGTTTTGCATGTTATGTTTTTTGGTTAGGCAAAAGCCTTTTCCATTTCTGCATAAGACTGCTTCCACAGTACCTAAAAGATTAAAAAAGAAATTGATCCTAGAGATTTAATAACAAATTATATCAAAATATGCTGTTAACTTTGTTTCAATGCATAAACAAAGGTCATTTAAAAATATTTTTAAAATGTGTAATACTGGTGTCATTGGATGATTAACAGTAATTCATATCAAACTGGGGGGCCAGTTTACCCCTTGTTTAAAGCAATTTAGTGTTTAAAATACTACACTTAGTATTAAAATTACAGATAATGAAAATCAAAATTTTTATGAAACAGCTTAATATTTTTGCAGAGCCAAAAGTTGAACTTTTTTATAACCAACATATATTTCATAGAGCAGACATTTCTAAATGTTTAAATAGATTCCTTTTCATTTAAAAAAACAAACTTTGATGTTTAAAGAAGAGTTTGAGAATTTTGTAACTGGTAAAAGTTAAAACCGGAACATAGAGACACGTGATGAAAAAAAATTAGAATGCCACTGTTAATTTCAGTATTATTAGGATCTTGATGTGTGTGGCTAAAAAGAAACTAAGTCACTTAGCCCCGTGAAGAAAAAATATTATGTATAGTAATATATTAAATGGATAATAGCCAACATGAAATTAAACTCTGAAAATTGAAATCTTAAAAGTTGGTTGTAGATTGTTCATGATTCAGGTGAACCTGTTATTTATGTGTGTTTCATTGAAATCTGAAGAAAATCTACACATAACTCTGAACAAATTTAAAGATGGTTGTATTATCAATACTTTCTTTGGTTTATTAAAAAAGATTTGTTTGGTAGGGAAATAGATTTCCCCCAGGTTTTTAAGAACATAACTTGTATATTCAAGCATAGGCAATAGTTTTTCTTGATATGGAATCATAAAAAAGTATCTCAAATTCTGAAATGGGATTAATGATATTTGAATATTATAATACCTTTGAGAATGAAAATTTATGGAGTAATGAAAATAAATATACATTAGAATATTCTGTTTTCAAACATGATGCTGTGCCTGGAATCAGAATTTTGTTGCTTTGTAAGTTCAATTCTAATCCCATTTTTTTAGGTAAATGAGTTTTAAGTTTCAAGAGACTGAGGTCCACACAACTAGTATAATTGGACAGAAAGCGTAAGTTGGTGAAGGATTAGTGTCAGGAATAGACTGATGTTGTTGGCTCATTGCATAATGGGAATTGTTAAAATACCTGAGCTATTGGATGGAACCAAAGGATGACGTATGTGGAAAATGTTTTGGAAACCTAAGAACTATCATGAACAAATGATAGTCCTAAAAATGAAATGACCTCTTTTATTTCTTGGTAGTTTGGTTATTAATATTTTGTATTAATGTCTTTTATGCTGGTCATTCTACTTAACACTCTTCAGAGAATAAATCTTGACTTTTGCTAGTTATAAATTACTGTACCAGCAAAGCAGCATGGAATGGTATTGAACATGCCAGGTGGGTAAACTGAATTGTATAAGGAGGACATATGGTTCAATACCTCTTCAATTAAGTTTAAACTTCTTTATGTGTGTACATGCACATAAATAGTGCAACCATTGCTCTGAAAACATGGCTCAGATGTAATTTGGCTCAGAACAGTCAGATCCACTGACTTCCTAAATATTTGTATGTGACAAGCCAAAGCCTGTTCAGCAAAAAGAAAAAGCATTGTTTCTCTACTGTGTTGTTTGAAAAGAATTTAATAGAATTATGTAGTTAATGGAAGGGTGGTAAACTGGTATTTTGATTTTTAGTTGCCTCTGCAGAGAGCTTGGTAAACATAGCCTTATGCACTATTTGTTTCTCCACACACACACACACACACACACACACATTTTTAATACTGTGCCAGAGGATAGAAAATGCCATTTTGGCTGATTTTACTTTTGTACTATATTCTAGAAGAAGGGACATTAAATCCTGGTTGCAGTTTTTGCTGTACCATTGATTTGCTGTCTGACTTTAGGTGAGGTACTTAATTTCTTTGACAGTTATTCATCCTGATAAAAAGGTGATAGTACCTTCCGAATAACACATCTTTACATGTGTAAATGATATATGAAGGAAAGAAAAAGTGGAGAGGTTACCGATATTTCTCACATATACATGCATAGCCCAGGAGGTAGAGGGATAAGTAAGATCCAGGCTCTGGAAGAGCATTAATGGAACAGATAAGGAAAATTGGATATGCAAAGTTAATCATTTTATTTCCTGGTCCTAGGGTTGCATATGCTGTCACATGCAAATGGGGTTGTTGAAAGCAGTTGACTGTTAAGCTGAAGGAATAGAATAATGAACAAAAAGCCCCAAGAAGGATGGAAAATTGCAGGAAGAGCTTAACACAGTATGTCTGTGTTTGGAAAATTGAAGAGAAGAACAAGTCATGACAGTTTCAAAGAGAAGACAGGTTGACTTTAAAGGGAACTGTGATGAAGACCCTTAAATAAAAATTTTAATGAATCTGAGCATAAGTAAGAATTCAAGTTCCTAGACATAAAGTTAACCAATTTTCAGTAGCCGGAGAGATCGTGCTCTTCAGAAGATGTTATCAAAACAAAAATGGAACAGGGTTACTGGGAGTGCAACATGTTTAGGAACATTAATCATATAGCAATTCAAAAACTGCTTCAAGATGTTACTTGAGCCTTTTTAAGATGATGTATATAGTCACGCAGAGTGTTCCTTATGCAGAGGGCACTGATGTAATTGCCTACTGCAATTGCTGGGTTATCTTCAGTTTGTGAAAAGCGAGAGTAACCCTGTTACCTTCAGAGTGACCTTAGACATCCCAATAGGGAATTCCAAATGAGCAAAATCAAGATTTTTTTTTTTTTTTCCTCAGATAAAGCCAGCAAGTCTACTTACCATTGAAGATAACAGGAAAGTTATTAAAGAACTGGAGGAAAGAGGAAGAAAGGTTTTGTGTGGTGATAAGGAAAATACCTAGGATGCATGAGTGCCCTGGCATAAAAAGACAGCTTGTTTAGAAGAAACAGCATGGGGAAGTGGAAAGGCTTGACACACTTGAACTTTAATCCCAATTTTATATGTGTGCATCTTTCATTAAGTCACTTTATTTCCCTGAGTAACTTTTCTACCTGCAATGTTGTTGTTTTGTCAAGGGTATTGTGAGAATTTAAGAATAATTTAGTAAGTACACAGTTGATGAAGGTTATTTTTCATTGTGTTCCATGAAGGGAGAAGCAGACGAAGAGAGGCTATCCAAAAGAGGTTGAGACGAAGCTATAAATGTTTCTCTTCAGACCCATTTATGAAAAATTGTAAGAAAAGCCTTATGAAGTAGAATCATATAGGCTTAAGGGAGTAGGGAGCAGCTACTTGGAACTTGAGAAATGAGGAAGGACATGGTTATTAGGTAAAGAAAAAGGAGCAATTGAAAAGGAGCATAAACTAAGGAAACTTAAACATGAAGTATACTTAAAATTGAAGCATAATAGAAACACATGTAAATGATGTTAAACTAGTTTTTCTTTAGGACTCAATTTTGGCAAAAGAAACAATTTGTATGCACGGACGCTAGGTTTATGACTCTTCCTACTGAAAGCATGAGAGCTGACTGATGTGAAGCTAGCTTTCAGTGGATGTTCAAAAGATGGTTCATTCATTTTGTAAGATGTATGTGCTCATGAAACTCATGTTCACCATTGTACATCTACAGCCTAACAATACTTTATGTGCCAATCTCAACTATTTGTCAAATATTTGTTGAATGTGTTCTCGAGAACCAGATTTGTATATATGTGAGTCCATCACCAACATTTCTCCCCTAAAAAAGTAGAGGGAAGGTAAAGTATATAAAATGTCAATATTATTTAAGAACATCATTTTCATTCCTGCATAAAATAAGGCAATTCTGAAGCTGAATTAGGTTTTAGGGGGAAAGGATACAGCTGGAAATAATTTTAAAAGCACACTATGAGTGGGCAGAAATATCTACATCTATAAAAAAAACTATAAAAAAATAAAACCTTGACAGGAAAATCAAAAATTAAATGAGATCTGCAAATACTGCATCAGTCATGAATGAAGACAGTGAAGACAACATAAGAATGAGATACACCCAAAAAACAAGATGCCTGGTGGTATTCACTTGAAGTAATGGGACTTCAAGTCTAAAGGACATGAGTCCTAGTTCATTCACCACTCTTTATGTAGTGATGTAACCTTATGTAATACTTCAGTGATCCTCAGTCTTCTCATATATTTAAACGTGATTATTCTTTCCTTAAATGTGAGGATTAGATAAAGGAGTCAGTTGGTAACCTGGAGAAGAAGGAAGGGGGCTTGACATGGCTAACAATTAAGGAATTGTGGATTAATAGAAAAGTAGTGAGTAAAGCCAGGCTTGGTTTTTGAATCTGGAGTGAGCTCATAGGACAGAAAACTAGGACACTAGGAAACAAAAGTTTCTGGGGCCTCTTTAAAAGGAATTTTTAGAAACAAATACACAATCTGAAAATAAAGATATTGGAATAGCAGATATGCAAAAACTAATACAAAAGAGCAATAATGTGGCAGTCTGATTTTTGGATTGACTCTCACTGAGAACCAGAAAATATCCTGGATATGTAAGTCATATGTATTGATGGGCTATAAAAAAGTTAAAAATTCTCAGGTCAAAAGAGTAATGGCTAAATCCCAGAATATGCCAAGAGCAAAAGCTGGCTTTTACCTAAGAGCATTTATGGAGCTGAATAATTTGAGCTTTTAATTTTCACAGCGTTGTTGAATAGGACATAAAACCTGGGGCTTGTTCAAGGTGGGGAAGACTAATGGTACTCCCCAACAAAGGTAGGACTCCAAAGGACCATGCCCTCACTGAAAACAATAAACCAGAAATAAACGTATGCCCCTCACCAGCACCCAGGCTGCCAGAAAAAAAAAATTGACTATTTCAAACCGATGCTGAACAGTAGAGGAAAGAAAAATAACAATTCAGAACCACCAACTTTCATGCACGGCATACTTTGTTTTGTTGTGCTTTGTTTTATTGCACTTCACAAATGTTACTTTTTTAGAAACTGAAGGCAAGCCCTTCACCAGCAAAAAAGATGATGACTTGCTTTATTGTGAAACCTGCTTTATTGCGGTAGTTTGGAACTGAATATCTGATTATTTCTTAGGTATGCCTGTATTTGTAGTCTGGAAAACCTCAAATAGATCCTTTAATTCAGATTGATAGGGATAATAAGCAGACATCAGGGAGCAGTAAATACATACTGTGGATGACACAGGCCTTAAATAATTGCCCAAAATATAAATTCTAGGAAATTTCTGCTTCTGGCCAGTGACTGGATTTACCCTTTCATTTGCATTGAGGTGACAGAACTGAGACCCTGGGAAGACCAAGGCGGCTAGAGTTCTAGGACAGAGTACCAGAGAGAAGAGAGCTGCACAGAGAATCCCAAAGATCTGCAGAGAAGCTTTCCCAAGTGTTTAGTAGGGTTTTGATCAATGTGTGCGTATGAGGAAACACCCCAACCCTGGGAAAAGAAGTATTTGGAGAGGATTAAAGAGAACATTGCCCAGGGCTCACTTAGGGTTGAGAACAATGTCTTTTCTCACCAGTCAGACTGGAAAAACAATTCATGGGTCACTGGATAGTATACTTAAGGAGGTCTTGCCTCAGTGCTGGAAAATAAACCAAATTGAGCATTGCTCTGGACCTTTCTGACTAATCAAAAGCTGTATCTAAAAGGATCAAATCACTTCTAAGTAACTATCCCCAAAGCTCAAGATGATACGTCCGGGGGCGGGGAGCGAGGGGGAGAACATTCACATGCTAATCCCTATAACCTGTGAATAAGAACTCATTTGGAAAAAAGGTCTTTACAAGTGTAATTGAGTTTTGAGATGAAATCATCCTGCACTATCCAAACTGGTCCTAAATCCAAAGAACAGTATCCTTATAGGAGACGGGAAGAGACACAGGGAGAAGGGCAGAAAGCCATGCGAGGACAAGGCCAAGGAGGGCCTGGAGCCACTAGAAGCTGCAAGAGGCAAGCATTTTTCCTTAGAGGTTTCAGAGGAAGTATGGCCTTGCCTACACCTTGATTTTAGGCTTCTGGCCTCAAGAACTGTGAAAGAATATTGTCTTAAGCTGCCAAGTTTGTGATAATTTGTTATGGCATCCCTAGGAAACTAGGACACCCGCAGAAAAATACTACCCACAATAAAATAAAAAAGCAATCAATTGAAACTAAACCAGAACTGACACAGATATTAGTAGCCAAGAATATTAAAAGCTGTAACTGCATTCCTTATGTTTAGAAAGTTAGGTACAGACAGACATGGAAGATAATTTAAAAAATCAAACTTCTGAAGATGAGAAATAGAATGTCAGAAATATATTTGATTAACGGAAGATTAGACATTGCAGAAGAAAAGATTAGTGATTTAGAAGATGGCAATAGAAACTGTCTAAAATAGCATAATTTTTTTTTTTTAAATGAAAAGAGCATTACAGAGCTTTGAGACAATTTCAGTTGGCCCAAAGTACATAATTTAAATGCCTCAAGGAGAGGAGAAAGCTGAGGAGAAAAAAATGAGGTACATCCCAATTGGTTTTGCTTGAAACCAAATCATAAAACCTTTAAACTAGCCTGAGGCAGGAAACCATGTTATAGAGGAACGGAGATAATAGACAACAGAGTTCTCATCATAAACGATGCAAGTCAGAAGACAGTGGAGCAATATTTTTAACACACTGAAAAGAAAAAATCTGTAAACCTAGAATTCTATTCCAAATGAACATATCTTTCCAAAACAAAGGTGTAAACAGAGTTTTAAGAATTTGCTAGAAGACAACATTACAAAAACTATTAAAGGGATTTTTAAGCAGAAGTAAAACAATATCAAATATAGGTCTACAAAAAGGAATAAAGAGCACCAGGAATGATAACTGCATGGGTAAATATACCAAATTTTCTTACTGGACTCTATTTGAAAAAATAAATACTTAAATAAACAAATTATACATTATATGTTATATATTTTATATTGTTAAGATGACAATACTCCTCAAATTGGTCTACAGAGTCAACACAATCTCTACCAAAATGTCAGCTAGATGGTTTTTGAGAAATTGACAAGCTAATCTAAAATTTATATGGAAAAATCAAGAGACCCAGAATAGGCAAATCAATTTCAAAAAAAGAAAGCAGAGAGACTCACACTTCACAATTTTAAAACCCACTACAGAGCTCCAATAATCAAGACAGTGTGGTACTGGCATAAGGATAGACAGATCAGTGAAACAGAATTAAGACTTCAGCTATAAACCTTTACATTGGATAATTGATTTTTAACAAGAATGACAGTATCCTCCAATGGGAAAAGAATAATCTTTTTAGCAGTTGGTGCTAGGACAACTATATCCACTTACCAAAAAATGAAGTTGGACCCCTACCCTATGACACATACAAAATTAACTCAAAATGGATCATAGATCTGCAGGAGATAAAACTATAAATCTCTTAAAACACTGGTCTAAACTTTTGTGACCTGGGCTTGGGTAATGGTCTCTTAGACACCAGAGTATAAGCAGCAGCAACAACAAATTTAAAAAATTGGATTTCACCAAGATTAAAATGTTTTTACTTAGAAGGACATCAAGAAAGTAAAAACCCATGGAATTGAAGAAGATATATCATACATCTGATAAAGAACTCGTATTCAGAATATAAAAAGAACCTCTACAACTCAACTATAGACAACCCAATTAAAAAACGTATAAAAGATTTTAGTAGACATGTCTCGAATGAAGATATTTAAATAACTAATAAGCACACAAAAGGGGTATTTGACATCAAATCAAAATCACAGTGAGACACCACTTTATACCCACTAAGATGGCTAGAATCAAAAAGACAGATAGTGTTGGAAGAATTTAGGAAAATTAGAACCATTATATGTTCCTGGCAGGATAGTGAAATGATGCAGCTACTTTGGAAAATAGTTTGGCAGTTCTTCAAATGGTTAAACACAGAGTTACCTTATGCCCAGCAATTCCACTCCTGGTATACAAGAGAAGTAAAAACATGTCCACACAAAAACTTGTATACAATGTTTATGCTAGAACATTTTTGTCATCTCAAAAAGTAACGTAGTACCCTTTAGCAATCAGCTCCTTATCCTCCTGTTTCTCCAGGTCTAAGCAACCACTAACCTGTATTCTGTCTCTATACATTTCCTACTGTGGAGATTTCATATAAATGGAATCACATAGCATGTGTTCTTTTGTCACTGTGGTGACTGTTGCACATATCTGCAAATATACTAAAAACCATTGAAATGTACACACTTTACATGGGTGAATTGTGTGCTTTGTGAATTATATGCTTTGTGAATTATATCTCGAAGCTATTAAAAATAAAGGCACTGGGGAAAATGATTAAAGGGGTCAAATAAGAATCCTTATGTTTATAAGGAACTCGTGTGGTTAATTAGGAATGTAAAATTTGTAGTTTAATTGATGTTAAGGAAAAAATTATAATTATATATTCTGTATAAACATAGTTGTTAGTATTTTAATCCTATGAGGACTATTTGAAGTAAATTAAGAACACTAAGAAAAATTATAAAATGCAATATAAATGAAAAGTGCTAAGAACAAAAAACCAAAAATGTCAGTTTGGAAATACCTTTGTTTACATGCATAAAATCAGCATTTATTCGATGGCTTCATCATTGCCCTCATGTTTCATTATAAAGTGAAGTTTTTTTTTTTTTTTTTTAATTCCTGAGTTGTGAAGGCACTGGTATTTTACAAATTTCAAACAAGAAAAATAAATTCCCTTGTTGTAATTATAGGTCTTATTTTTTAAAATATAAAATATGCTCTTGATGAATTTGTATGGACATTTATTTTTTATAGCTCATTTTAGTTATTTTCTTTTAAGAATGCTTTTGTAGCATAAACCTTGTCCTCCCTTTCAAAGCTGTTTGTTTTCCCTCTATATTTTTGTTTCTATTAAAATGAAGGATGCCTAAATGAAACAGTCTGACACAATTATGCAAGCCTGGAAATAAGCCAACGAATGTTCGATCTGAGATTAGAACCAACCAAACAGCAGTGAATTTAGGAAAATTAGAACCATTATATGTTCCTGGCAGGAGTGAGCCTGGAAATAGTGACTCTTGGTAAACTAACATTTAATGATTTTATCTCCTCATTGACTATCTCTTAATTTCTCCTTTAATTTTGCAAGAACCCAATATCTAATGATATTTTCTAGTAGAGGTCCCAAGTCCAAGAATATGGGTTGGTTCCCAGATTGATCTGAAATGTGAAAACTGTTCAGTGAAGTAAGCCTACTCTGATGTGCTTTAGAAACTCAGGGTAGACCTTGAAAATGACAAAGACTTCTAGGAAATCAACATTGCACTTGGTCCTCCATATTGCTTAATCTGGGGTTTTCGTTTGAGGCTCACAACCAGAGCTAGATCGGAAACAGGCTGACTTCCAGGGACCTTGACACTGTAATGGTCTTTGTGAATCGAAGCTGGAAACCATTCCACTATCTCATGCTGCCTCTGAAGGGGATTGCTTCCAGAGCCTGAGGAGGCTGGGCTGCAGGGAGTGGCAGAGATGGCTCTGAGCTTCCATGTTCTCATCTGGGAAAATAGTAAACAGGTCCCAGAAATCTAATGCAGTTTAGGGAATATAGAGGACAATATTGCATTATTATCATCAAACTTATGAAGAAACTAAAAATTATTCCAACCACTAAAAAAAAGTATGCAATGGTAGTAGAGGTATTAATTATCACAACTATGGCAAACTCACAATAATATATAAATGTATCAAATTAATATGTATATCTTAATGTTATATGTCAAATATACATTTTTTAAAAACACGATACTTAGATATTGTTAGATATCAGGTTCTTAGAAGACTATATGAGACATTACTTTGTGTTCAATATTTAGTAAGTGGACACTATCAATAATAATTCTATTCATGAAAGAGGTAGTGAAACCCTATTAAACATCACATGGAACTCAGCCTGGAACTCATGTTAACTTTGCTAAAACTGTTTTACCCCTGGGCTTTTAATTTTGGCAAGCTCCTAAGCTAGAGCTTTAGCACTGAAGGTGAAATGAATTGCTTCCTGAAATAAAATTAAAATATGTCAAATATTTAGAGAAGAGAATGCATGGCCATAAAAACAAGGCATGAACTATTGTTTTCTCTAAGATGAACTTGATGCTACTTGGCCAGAGCACAAGAGTGACCTATTGCAAACGTATTAGTTATCAGAATAGCTGACCAACAGAACAACTGAACAACTATACTAATAACACTCTAAAGAACTTTCCATTCATCTGAAAAGAGAAAGTGTGAAAAATATTTTTTGTTTCATTCAGATTTAAACAAATACAATATCTTTGCTTTACCCTTTATCAACAGCTGTATTGCTACCCATTTAGAAAATCTAATGTTTTGGTCACATTATTTTACATATGTGCCTCCTTGAAAAATAATTACAATGATTTTTGTGCCTGAGATCGGCATTTAAACTGTGGTTATTATTTCTTAAATTGGTCAATGAAATTTCTCGGCAATAAGTCAAGAAATAATTCTGGGAGCATAGGGGCTTTGCTTCCAGGAATAAATGATGTTACGGTGTAACCCGGCACTATTCAATGTACATACCAGTGTTTGCAATATGTAGTACTCCAGAAATTATTTGTGGCATCTTCTGGGAAGGGAATCTCTCTGCCCAACCATCATGATCATTGGTTTTTCTCCATTTCTTGGCATAGGGATATTTAATGCTGCCTTCCAATATACAAGTAACCGCAGAGCAGCCACTCCATCGAACCCTGGATACTTCTTTCCTTCCAAGACGTAAAAGCCTATCCATTCTCCAAAATGCTTTTGCAAAGGCTTTGTGTATGTTCTCATACTCACACATCAACTCTTTTGTCCTTTTCTTCTCAGAGAAGAAGTTTTCTATAGCTCTGTATTCTTCCCTAAATACTGTATGAAAAGAACTGATTAGTTTTTCCTCCTGAGGGGTCATTTGGTAGGAAGGATCAAATCTGGAAAGTTGATGCAGAAGTAAAACTGGCAGTTCTATTGACGCCAAGTCTGCCGCTGGGGCACCATGATGCCCATCAAACAAACCAAAAAAACACACATTGGGTTTATTGCCAAAATTATTCACTACAGTGAATCTATCATTCATGGCAACTCTCCATGTAGAATTCCTGTTTTCACAAACAGCTACTCCTTTAATTAATAGATGGCAGATTTTCTGAAAATATGTGGAACTGGAGTTAATGTTATCAATAATCTTATAGTATGCTGGTATTTGTTTCTTCCAAAGTAACTCAAAAGCATGATCAATGCTCTGTAGGATTTGTTCAGTGAATGTGAAAGATGACAATAGTTTAGTAATTATGAACTGTCTCTGAATAGCAATCACTGAGTGTCCTGGTTTATTTCCACCTATCCATTGAAAACCCAGTGTGGTCAAGGCTGCATGCTGCTTTTTATGGAGAAAAACTCCAGGTAGATCAATTTCACACTTACATTTGGAACAGGGAAATGTAATCACTTGATCACATGTAATCACTTGATCTTGATAGTCTTCAGAGTCTCTTTTTGGTCTCTCCTCCTTCTTCTTCTTTCTTACAGGTTTTTTTCTACATGGAGGTGGAATTTCTTCACCTGAATCAAATGTCGATTTTCTCTCATTCCAATCTCTCGATTTCCAAAACACTCTGCAAACAGGATGAAAGGTATTTACATGTCAGGAATGAAGCAGTAAAAATCTCTTCAAGGAGGCCCTTATCTTTACAATTTGCTTTGGCTCTTCATAATTTCATAGAGGCCTAAAAATGAATATTCTGATGCATCTTTCTGTAATTCTCAAAAAACGCATGGTAAGTACTCTATTATAAGTTAGTGATTGACCTGTGTATGAATGAATGAAATTAGGTAAAATCTCCACAAAGTCAGTTGGACAGCTAAAAACAAATACTTAGAGAAATTGGCACAATATTTTATCCCAGGAATGTGGAGGTACCTGCTTGAGACCTAGGAATCTGATTCCAAATATGAGCATAATTATTTTCGTACTCTATTTTGTCTTGCTCAAAATACTTCTGTTCTAAGTAAAGGGTTCCCAAGAAAATGGGAAATGCCAAAACCAAGCAGAATAATGAAAATAATTGATAGTAAGAACAGAACTTTTTAGGACTACAATGGGAAGGAGGTATGGGCTAAGGAAAAAAAAGAAAAGATGTGGAGCTGGATGATAAATTTCTGGAGAGCAGGCACCCTTATACTCCTTCCTATCAGAAGCATCTAGAACAGTACTCTGTACATGAGAACATTTTTATCCATTTTATGCACGATTCCTAAAGCATGGGATTTTTTGCAAGGGCCTATGGAAATGTTCGAGACCTGAAAAAGCAATGCTTTGGTTATATAGTATATTTTTAAACCTGAAAAATCAAAACTAATAGCTTTAAGTGCTTAAGAAATGTGACATTTTGAAAACTAGTTAACTTCAACTTAACTCATATACAAATTATATTTGTTATGGGTATATTTCATGTATTAGATGTAATGAGGGGTGGGGCCTACAAAAATAAGAATGCCTGGAGCCCATATGGACTTAAAATTGCCCCAGTCATAATAATAAGTATTCAACAGTGCTGATGGTGGTTAAGATAAGAAATAAACCCATTTGACTAAAATATATAGCAAATATTTTAAATTGCTATTATTTTATAATATGCAGGTAAAGGATAGTTTTTCTGGGGCTTAATGAACTGTTGGGACAATATGTAAGGCATTCTAATACTATGTTTTGACCTCAATTCTATCCATTATATCATAACTTTGTTTTTCAGTATACAAGAGATAGCCATAATATGGCTCTCTCTCATATGGAGCCATTCTTAGAATGTAATGTATCATTCCTAAGTTCATTCATTCATCCATTCATTCAACAAGTACTTGGGTGTCTGACAGGAACTGTTATATTTGCTGGGGACACACCAGTGAACAAAACAGGCATGGACTGCAATGAAGCTCATATTCCGATTCAAAAGACAGATTATAAATAAAGGAAACATGTAAACACATACTATCAGATAGAGGTAAGTATTACTATGAAAAATATAGCAGATTCAAGATATAGAGAGAAATAGAAGCCCTCTTTTGTAAAAGAAATATCACTCTTCCATGTACACAGTCTAAAGGGAGCCGAGGTTTCATTTGATTACTAAATGGAGGAAAAAGAATATTGCAGATATAATTGTTCATTGACTACATTTGTTATCCAATTAAAATGAAGGGAATTTACCTGAAGGCACTATTCATTTCCATTCCTTTGAGATTGTTACCTTCTTTTGCCCTCTCTTTACCACCTTTCCCCAGCCTCTGTTCTTCAAGCTTGGGTAGCCATAGTAACTGCAGTAGCAGAGAGGTAGTGGTGGTGATGGCCGTGGTGGGGGTTCCACTGACTTGGTGGTACACTTCTCCATGTGGAATGTTTAATACATCACTTGGAACCTCAGTCAGAACTCACTTTATGATTCTGAAGGACTCAAGCAGTAAGGTCACAAATTGTATTAAGTAATAAACTTGTCTGAAATTTCTGAAAGGATTATTTATTAAATATACTGTTTTATGCCTGCATAATAGGATAAAAACAAAATAAGAGGAGTGACTATCAAGTAAGTTTTTTTCTTATAAGTTGTAGCACTTTCAAAATAATGATTCCATGTAGCTATCCTTAATATAAAGACCAGTTGCCTTCCCACTGACAAATATATCATATATCTCAGGGTATTTCAGGCCATCTCTCCAGGACTCTCTCTCCTACCTGCCCTATAGAGCCTGCCTGCCCATCCCATCTTGCAGTTCCAAGTCACTGCCTGAAAGTTATAGACCTTTTCAGGACTGTCTTTTTGTTTCTTGAGGCTGCCTTCACTCCTGGCCAATATCTTTAGTTCATAGGTTCTTAATCTACAGTTGCATTCTACTCTCTCACCCCAGGGGAGATTAGAACTAGAGTAGCTTGCTTGCATGATGAAGTTTGGACAAGCCCAAGTGCTTACTGGACATCTCTATGGGGATCAATCACAGTTAAAGTCAACATGTCCAAAATGAAACTCACTACTTTCTTCCAGAACCTTCTCCCACCATTAATTTGGTTAGGCTGGAAACTACATTTCCCATAATCCCTTGCCTATGTGGTTCCAGGTTAGAGTTGGCCAAGAAAGGGATTTGGGAATACTACATCTGAATGCCATCATGGTTCAATGAGATGACCCACAGACCCAGAGGCGCCTAATGGGTTCCAACTTGTCCTTGCTTGCTCTACTCTGCATTCAGCTCTTCCTCCAGATTACAAGCAGGCCCTGCTTACCAACAGCAGCCCCAGATCCATTAACAGATGCTTGCCTTGGGACCCACCAAGGCAAATGCTTCCTTTAAACTTCTCCATCAGCCTCCCCTTCGTGGTCCTACTTCAGTGGCTAGACATCCCTGGCTTCTCAGACTGATTGGGTGGGAACTTCTCTGGTCCTCCAACTCTCCACCCAAGATGTCCAATTGCCCAGCTCTTCCTACAAACTGTGTAAGGTCTAATTTCAACAATGAATTCTTTATTTAATAATTCCTAGGCTTTGACTTTACTGATTGAACCCTAGCTGAAACAAGTACCACTCCTACCCTGTCATTTGTTTCAGGATATATGCATTAATCATTAAAGCCCATCAGATCTCTCTCTTCAATATTCACACCACTGTCTCCTTCCCCACTGCTATCACACTGTTTCAGGTTACCAAACTGTTTTGTCTGACTGACTGCACTAGCCTCTTAACTGTTCCACCCACTTCCAGTCTGGATGTCCTTGGAGCAGCCAGATGTGATCCAACTGCCTAAGGCTGGTTACTGGTGCCCTTGTTCTTAGGATAAGCTCCTTTAATGTGTTTGACAAAGCTCTACCTCCTTGGCTTCTGTTAACCTCTCATTATTGCTCTCTTACCCCATTCCAATATTGTGTAAAGCCATTAATAAATCTTTACCAGTTTAGTAGGAAATGGTATTTATTTTAATCTGAATGTCGTATTATTCAATTGCTTTTTAATTCACACCATGTATGCACATACTGTATATGCATTTCCAGCAGCTGCATCATCCCCATGCCACTGTAAGTGAGAAGGAGTGAGGCATCTCCTTCAAGCAAGTACTGAGTGTCCCACAGGCTCCAGCTCCCTGGGGGGCAGGGGGGACGGAGGGGGGAGGGAGGTGCGGCGGGGGTGCATCTTCAGTGTGGCTATGGTGCTCATATCTCACCCCATTCAGCTCTCAGGCCAGATGGTGATTAGGGTAGTACAAAAGCCCCCTTATAGAAGTTAACCAGTGACTTAATGTCAACTTCTTTCCAGAGACACAAAAATAGAGAAAACATATTCCATATGAAATTCTTCCTAAGGGTGGTATATTCACATGAGTATATCTACACACGGGTTCTCAGTAGCTTGTCTTCCAAAGTGTCTTTGTTGTCTGTTAATTTTGTTTATCTATTAATTGATTTTTTAATTTATGTTATTTTATTGACTTAAAAACATGTTGCATTTTTATTTATTTGATACCCAATTAATGCAGTCTCCTTTTTAGAATATTCAAACAATAAAGAAGTATGTAGAGGAAAAGCAGAGATCTTCCTTTCCCCAAGGTAACCACTGCCAAAAAAGAGGTGGGTATTATTCTAGTCCAGTTTCTATGAATTTTCATATATACACAAAAACATAGACAATCTATTTTTAGACTTAGGTTTAATTTGCATACAGTTAACTACACAACTATGAAATGTACAACTTGATGAATTTTTATGTAGAAATACATTTGTAGACTTCATTAAGTCTTGTTTTCTATATATTTAAAAATGGCAGAGAGGAAAAAATATGGCATAGATGATAAAGGCTTTATTCATCATTCTGGCAACCAAATCAAAGTTGTGACGGAAATAAGGAGCAGCAGCAAGGAAAAATCGCCGGGGATATAGATGAATAAGCCACACAACTAGGGAGAAAGTAGGACAGGATGAAGACTCGGGGTTGCCCCGTCTCCAGCAGCTGAGTGAGACCGAGGCTGCAGCAGCGGCAGTGGCAGACTCCTCTTAACAGGGCTGCATCCACGAGCGGATTTTTGCAGTGATGGACCTGGTCACTCTGAGCACCAGAGCAGATTCAGCTGCGTGCAGAGGGCATCAGGGACTTACAGGGAGACATTGTCGGAGTGAGAGCCTAGGCGAGACTCACTCTGTACAGAAGTGCCAGTGGTATCCATTGTTCCCTGTTGAGCCCTCCCCTCTTCCGGTGTGCAGACTCAGCACCACCATAGCCATGGGGTCAGCAGACTGGACAACAGAGGTCGATCCATCCAGAAGATTCCCTGAAAACCCACCACCCCCAATTTGCAGCCCCGCCCAAGCCACATCCAGGTATAGCCTCAGCGAGTCAGGTGCTTCTTGATGAGAAGCGCCTAGACACACACTGGTGGAGGCAGCTGGCCTCAATTTCTGGTGTGGCCTTATGAGGTAACTATAAGCACAGCATCTGTGGATCACTTGTTGAATCTTAACAGGTGGCCCTGAAGGGATAGAGGCTTGGGCTAAATTTAGCCTGCAGCTGAACCCCTCTCAGGACTGTACCAATAGACACCGACTTCACAAATCTACACTAATAAGACTGGGAGACTTAGGAGCTTTGCCTCGTGTATAGAAACAGACACAGAAAGCCAGCCAAAATGAGAAGACAAAGAAACAGAAACCATATGAGAGAACAGAACAGAGATCCAGATATAAGGAAGTCAAGTAATCTAACAGATGCAGAGTTCAAAACACTGGTTATAAAGATGCTCAATGAACTTTTGGGAAGTGTAGATAAATTTAGTGAGAACTTCAACAAAGAGATAAAAAACATAAAAATGGAATTTATAAAGGGAACCAGTCAGAAAGGAAGAACACATTATCTGAAATGTGAAGTATATTAAATGGAATAAACAAAGGAATAAACAGAGTGAATAAAGAAAAGGATCAAATGCCCTATCTAGAGGAAGGGAGAGCCAAGGACACACAATCAGAATGGCAAGAGATAAGATGCCAAGACCATAAAAATAATTTAAAGAGCACATGGGACACTCTTAAGGCTCCAAATATCTGTCTGATCGGCATAACTGAAGAAAATCAAGATGTTGAAAAGCTGTTTGAAGAAATAATGATGGAAAACTTCCCTAACCTGGTGAAGAAAATGAACATAAAACCCCAAGAAGCTCAGAAAATTTCAAAAATCAGGAATCCAAAGAGGTCCACAACAAGATACATCATAATTAAAATGCCAAAGTTTAAATACAAAGAAAGAATATTAAAAGCAGCAAGAGAAAAACAGATAGTTACTTATAAGGGAATACCCATAAGACTGGCAGCTGATTTCTCATAAGAAACTATGCAGGACGGAAGGGCTTGGCAAAAAATATTCGACAGGATGAAGACCCAGGATCTACAACCAAGAATAATTTATCCAGCAAAGCTATCATTTAGAGTTGAAGGACAGATAAAAAGCTTTCCAGACAAAAATAAGCTAAAGGAATTTATCACCACCAAGCCCGTATTACAGGAAATGTTGGAGGGACTTCTTTTTTTTAAGAAGAAAAAACATGTATCAAAAACAGGAATAAAGAGTGATAACAACTACATTCTTATCAATCAGTACATCAAATGGAAAAGAATTAAGTGCTCCAACTAATAGAGTAGATGAATGGAAAGGGAAACAAGACTCCTACATGTTGCCTATAAGAGACTCACTTTGGATTAAAGGACACAGACTAAAAGGAAGAGGATGGAAAAAGATATTGCTTTGATGGACCTAGAAGGTATTGAAGTCAGACAGAGAAAGATAAACACTATATGATTTCACTTATATGTGGAATCTAAGGAATAAAAAGAACAAACTAATAAAAAACAGACTCACAAATATAGTGGACAATTTGGTGATGAACAGAGGGGAGGGGTATTAGGGGGGCTGGGAGAATGGGGTGAAGGGTTAAAGTACAAATTAGATGGATGGTCACAGGGATGGGGAGCACAGCATAGGGAATGCAATTAGAATGAATATGTTGGCTAGGTAGAGGATCGGGGAGGGAGAGAACAATTGGGGGGATTGTTTTACAAAACTGTACAAATGTCTAACCAATGTATTGTACACTTGAAACTAATTAAAATAAATTAATTAAAAGGCAAAAAAAAAAGGCATAAGATATGAACATTCACCAAAGAAAACGTACAGATGGTAAGTAAGCATATGAAATGATGCTCGATATTATAAGTCATTAGAGAATTGCAAATTAAAACAACAAGATACCACTACAAACCTATTAGAATGCTTATAGTCCAAATCATTGATAATACCAAATGCTGGAGAAGACGTAGAGCAGCAGAAACTCTCATTTATCGCTGGTGGGAATTTAAAATGGTACAGCCACTTTGGAAGGCTGGTATTTTCTTACAATACTAAATATATGTTTACCATATGATCCAGCAATTATCCTCTTTAGTATTTACCCAAATGAGTCAAAAACTTGCATGCACCCCAAAATCTGCACATGAATGTTTAAAACAGCTTTATTCATAATTGCCCAAACTTGGAAGCAGCAAAGATGTCTTTCAATAGGTAAATGGATAAATAAATTTGGTACATCCATATAATGGAATATTATTCAGTGATAAAAAGAAATGAGCTTTCAGGCCATGAAAAGACATGAATGAATCTTAAATGTATATTCTAAATGAAAGAAGCCAATAATATTCTAATAACTATGTATGGTGTCAGGTGGGTACTAGGCATATCCGAGGATCACTTTGTAAGTTATATAAATGTCTACCCACTATGCTGTACACCTGAAACTAATATAATATTGAATGTCGACTATAGTGGAAAAAAAATTTTTAATTAAAAAAAGAAATATAACAATATAGACATTAAAAAAGCCAATCTGAAAAGGCTACTTATTGTATGAATTCAGCTACATGACACTCTGGACAAAGCGAAACAATGGAGATAATAAAAAGGTCAGTGGTCTACATCCATGCCACCCTGAATGTGCTGGATCTTGTCTGATTTCAAGCTAAGCAGGGTCAGGCCTGGGCCTGGTTAGTACTTGGATGGGAGACCACCTAGGAATACCAGGTGCTGTAGGTGGGAATAAAATAAATAAAATAAAATAAAATAAAATGAAATGAAATAAAATAAAATAAATAAAATAAAGTGAAAGAAAGAAAGGACAGAAGGAAGGAAGGAAGGAAGGAAGGAAGGAAGGAAGGAAGGAAGGAAGGAAGGAAGGAAGGAAGGAAGGAAGGAAGGAAGGAAGGAAGGAAGGAAGAAAGAAAGAGAGTTAGTGGTTACCAAGAGTTGGGGAAGAGAGAAATGAATGGGCGGACCACAGGGGATTTTTTGTGTGTCTGAGAATATCTTTATTTATTTTTTTCTTTCCCTCCCCCCTCCCACAAGGGATTTTTATAGCACTAAAACTACTCTGTATGATGTTGTAATGATGGATCATGTTAGTATACATTTGTCAAAAATCAAGGAATGTACAGCACAAAAATGAACTTGAAACTATGAATTTAGGTAATAATGTATCAATACTGGTTTATCAATTGTAATGAATGTACCCTACTAATGCAAGATATTAATAATATGGACGGAAGAGAGTGGGAGGGCCATATGGGAAATTCATACTTTCTGCTCAATTTTTTTGTAATCCAAAAAGTGCCCAGAAATGTTTATTAATTAAAAATATATGGTGAGCCACTCCGCGACGGCCACTGAGCAGATCGAACTCACTCGTTCTGCTGCCTCGCTCCGCTTCCTCTGCAACCATATCTGACAAACTCAATATGGCTGAGATTGAGAAATTTGATAAGTTGAAATTGAAGAAGACAGAAATGCAAGAGAAAAATCCACTGCCATCAAGAGAAACAATGGAACAGAAGCAGGCAGGCAAATCGTAATGAGGCACGCACCGCCAATATGCACTGTACTTTCCACAAGCATTGCCTTCTTATTTTACTTCTTTTAGCTGTTTAACTTTGTAAGATGCAAAGAGGTTGGATCAAGTTTAAATGATTGTGCTGCCCCCTTTTCACAACCAAGAACTACTGACGACTAAGGCTGCACCTGCCTCCCCCCACCTGCCCGTCTGGTTGGCAGGGAAGGAAAAGAACTTGCAGGTTGGTGAAGGCAGAAGGTGGGAGGGAGAACAGTGAAATCTAGAGTAAAAACCAAGCTGGTCCAAGGTGTCTTGCAGGCTGTAAATTGCAGTTTAATCAGAGTGCCATTTTTTTCTGTTCAAATGATTTTAATTATTGTAATGCACAATTTTTTTAAATATGCAAATAAAAAGTTTGAAAGCTGAAAAAAATATATGTGTGTGTATAAGTAGAAACATTCCAGGAAAATATCTTTCTGAAAGTGTATCCAATAATTTTTTTTTTTTACTTAATTCACATGTAAAGTAGACAAACAGTAAAGGTTGCAGGAAATTAGAAGATTGTCTATATTGGGAAGGCTGACAATGCAAGAATTCTTTTACTATAAGATGGCAATCTAAATTATTCATTTTATGTACTGAGCATCTACAGGAGTAGGCACTAGACATAAAGGCCAATGGAAGGTCCCTACACTTGAGGAGCTCCTAGACCTAAAGGCCAATGGAGGGTCTCTACACTTGAGGAGCTCCGTGTCATGGGGAATATAAACAGATACATAGATACATTATTAAATAATAACAATGGTAGAGCTTACCATGTGTAGAAACTATTGCTAAGCATTCCGTCAACATTGTCTGACAACTACGTGACCCTGCAAACAGAGACTATTAACCGTTTTACAGACAAGGACACTGAAGCTCCAGAGGTACGTTAACCTGCCTGGAGGAAGTGGCAGAGTTAGGAATCAATCTCAAGTATA
>NW_011888782.1:7092715-7097131 GCF_000151845.1 Pteropus vampyrus
CTGAAAAAAATATATGTGTGTGTATAAGTAGAAACATTCCAGGAAAATATCTTTCTGAAAGTGTATCCAATAATTTTTTTTTTTTACTTAATTCACATGTAAAGTAGACAAACAGTAAAGGTTGCAGGAAATTAGAAGATTGTCTATATTGGGAAGGCTGACAATGCAAGAATTCTTTTACTATAAGATGGCAATCTAAATTATTCATTTTATGTACTGAGCATCTACAGGAGTAGGCACTAGACATAAAGGCCAATGGAAGGTCCCTACACTTGAGGAGCTCCTAGACCTAAAGGCCAATGGAGGGTCTCTACACTTGAGGAGCTCCGTGTCATGGGGAATATAAACAGATACATAGATACATTATTAAATAATAACAATGGTAGAGCTTACCATGTGTAGAAACTATTGCTAAGCATTCCGTCAACATTGTCTGACAACTACGTGACTCTGCAAACAGAGACTATTAACCGTTTTACAGACAAGGACACTGAAGCTCCAGAGGTACGTTAACCTGCCTGGAGGAAGTGGCAGAGTTAGGAATCAATCTCAAGTATAGTCACCTATAGTAAAATAGGTGACTTTTCTATTATGCCATGAACAGAGATAAAAACAATTCATTTGGAAGAAGAGAACAATCAGTGATTCATTTTGCTTAAACAAGTTGGCTCTTTATTATTTGAAACTTTTGAAGTTCAAATACATTTACCAGTCTCATCTCTTATTTTCACTCTTTTTCTTCCTTGCCTTTTTCTCACAGAAATACATTCTTTGGCTTGTTATTTTCCCAACTGAAAGTCAGTCAATCTCATGTGGCTCAATGGAAAGGTGGCCAAACTAGAAAATACTGAAAGTCAACCTCTCTAGTAGGCTGCTGTTGTTCAGCTTAAATCTACCCATGAAATTCAAGTTTGCTAGATGTTCCACAACTGTGATCATAAAGGTTAAAGCAGCAAGCACCAGCTCCGTGGAAGAGAGCTATATTTAGTAGTCCTTTAGGAGCTGTCTCTGGATATCGCTGAGATCCTGGTACAGGCTGTTACTGTTCGAGGATTTCAGGGCCCATGGCAGAGAAAATGGAGTGGGTGGTTTGCTGACGGTTTTTATAAATACCCCAGTATTTATTTAATGGCAGAAACACACAGAGAGAACACAGAGCATTAGAGGAAAGAACACAGTTTAGCTCCATTCATCCGCTGGGCCCAGGACCAAGTACTTTCTAGCCTCTTCTGAGGATCTGCCTCTGGAACCAGCTGCAGCCCTGTGTCGGGGGGGAAGTCACCTGCCTGCCTGCTGCAGGAGGAAGGAAGGAAGGAACAGGGAACAATGAAGCCCTTGTTAAAAGCCAAGATTTTTTGTTTGGTTTTGTTGTTTATTTTCTGATCATGTCACTCCTCTGCTTAAAACTTTTCAGTAGCTCATCACTGCTTTTAGGATAAAGGTGAAAAGCCCTGATATGGCAGACAAGGCTCTGTAGAGCCTGCCTCTTCAGTCTCATCTCTCTCCGCTTTCCTTTTCTTTAAAGTTCCTCAAACATGTCCACACTCTACTCACCCCAGGCCTGTATGTGCTATTCCCTCCACCTCGAATGCTTTCACCTTTACTGTCAGTAATTTTAATTCATTCTTTATTCTCAGCTAAAATATCTCTTCCACAAGCTGAACTTTAGCATTACCGGGAAGATATTTCTCAGTGGCTCACACAAATCCTCCATCTTTGTCAAATGCTTTCACAACTCTATGCTTTTTATTTACTCAACTTTCTAATGATGTATTTGTATGATTATTTATGTCTCTTTCTCCAATTCTGTCTTGTGTGCTATTTTAACCTTAGAGCCAACGCATAGACCTATAGTAGATATGCCTGCCATGTAAGAAGAGTTCTATATTTGTTGAGTAAATAAATGAACAGATGAAATAAGCACTTGAGCACTTAAATATATAATTTTAAATAAGTAGAGTAAGAAAGATTCCTTTTTTTTTTTTTTTTGGCAAGGGAACCCTTGGTTGACCTCACAGATTGCAAGGACCTTGTCAGTTTACAATCTCTTATTTTTTTTTTTTTTACACTTTCAGAACCTGGTCTTCCTAAGTGGTCTCCCATCCAAGTACTAACCAAACCTGAACCTGCTTAGCTTCTGAGATCAGACAGAATCAGGCTTGTTCAGGGTGGCATGGCTGTAGACAGGATTCTAATTCTTTATCCTCTTCCTTAGTTTTTAGCAGTGTTTTAGTCTGCAGATACATGCCCCATAATCTGGCCAATAGTAGGGCTAAGAGGAAGGTGAATGGAGTATCAGAAACTCTGTTGGGAACTTGGCCATTAAAGCAATCTTATCCTCTACAACTGTGCTGTCCAATATGGTAGGCACTAGCCACATGTGCTATTTAAATTTAAAGTTGTTAAAATTAAAATTTCAGTTCATCAATCTTGTAGACCACATTTCACATGCTCAATGGCTCCACTTGGTCAGTGGCTTTCATACTGTAGAGCTCCAATGCAGAACATTTCTATTATTGCAGAAAGTTCTACCGAATAGTGTGGCTTTAGAATAAAACATATCTCTTTTAAACAGAACACAGGATTCTCAATAGGGTGAAAGAAAAAAGCTCATTTTTTTTTCTGCTTTCAGATTTGGAGGTGGGGGAGAGACTCTGCACCCGTTATAATTATTGTCTCTATTACATGTAATTCCAGCTGATGCAGATAAAGTTTCTCTATCTGTAAATGGGACTCCTAGGTGCTCCTTATTAGGCCTCTTATGAAGACTAAGTTAGTTACAACACATATTCAGGCCCTTAGTCAGCTTTCAATAAATAGCAGTCACTATTATTACCAGTTAAAGGGATTAAGAGCAAGAGAGACTCTGGCACAAGTTACTTAACTCTGAGCCTCAAGTCCCTTATTATTTAAATGGGCATAATCACTTTAACATCTTTGTAAGGATTAGATAGGATATTTTGCCAATAGAGTTTAGCACAGTACCTGGCATAGACTAAGTACCTGAAAATTGTTAGCTATTCTTATTTTATTATTGTTAAGTGCAATAACAAATTTGAATTTCTCATGAATCATCTCAGAGGTTGGATTCCAGATATTAAAACATTCCAGGTATGTGCCTGAAGATGTGTGGATGTGGCCAGAAGAGCTTCCTGAAGCTTTCATTTGGTTTTGCTGAGAGGTGGCAGGCTAATCTGTAGGTCAAACTGTTAGTCAGTCAGTTAGATTCCTCATGGTCATACTCACATTTCTGAGATGCTCATGACTTTTCACTAGGCCAAGAAGTGCCTGAGAGAGGCCACGTGTCAGAATTCTACTAAAAAGTATGGGTCATCTTAAACAATTGAAACTTTAAGTTTTCTATTTGGAATCAACTAGATTCCTCTAATATCTTCTGTACAAACTGCTGGCTCTGTTTTCTTCCAAATTTTAGATTTGTTTCCATCAGGCAACCAAACTCTAAACAGGATATGTATGTTTGTCTTTGGAGGGTGGAGAGTGGGAAAGAAGGGAGGGAAATGATGTTCAATCCCGATGTTGAGTTAAAAACAAGAGAAGGAAAGTGGGGGTGCAAAAGAAGATCCCTAATATTTACTGAATATCCATTGCTGGACAAATTGTTTTTATTTTTTCTTGTGGACTTCCTTTTTTCTTCTTGGAAAAATTTTAATTCAGAGTAATACACATAAATGGTCAAATGTAATTGTATTTAAAGTGTACAGATATTGAGTGTATTGTCATCCAAAAATTGTGAATGACAGTAAATGTAAAAAAAATTATTTTTTACACTTAAAAAAAGTTATCTTCTAAAATTTTAAAAAGGACCCATTAAAACAAAAAGTGATAGTTAATCACTATCAAATTTTTAAAGTTATTAAAATAAGCTGAATATTTTATCATTTTAGAAAATTCCAGAAGTCTTTTAAAATAATTTTTTTAAAACCGTTCATGGTCTTTGCATTCAGTGTTCACTTGTTTGCCAATGAAAAAAATCAATGTTGCACTTCCCATGTACAATGTTTATATCTCTATACATATAAATTTAAGAGTAAAATGAATTGTTTAATATTATAAAATGTTCCTCAGACACTGTGCAGTGTTAGTGAACACTGTGCTAATTTATGAGGATCTTCAAAACATGAATTGGAACACAAAGAGAAGCAGGAAAATGGCTGCTTGGCACTCTGGGAAACAATACTTTGTTATGCAAGAATCTTTTGCATTCATGCTAAGAAGGAGGATTTGACAAGTTAATTAATTTGTCTTTTCTCTTACCTAAGCATTCCTGCCACTCAAATCCTGCACTCCTAAACTGTGCCTCTCTCACATGCAAAACTTCTCAGTATTCTGATGCAGGCGCCTTCTGTTTTGAGGGAGTAGGACGAGAGATGCAAGGATGTGTGTCTCCCTAGGGCT
>NW_011888782.1:7098416-7105685 GCF_000151845.1 Pteropus vampyrus
ACTTTAACATCTTTGTAAGGATTAGATAGGATATTTTGCCAATAGAGTTTAGCACAGTACCTGGCATAGACTAAGTACCTGAAAATTGTTAGCTATTCTTATTTTATTATTGTTAAGTGCAATAACAAATTTGAATTTCTCATGAATCATCTCAGAGGTTGGATTCCAGATATTAAAACATTCCAGGTATGTGCCTGAAGATGTGTGGATGTGGCCAGAAGAGCTTCCTGAAGCTTTCATTTGGTTTTGCTGAGAGGTGGCAGGCTAATCTGTAGGTCAAACTGTTAGTCAGTCAGTTAGATTCCTCATGGTCATACTCACATTTCTGAGATGCTCATGACTTTTCACTAGGCCAAGAAGTGCCTGAGAGAGGCCACGTGTCATAATTCTACTAAAAAGTATGGGTCATCTTAAACAATTGAAACTTTAAGTTTTCTATTTGGAATCAACTAGATTCCTCTAATATCTTCTGTACAAACTGCTGGCTCTGTTTTCTTCCAAATTTTAGATTTGTTTCCATCAGGCAACCAAACTCTAAACAGGATATGTATGTTTGTCTTTGGAGGGTGGAGAGTGGGAAAGAAGGGAGGGAAATGATGTTCAATCCCGATGTTGAGTTAAAAACAAGAGAAGGAAAGTGGGGGTGCAAAAGAAGATCCCTAATATTTACTGAATATCCATTGCTGGACAAATTGTTTTTATTTTTTCTTGTGGACTTCCTTTTTTCTTCTTGGAAAAATTTTAATTCAGAGTAATACACATAAATGGTCAAATGTAATTGTATTTAAAGTGTACAGATATTGAGTGTATTGTCATCCAAAAATTGTGAATGACAGTAAATGTAAAAAAAATTATTTTTTACACTTAAAAAAAGTTATCTTCTAAAATTTTAAAAAGGACCCATTAAAACAAAAAGTGATAGTTAATCACTATCAAATTTTTAAAGTTATTAAAATAAGCTGAATATTTTATCATTTTAGAAAATTCCAGAAGTCTTTTAAAATAATTTTTTTAAAACCGTTCATGGTCTTTGCATTCAGTGTTCACTTGTTTGCCAATGAAAAAAATCAATGTTGCACTTCCCATGTACAATGTTTATATCTCTATACATATAAATTTAAGAGTAAAATGAATTGTTTAATATTATAAAATGTTCCTCAGACACTGTGCAGTGTTAGTGAACACTGTGCTAATTTATGAGGATCTTCAAAACATGAATTGGAACACAAAGAGAAGCAGGAAAATGGCTGCTTGGCACTCTGGGAAACAATACTTTGTTATGCAAGAATCTTTTGCATTCATGCTAAGAAGGAGGATTTGACAAGTTAATTAATTTGTCTTTTCTCTTACCTAAGCATTCCTGCCACTCAAATCCTGCACTCCTAAACTGTGCCTCTCTCACATGCAAAACTTCTCAGTATTCTGATGCAGGCGCCTTCTGTTTTGAGGGAGTAGGACGAGAGATGCAAGGATGTGTGTCTCCCTAGGGCTTGATACCATTAAGTAGAAGGGCGAATGTGTAGGTTTACAGAGTTGCCTTGTCTGGAGCTCATACCAAGTGACAAGTGACAGAGATGTCCCTGCCCCACCCCCACTCTGCCTCTGAGTGTTTATGATGTGAGTAACTCTCTAAATTATGGGTCCCAGAGTAGGGGCTCCTCTTGCCTGAGGCTAAGGGTGATGCTGCTTTAAAAACTAATTAAAGAACATGCAATGTTTAATGGAGGTGAAAGACTATTCTTTAAAAGCACTGCAGTGAACTTTCAGTAGAGATTGAGGTTTAAGGTTGCTCTATCAGGCACTCTTGCTCCGAAATGAAATATAAAGAGAAAATTTTAATAAGCTGGTGACTGCTGCCTAACACTATGCTCAGCAATTGATTAAGATGTAACAAGGACTTTATTGTGAAAGATAAGAACAGTAAAACTCAAAGAACACATAGGAGACTGTCTTCACAACACGGGTTAGGCAAAGAGTTTTTGAAGGGGACACAAAAGCACTAAACATTAAAGAAAGTATTGATAAATCAGACCAATAAGAGTAATAGCTTTTTGTTCATCAAAGGACACTATTAAGAGAGTAAAAAGCAAGCTGCAAGCTAAGAGAAGATATTTGCAACACATATAACCATCAAAGGATTCAAACCCAAAATATAAATTGAAAATTTACCAAGAATAAATAAGAAAAAGAAACACTAATTTTAAAATGGGCAAAAGATTTAAACAGGCATTTATTTCACGGAAGAGGATATCTAAAATGCTAGTAAGTAAACGAAAATATGCTTAACTTTATTACACATGTTGTAAATGCTAATTAAAACCACAAAAAGATATCATTGCACAACCACAAAAATGGTAAAAATTAAAGACATCGACAGTATCAGAGTTTGATAAGGATGTGCAGCACTGTCATTTTAATACCTTACGGATAGGAGTATAAGTTGAGACAGTCACTTTGGGAAAACTGGCATTATCTATTAAAGCTCAAACACTTTCCCTATTATCCAGCAACTATATTCCTAGGTATATACTGTGGAGAAATGAGTCTATGAGACCGCTAAAAGGCATTATGAGAATAGTCATAGCAACTTTATTCAGATTAGTAAAAACAATTGCAAATGTTCATCAATAAGAGAATGGATAAACTGTGGTATAGTCATTAAAGGGACTACCACACAACGATAAGTGACATATGCTATATAGAACAACATGATGGATGTCATAAACATAATGGTATTCAACAAGGGTCCATGCTGTATGATTAAGAATAGGCAAGGCTAATCTATGATGATAAAGCCAGAATGGCAATTGCCTTAGGGTATTGACTAGAAAGGGGCAAAAAGAAGCCTTCAAGGGTATTGGGACTATTTTATATATTGATCTGAATGGTAGGTAGGCAAGTATGTGGGTATAAAAATTCATTGAGCTGGACAATTAAAATTAGTGCACTTAACTAAACATGTTATATCTTGAAAAAAAGTCTACAAAAAAAAAAAAAAAGAATAGATATCCCAGAAAAGAGAGACAAAGGAGTAAAAACAGCTGAAAATACAAACTCTGACTCTTTCTTTTCTTTCTTTCCTTTTTTTTTTGCTGTGAAAGAAACACAGATGTCTATTTTTTAAAAAAATCGACATAGAATTTCAATATAGTTGTCATTTTTTCTTTACAGCCTTTTAAAAAATATTAAGCCCATCCTAAATAGATGTAACACATTTTTTGCAAATGTTTCACTTATAGATTTAAGGCCTTCCCTAAATGGGAAGATTGGCTTAGTTATACTTTAGATCCTCTCTGAAAAAACTACTAAAGGGTATGTTCAGCAAGAAAAAAAGGCAAAGTTAGATCAAAGAGTACAATGCAAGAAATGGCGAGCATAGGAATTGTTAAAATATGTTGGCATAAATGTTAAATATATTAATTAACTATTTACTGCATGTTATGGACCTAATTGTGTCCCCCATCCCAAATTCATGTATTGAATTTCTAAACTCTCGTTCCTCAGATGTGATTATACTTGCAGATAGGATCTTTAAAGAGGTAATTAAGGTTAAATCAGGTCAAATATAATTGATGTCCTTATAAAAGTGGAGATTAGGACACCGATGAATGCAGACTGAAGACCATGTGAAGACATTAGAGGAAAATGGCTAACCCGGACAATACCTTGATCTTGGACTTTTAACCTTCAGAACTGTGAGGAAATAAATTTCTGCTGTTTAATCCATCTAGTTTCTGGTTCTTTGTTATGGCAGCCCTAGCAAACTAATATATTGCAATAAAATAAGAAGTTGGTTTGTGTCATAAAAAAATGTAGATTAAAACAACAATAACAAGAAAGATAGGAGTGTTTTGTGGGTGGTTATAATGTGCTAATATTCTGCTCCGTTTTCAACCATGTAAGAGAAAGAAGTGTTCTCTTTTAGAACACTATACCTTGGCAGTGTTGAGCAGTTACAGTAGAGACTATCACCCACAAAGTCTAATCTATGATCTAGTGCTTTACAGTAAAGTTTCACCCAACCCTTCTCCACAGGGTTTATTTTGTAAACGTTAAAAAGCATGAGCAAGGAGGATACTTGGAAAATAAGATAAAGAGAGATATGAAGGAGGATTTCTTAAACTAATTATATATATGTATACACACACACATCTGGCAAATGAAAACAATAAGATATTTTTGTGCTTTGGGAAAATATGTTACTATGCGCAAATACCATGTTTGTGCTTTGGGGGAATGTCATGTTACTATAGTATAGTTACTGTACTATACTATGTTCCATTTTTCTTCTTTGATTTCTTTACCCAAAGTGGTTGCTGATGTATAGCACCTATTCCATAAATTGAAACACTTTGCTCTAAGCTTTCATTTTAGACCTAGAGGGTCAACCACAGCGTGCTCAGCCAACTAAGACTTAAGATTAAGGAATGGAGGAAGCTAGTTTGCCCTTATAAGGGGACCCTAAACTGGAAAACCTGTCCTGATAATTTTTTTCTTTCTTAATTTGTGTGAACATCTTCTCAGAGTTAGAGAATTAGAATCACTCTAAGGTTTTTTTTTTTTTTTTTAGTTGTCTGGCACTAACAAGCATAAAATTCATGATATTCAGATTGTTACAGAAAATCTAGGTCATACCAAAGTTTGATTCTATGGAAATTTGATTTTCTTATATAATTTTCAAGTTGCTTGAAGAGGTAGATACTCACACGTTGCTTCAGAAAAGCTGTCAGCCACTTAGCCTGAGTTCAGAAGGAGACTTCATTTCTTCTACATACTTTGTACCTTTACTGTAAATGGTAGGTAGGCTGGTAAAACAAGCACAAGTGTTAGTATTTAAAACAGTAAACAATGGGGGAAGAAAACCTCTCTCTTTACGAGGGCAATGCTCAGCCAAACACATTTAGGCCTGCTCATATTAAATATGGAAAATTATTATTAAGAACAACTAAAAAACAAACAAACAAAAATAACACTAAATGTATTTGGGGCCAGCCATACTGTTTGGGGGAGAGTTTCAGGCAATACAGGAAATTCGCAAAGGCCTTGAGGCAGGAAAGAGCTTTCTGAGTTGGGTTGGAGGATACCACAGACTGGGGACAAGGGCCAGGAGAAGTAGGCCTTGCTAATCAGATTAGTGGAGTTGAGATTGTATTTTAAATGTTATGAGGAGCCACTGGGAGGTTTCAGATGGGGAGTTATGGGATAAGATCTGCATTTACAATTTTAAATCTCCATACTGCTGTGAAGAGGGGATTGTGGTAGAGCAAGGGTAAAAGCAGAGAGAGCAGTAAGGAATTTGCTGTTAGGAGTTGGGGCAAAAGATGGTGGCCATAGAGACAGATAGGAACAGATCAAACATAGAATTTACAGGTAGAAATGTCTACTAGCGTTTATTGAGAACTTTCTTTGAGTGAGGAACTGGGACTACAAAAGTGAGAAACATTAAGTTTTACTCCCAAGGGTGCCCAGTGAAGGGCAACTACTTTTGCAAGTTTGCTGTGTGTCTTTCTAAATCTTCCTCTTTTTTTTTTGCATTGTTATATGCGTTCATTGAACGTATACAGAATTGTGCTTACGTGCCATGTGAGTTTGTTTTTAACATAAATGGTATTGTGGGGTTCATTCAACAGTATTTCTTGGAGATCTAGCCATGCTGTCTCGTTTGTATAAAGGTAATTCTTTGTAATAGCCTCATAATGGTATTAATATGCCAGAAGTAACCTCCAGTGGTCAATCTGTCCCGTACAATTCCTACTCCTCATGCCCTTTATTTTCTAATTGTGGCTTCTTTACCTCAGTAAGTTGTAAATACTTTGTAAACTAAAATATTGTCTTTTATTTTCTTGGTACCTACTTCCTAAAAGGGCTTTGCAGACAGGAGCTAAATGCTCGCAATAGCCTGATTCGGAAGCCTCCTGAATCCTTTGCCCTTGAAATGTCCCTGACTGGTGCTCATAACACACTTTGAATAGGCCTTGAAATTCTAGGCCTTCAGCCTAAGGCAGTGTGTCATCTGGGTGCTCTGAGTAGGAAAATAATAAAAAATAATGTTCAGTTGATGTCACAAGCCATTCACCATTCAGACAGTGATGGTTTTCAGAATGTATTGAAATGAGGTTGTTTTCTTCTGCTTCAAAAGATCTTGCAAATAGCCAGTATCCTGAATTCTGGGAGTGGCTTGGGAGGGGGAGGTGATAGGTGAGTTAATATTAGAGCTGGGTACAACATTTTATTATGGAAAATTTCAAACATACAGAAAATTTGGAAGAACTGTACCATGAACACTTCTATATCCACTACTTAGATTCACCTTTAACATTTTACTCTACTTTATTAACATCTGTCCATCAGCTTCTTTGGCCGTTCACAGATGCATCATTCCATCTTATTTTTTGATGCATCTCAAAGCAAATTGCAGATATCAGGCCATTGCACACCAAAAGTTTCAGCATGAGCACCATTAACTAGAGTTCAATATTTATGATTTTAAAAAATATTTGAGGGAAGTTTATATCCAGTAAAGTGCACAAATACCAAGAGGACCAGCCCATCAGTTAGACCAATGCCTGCTGACATGTGGAACCCAAACCCCTATCCATATCTGCTAACTTCACAGTGTTAGACTTTGATCAGGGGATCACAGTCTTTAAGACTCCCATCCTGCTTTGATCAGAATAGTGGGGGACGAGGGGGGCGCGGGGAAGAATGCAAAACACCTTTGCAGAGCCAGGATAGAGTAAGAGTGGTAAAGCGAGGCACAGAAAGCTAAGAAAGGAAGCAGCCCCCAAGCAACTGTCCTGATAGCACCTGATGAGAGTTTGCCATTTCAGACCTGCAGTTGCGCTCAGGTTGTAAGAGGATATTTCCTTCTGCCCTAACGTCTCTGTGTACGTCTACAAACTTTGAAAAAAACTTCATTTTTGCATATTGCTCTGCATTAAAAATCAAAAGAATGTAGAGAATCTAGAAAAAAGACCGAGAAAATTAACTGGAAAAAACAGGATGGGAAGGGTACTCTTTCCAGGGAAAAGCACAATAATGAGAGCTATAGGCATGCAAGGAATTTGATTATCCACACATTATGACCCATATTGCATAAAAATTATCACTCACATTACAAAAGCAGGGCACTTGTGGAAGGGTCCTAAGGAATAGTCCTGGGCTTTGAGAAACTTCTTTAGAAAGACTGAGCAAAGGTGCAAAACTTTCAAATGAAAAACTGAAATGTTCGTTCCACATTACTAAACACTACCCTCACTGTCATCATGG
>NW_011888782.1:7108625-7144519 GCF_000151845.1 Pteropus vampyrus
TGGGCTGCCCTGGGGCTTTGTTGCTCTGTAGGAGCTCGCCAGGGGGTGCTTTCCAGGGAGCGGAGCAGTGCTCACGGTGGCGAGCGCCCCAGGGCCAAAGAAACGTCTTTTGGGGGGTCCGAGCGCCCCCACTTCGCATGCCCTCCTTTGGGAAGACTTAGGGGAAAGAGTGAGGGTGGAATAGGCTGCCGGACTCCCGGCACTTTGGAAGATGGAAGGGGCGGAACGCGCCGGCTCAAAAGGTGGGCACAGCCCGAGGCGAGGGTCCTGGAGCTTTGGGTGCCCTCGGCTGAGGGCGGAGGCCCTGCGGTTCGCGGCGACTGCCCCATTATTATTGTATTATCACTTGTTTAGTTAAAACGTTGTCCCAGCTGCTCGGGGTGTAAACAGGATTTGGCAAGGTGACAGCACAGTGCGGCGGGCGCTACTGCTCAGTTTGAAGACACACGTTTCATGCCATCCCCTCTCTATCCCACCTCTGGGCACCCCGTAGCCCCTCAGCTACAGATCCAGATGTGGGCGTCGTGCTCCCGCGGTGGGAGGATTGCCCGAGGCCGCGGAGCCGCCTGGCCCAGCGCTGTCAGCAGCGGCTTTGTTTTGACAGGGTGACAGCTGAGGGGGGCGGGGACTTAGCCTTGTCAGCTCCCCGCGGCCTGTGGCGGAGGCGGGTAGGAGACACCCTCACACACCTCTCTTGTATTCTTCCTGCCTGCTGCAAACAGGGTCAAGTTCCCAGATTCCCACAACCGAGCTGCGGTGGTCACTTCGAATTTTGGTGTAAAGATTAATCCTGGTAGAACCGCTCTCTCTCCGTAATGCTCTTTTTAGTGTTTACGGGAGCCTCTCAGTTGCAGTGTTTTCCCCACACCATTCACATTCTCTTCTATGTGTTGAACTCCTACTGTGTGCCTTACAGGTGGTTCAATAAATATTTGTTGAATGAATGTAGGATCTAGCCCAGTTTTTCTCAAACTTTAATGTGCGCAGGAATCACCTAGGGAGCTGGTTAAAAATGCGGATTCTAAATCAGTAGGCCTGCGGTGGGGCCGAGATTTCTGCATTTCTAACGAATTCTCATGATGTGATGCTGGTTCAGTGACCACACTCCAAGTAGTAAGACCCTAAGTTAAGACCTGGACAATATATTACTCGTGCCTTTTAAATTTTGAATCTGTGAAATAATAATGCCATGTAGTTGGTATTTCTGAAGAAGGAATGCAAGAGGATAAAGTGTGGAGTGTGCTTCTAAGAAAGGTGAAGGGCCAGGGGTTAGTTATAAATGGCATTAGGCTAATCAAGAACAAGGTCAGTTACTCTGTGGACTTGGTGTTTGCAGTCAGAGTGAGCTCAGATAGGAACTCTGTCTGCTCAGTGTTTTTTTCCTGACTTTTTAGTGAGTTCCCATCATGAGCACCTGTCCCTGTTGCCTTAATATCTGAAACTTTCCCGACGTTTTGGTCCTATCTAAAACTGAGCATATGTGCCTTGCATTGATATTTTTGATCCTTTCAAATTTTATAAGTGAGATGTAGCACCTTTTCTAAGGTGTGTGACTTGAGTGTTTCATGTTCACATTCACAATCAAATTTATAGGGAGGGAAAACCTCTTAATAAAGGCCTTTCTTCCTGCTTCTGGGAGACTGAAAGTGTCAATTTGTATTTGATGTTTCATTCAGTAAACATCTGGAGGGGTCGTAACTGGGTGACAGGCATTGTGCTAGATGCTGGGGCTGTGACATCCAGATTCTGTCCTTCTGGAGCTACTGACTTTGTGTGTGTGTATGTGTGTGTACGCGCACGTGTGTCGGGGGCCGGGGCATGTGGGCAATAAACCAATTACAATGAAATTAAAAAAAAAACCGCTTTCTTAGAATGGTGTTGGAACTCAGAGCAGGCAATTCATGGGCTAGAATACTGTTGGGTAGGAATGGCTTCCTGGAGGAAGTGTCAGTGGGTGCTAAGGGTGGGGTGAGGTGAAGCCTCTAGTAGTGGAGAAACTGAAAGCAGTTGTGAAAGCTTGGAGCTGTGCCAACAGGAGCTAGGGCTTCATTGGCTGGGGCCACCACGTTGGGGTGTGTGTGTGTGGCCAGGAGAGCACTGGGGAATCCAGTAATCTTAACACCTGGGGAATGACATTATCTCACATTTGCTTTTTTTTTTTTTTCCCTGTGCTTGATTGTGTGTGAGGGGTGTGAGAGAGCAGAATTTATGGTTCTTTCTTAGCTTGTCTCTACATTTCATATAAGAAAGCCCAAAAGGACAGATTGCTCTACCTTTTGTTATTCAGAGAGAGTAGAGAGGTTAGGAGAATGAGGAAGGACCTGGAAAGAGGTACTTTTCTGGGGGCTGTTGAAAGAAAAATGGGTCCTAGACTTGTTGGAAGATCTGGCCTTTAAACTTCACAAGCGAAACAGAAAAAAAAGGGAGCTAGTTCACAACAGCCAGGGCGATGAGCCACACCCTGGAGAGAAGAGAAAAAAAGAAACAAACAAACTTGTTTTGCAGGATCCAAGGTAGAGTTCTTTGAACTGAGTTCTGGCAAAGGTTGGCTGGTGTTTGACACAGCCAGGTTGACCATTAAAAATGTGAATCTGACCATGTTTTACCTCTACTTAGGACCCTTTAATTTCTCTTTATTGGAGTCTACAAGGCTCTGCATGGCCTGGCCATTGCTATCTCTGGCCCCTGTTCAGGGCCTTGCGTGCATGATTCCCTTCTACCTCAGGGCCTTTGCATACACTGTTCACTGGGACTGAAAGCTCTTCTCATCTCACTTTCAAATTAACTCCCAACTTTTCTTGCAAATCTCAGATTCCTTGCATTTCCTTTACTAGCCTTAAGTTTTCTGAACCCCTTTCTACTTACTTTCCCTTCCTGGTGCTTTTATCACAGTTTTTAATTGTATAGTTTTTGATATTTATGTGTCTTCTGTCTCTCTGAGTAGATTCTAAGTGGTTACTCACTGAACGAATGAACTAGAGAAGAGAAAACTGAGGAAATGATTAGCTGTTAGGATAGCAGCAGTGAAATTTTAGCTTGACCACTTCTTGACAATTGGGTAGAAGGGCTTTTTCACACAGGGCCCTTTAGGTATCTCACAGCTGTCCACAGGACTGGGTTTTTAGTGTTATAAAAGGAACTCTGAGTAAAGGTATAAATACGTAGCACAAATCCAAATCTCCTTGAATTAAAGTGTAATTTATCTACTAAAAAAACAATCATCGACTGACTTTTCTTAATGAAATAGGCTATTTATACGTGAGGGGAGGCAGTAGGGCGTAGTGGCCAAGAAAATGTGCTTCAGAGTTCAGACTTACTGCAAATCCAGCTGTGTGACCTTGGACAAGGACTTTACCTCAGCTTCTGTTTCCTCGTCTGTAAAATAGGAATAATAATGTCTCCTTTAGGGCAAAGCAGTGAGGATTTAAAATGGGCTAATATACATGAGGCATCCAGAGAGGTGTCTGGCCCATCAGTGAGCCATCACAGTAGCTCAGAGTACAAGGTATACTTTTAACTTGGAAGTCTAGAAAAGAATATGGGACTTAGTCTCGAATTCCATCCCTGCCACTTATGTGATCTTGGGCACAAGTCACTTAAGTTTTTCTGTGAGCCTTGATTAGTTCATCTATAAAATGAGGACTATAACTTCAACCTCGAAGTTAAAAGAGAGACAATCCTCCAAAGTTCCTGAAACCTAAAAGTGCTAGGTTAATGCTGGCTAAACTGAATTTCCTGTGCTTTACTCATTGTCTATCAGCATCAGTGGCTACAAAGCATTTTTGGAAAACCTAGCTGCTTCAATTCTGGGCTGAGTGCCATACCTAGAGAGTTACATGGGCACAGGGGTATACAATTAATTTAAAAAATAGTGGTTTATAGTCTAGAGGTATCACTGACTAGAATATGCAGAGAGTGAAGGCAGCGGTGCTACCATGAGACAAAAAATGTCCTGTGTTGGCCAGGGGCTGGTGAATATGGCGCTAGAACAAGCCTTATAGTTGGAGAGCCCCTGATGCCTTTGTGTTTGTCAGCCACTCCTTCAGAGAGCAAATTTCTTTTTCAGCTGTCGGTATCTAGAGCAGTGACTCTCCCCACAAGCTATTTTGCCCTCCCCTTCAGGGGATATTTGGCAATGTCTGGAAACATTTTTGGTCTTTGTAATTGGGAGGAGGGGAGTGCTACTGTCAACTAGTGATTAGAGGACAGGGATGTTGCTAAACATCCCATGATGCACAGGACAGCCTTCCACAACAAAGAATTATCAGGCCCCAAATGACAATAGTGCCAAAGTTGAGAAACATTGCTTTAGGGGAAAATTGTGTTGTCTCATAATACTGTAAATACGTTGGCAGCGTAGGGAAAATTAATGCTTTTAATATTAATTTGAATAACCCTGACAATCTGAACTATTTGTGAATTTGGGGCATATTTTTAAATAGCTTTATTGTGATATAATTTGTAGGTAATAAAACTCAAAAACCTAAGTGTGCAGTCATTTTTGAGTAAATATATGCAGTTGCTCATCCGTCATCACAGTCCAACTCTTCCATCTCCTGCAATGGACACTATTTTTTTAAGGTGATATTTTGTATCAGTTGATTGTAGGTTTGTATACAGAAACAAAATTTAGAAATATCTTTTTTGGAGACTCTTTAGATAAGTAGTATTTAAGCACAAGCACAAAACATGGAGGGGGTAAATAAAATGTTAAAAAAAATCAGTCTTTAGTTACTTAAATCTGTGGCCTACAATTATTTCATGTGTGATGACTTCTCTAAAAGGCGATATCATGGAGCCAACACACACAGGAAAAATGTTTCATTTGGCAGGCACAATACAAAAAGGCTGAGAGAAAGGGGACCAAATTTAATTCTGTTTCCTCATAAACTTTCAGGGAAGATGGAAATTCAAGCCTACAAAGCCTTAAGATTGCAATTTGCAGTTTATGTAACTGAGAAAGTAGTTTATAGGGCAAAATGGAACAAAATCTGCTGAGGACTATTTTGTTTTAGGAGCATGTGCTTGCAAATAAGATTTTCTGATGCAGCGCTGCTGCATTTTCTGTCCTCGTTTGTTGTTGTTATTGTTTTTTTACCACTAAGAAGATCAGATGTAAACCTAGATACCTGTGCACATTGACAGGATTTATTCTATGCCTATCAGGTAAATCCACAGGGTTGGACCTGTCATAGGGAGTCTTGAGGGTAAAGTATCAGTTTCATGTGAGTTACCTTGGAACAATCAGAACATCTGCTTCTCAGATGAAAGATCTGGATGCTCAGTACAGTGCCAATAAAACATGAATTTCCAGGGCTCCATGCCTTCTGATTTAGTTCATTTGTCTTTTCATGAGAATAGTTGTCAGTGATTTCCTACTCTTAATGGTTTTCTACTCCTAATCTGATTCAAACCCAGAGGCACCTATGGCAGAATAGTAGGTGTGCTGACTACCTACGAAAACCTGGAGCATCCACCCTCTCTCTCCATGCTCTGTGCCCTTGGGCACCTACTTAACTGCCTTGTGTTTCAGGTTTCCTCTTTGGTGAAGTGGGAGTCAAGGTGACACCTCATCAATTTATTGTGAAGATAAAATAGTTTAGCATATGTGAAAGTTCTTAGAACATAGGTATTTCATAGTTTCTATTTTATTTTATTTTTAAAAGTTTTCCATTGGTCTCAGCAGTTTGTGTTTTGACTCATGGCATTTGATTCTTCCATATGGGGTAAGAGGAAGGTAAGGAAGGTCATTTTATTAGCGGGGAAATGAGACCCAAAGAGGTGAAGCATCTCCCTCAAGTTGCAGTCGTGGCTCAGGGAAGAGCTGGTCCATTTGTATTCTTCCACTGCACCATTTTGCATTCTTTTCCCAAACTTTCTCATGGGGTAGAGAGAGTCTGTTCCTCCAAATGGTTCACAGAGAGATTATCGTTTGTTTCAGGTATTCTACTGCTCTCCTTTGATGTTTACTGTCTCCCTATTGAGACATTTGTTTAAAGGCTTTTCTAGTTCATTGAAAGGTATAGGCCATAAAGCAAACAAAATAAGCATTCTTTATTACTGGCCTGGGGGAGACAGATGCATGCCCTTGATTGTTTTAAAGCTGACAATCAAGAATGGTAACCGGCTGGCCCAGTAGAATTTCCTGTAGGAAGGAAGGAAGGAACATGAAAGAGATACCTATTCAAGCTGTAGAAGGTGCCAGATGTGCCACAGAGGTAAGGAATTGACTGTCCTGGATATTTAGAAGTCTCAAAACAGCTCTATATAAGACTGCACACATAGCAGTACTTCAGCACAATCCAGAGAAAAGTTACTTTTTAACTTAATTGAGTTATCAGACAGTAAAGTGCTGAAATAATAACTACTGTACATAGCCCAGTTAGTTTTTTACATATACATGTATCCATGCAACTCCCACCCAGAAGATGCTACATATTATTTCTAGCACCTCAGAGGGCTCCGTGGTACTACATCCCCACCCCTCGTAACCCTTATTCTAACTTTATTACCAGAGATTAGTCTTGCCTTTCTTAAACTTACCATAAATGGAATCACACGTGTAGGAACTCTTCTGCATCTGCCTTCTGTCACTCAACGTGATGATGTCTGTAAGCTATGTCTATGTTGTGGCATATAGCAGTAGTGTGTAAAGACACATTTTTAAAACTAGAACAAGTTAAAAATTGTCAACCATTTTCAGGATGGAAGACAGTGGATGTGGACAACTTTATAAAATGAATTTTAACGAGGCTTTTGAAAGAAAAGATTTGAAATTCAGCTATACTAGGAACAACCCGCGAGAGCAGGAAATGTAGACAAGAAATCAGAGAGGTGGACTTGGCCAAGCAGCTGTAGGTAAGGATTGGAGTGGAGGAAAGGCAGACTGTTGGGGAAGTGGGTGCACAGCTGGTGAAATGTCCTGCCTGCACAGTTCCTTCTCCCTGGCATCTATAATGGTGAGTCCTTACTGGTAAATACATGATGTCCTGCTGTCAGCCATCTTTGTTCTGGAAGATGGTTAGAGTTATACATTGTGTTCCACAAGCCACGTAGAACTATACATATTGGGGGCTGTGGCAAGGTTCCTAGAAGACTGGCCAGAACCCAGTACATAAAGCTCCGGTGGACATTGACCCCTAAGCAATACTGGCAACAATTTATCCTTGAAAACTTGTATTAAATATGTAAGATAAGCTTATTCTTTGATGGAATCATATGGACCATCCACTTATAAATTGATCTTTCCATAATTGATACAGATATATAAAATGGGATTTTCATCTTTTTCTTATTTGTGCAAAATGTAAGGGGTGTTATACCTATTGCCATTTATTTATTCATTTAACATTTATTTTTATGGGCTGCTTTAGAAGATTCCTGCTCAGGTAGCTCCTGTCCAAGCTCTTTATAATAGTTCATCACCTAGTGATAATTGAAACAGAATTGAATCTTGTATAATATTGAATTGCTTTCATCTGTGGCATCTAATTGCACATGCTGGTACCCCCTGCACTGCATGCTTTTCTTTTCCAGGCATTGGTATGGCTTGTTGTCAAACTTCATTCCAGTCTGCTCTCAAAGGCCAACTTCTCAGAGAAGCTTTCCTGACACTCCACCCCCACCCCCCTCCGCCTCCGGTCTAAAATAACAGAGGCCCATCACGCTATATAATCTTGTTTTTCCTTTGTTGCATTTATCAATGCTCATAAGTCACATATATTTTTAATAATTTCGTATGTTTTCTTTATCACACAAAATTATTAAAAATATAAGCTCCACGAAGCAAGGACTTTGTTTCATTTCATATCCCAGGTCCACAGACTATGTGCCTTGCACATAGTAGGTCCTCAGTACATATTTGTTGAATAAATGGGTCATTTCATATTCACAGTGAATTTCATATTTGTAAGATTGGAGGAAAGAAAATTGTGTCTTAAAGATGAGGAAACAGGCTCCAAGAGGTTGAGTAACTTTCCCAAAGCCATGTGGTCAGCAGCAGGGTAGCCCTGAGATGGGGCTGGAATAACATTGCCTGACTCGGAGCTGAGTGTGTTCCCATGGACTCACAGAGGACCCAGTAACATGCAGTACTTGTCTGGTGGCCTGGACTTCTGCTGTAAGATGGAACAAAGAGAAGTCACACCCATTTTTAATCCTTCTCTGAGCAAATAATGTGAGCTTCTCTGACCACCGGTTCTTCTTCCTCAAATGAGAATTAAATTCTCACCAAGGGTATCATGAGTATTGTGTGACCAGTGAGTTAAGACCAGTGAAATGAGATAAAGGTCCTACAGTATATTCTAAATGTCATCATTATGTTACTGAACTAGAAAAAAATTAATCACCTATAAAGCCATGTTTTCTAACTACTATTTATATTTTTTGTTGTTTTACTGCCTGCTTTAATCTAAAGGCTACAGTATACATTAGGCTTTCTTTAATTTGTTCTTTTTGCATCCAGAGACCCAGACACAGGGCTTATTTTTTTTTTAAATCAGGATATGAATGCCTTTATTTTGGAAAAAAGTGTGAATAGAATCTCTAATGATCCACTTGGAATGATAAAATTCCAAGTATACCGGGAATTAGGAGAAGGCTTTAAGTAATCTCTTAAGTGACCTCAGGGGAAGATGTATGGGATGCTTCCATTAATTCCACACCATCCTAATCAGTCCCCACTCACTGCATGCTCTCAGCCTGTGTAGAGGCTTCTGTGGTATGCAGGAGATTCCAGAAGTACAGGGACTAGACTTGAGTAATATAGTACCCGATGGTGGCAGCTCTAATTTGCATCAGCTCTAACAAGCTGGTGTTGAAACTGGATGGCAGGATGCCACAGAAGTCAAGGTCAGCATACTTTGAAATAGTGAAGTGAGTCATATAACCCAAGGTTTGCACATACCCACAGGGCTACCTGACTAACCCTGTCTCCAAGGGAACACGTCTAGGAGTTTGGTTAAGTGCCAGTGCCCAGCTTGTTCTTAGGTATGTGATGAGTGACAAAAAGAAGCAAAATTTGCTGGGGCCCCCTCATCTTGCTAGGAGACAGATACAGAAGGAAAGAAAAATTAAAGTGAATAATTGAGCAGGCAGTCAATGTACAGAGAAGCCATCAGGAACTGGGGGTGGGTGGAAGTGTAGGAGAGAGGCCTGGCCCAGGTGGAGTGAACAGTAATAAAACAAAGCAGAGAAACAGACTGAAGGGAACAAGACCTCAGAGTGGTTTAGACATGGACCTGGGCAACAGATGGCCTGGGTTTGATCCTGATATGCTGTTTTCTTGCTGTGTGACCATGAGGGAGATTACTTCCCCTTTCCAAGCCTCAGATTTTATAGCTGTAAAATGGAGATTGTGATGTTGTCAACTTTTCCATTCATTCAACAAATTGTTGTCTAATGTGCCAGGCATTGATTTAGATGCTAGAGATACAGTGACAGATGGGTCCTTCTTACTCTTGCAGAGCTTGCTTTCTGGTAGCAGAAGCAGACAGCAAACAACAAAATAACAAAGTGGTGAGTGCCACACAGAATGTAAACAGAGAAGTAAGTGAGAGTACCTAAGGAGTTCCTTCAGATTTGTGCTCTTTGTGGAAGGGACAGGGTCTGGGGCCTGAATGATAACAAGGAGCCAAGGGAGAGGGTGCCAGGTGGAGATGCAAAGACTTGGGGCCAGATTTGACTTAGCATGTTCAAGGGCTGCCAGGCTAGATGAGGGTGGGTAGGGGGGTGAGTGTAGGAGATGAGATAGAAGAAGTAAATGAGAGCCAGATTGCTGAAGGATAATTTTCACACAGCGAAATAATCTGATCTTCAGTTCTGATCAGTTTTGACAAATGCGTATCAAGACATAGAACATTTTTATTGTCCTACAAAGTTCCTTTCTGCTCCTTGCCATTCAAATCCCTGTTCTCCAGAAGCAACCATTAAGCTAATTTGTGTCACCATAGGTTACTTTTGAAATTCTAGAATTTCATATAAATGACACCACATGGTACGCACTCTTTTTCTTTCACTCGGCATAATGCTTTTGAGATTCATCCATGTCGTTGCACATATCAGTAGTTAATTATTATTATTATTTTTATTCCTGAGGAGTATTCCACTGTATGGATGTACCACAGTTTGTTTATCCATTCACCTGTAGTGGACATCGGGGCTGTTTCCAATGGAGTCAGATTAGATTTGCATTTCAAAGCATCCCCTTTGGCTACTCTGAGAAGAATAAAGTATACAGGAGAAAACGTTGAAAAAGAGGGCCAGTTGGAGTTATTGCAATGTAGATGTAAGTGTATAGTGGTGGCTTGGCTGAGGGTGGTAGCAGTAGAGGGGGTGAGAAGTAGAAAGTTTGGAGCTATGATTGTAGCAGCAACAGGACTTCAGTTTGTCGTTGGGTGGTGGTGGCGGCGGCATGTGATAAAGAGACAGGTTATTGGCCCGAGCAACTGAGAGGATGGTAGCACCGTTTACCAAGTTGGGGAAGACCATGGGAGAAGCAGGTTTGGGGTGAATGAGGAGCAAGAGTTCTTTTGGGCATGTGTTAAATTAGGCATGTCTCTTAGCAGTCAAGTGCTGTTTTGATGATAAAATGAGATCATCCATTTGGTAGTTTAGTATAGTATGTGGAATATTCTAAATGCCTAGAAAGTGGTAGCCACTATTACAGTTGGAAGCAGTGCTAAATCATGATGATGGAGCTTACTGAAGAGACTGGCCAAATTGGAGAAAAAGGAAAAACGAGTAAACAGGAATAGTGGGAAATACGATACACTGGGTAAGGAAGAAATCAGTTGCTAGAAAGTCTTGAATTTCAGGTAGAAAATTTTAAACTGAAGTCACATGATAATAATGAGTCTTTGCACTTTAAGAAGAAGAAGACACAGAATGTTTAGTGTGCCAGCAAGGAGTTTTAGGTTTTGGCTCTTTGCTCCTCTGCCAGCTGGGTGAACTCAGGCAAGCCACATCCCTTCTCTAAGCATTGAATTACTTGTTCTGTGGGGTTGTGGCGATGGGAAAATTAGATGATATGGGCTAAAATTGCCTTGGAAAGTATCAAACAGAAATGCTCAACATTATTAAATGGCTTCGTAGAGGAGAACGATGTATTAGACAGTGGGAGTTAGATGGAGGATTGGAATGTACTGCTAGTGGAGAGGAAGCTGTCTATCTCTAACTGGCTTTTAAGGCCTGACCCTGAGGCCTTGGTAGTGAGAAAGGAGAAGATATATAAATTTGTGAGAGACTTTGAAAGAATCAGATGGCCTAGGGTAAGAGCATTGAATGCAGATAAATTGAGCCTCAGGAGCTGGGGAAAAGGTAATCCAATGAAGACAACAGGATAGTTGAAATGTGGGTGTTGGAGTTGAGGGCAAGCCTTAATGGGTAGACATGCCAGGCGTAGGCAGTTGGGAATGTGGGCTGGAAGTTTTGTTTTGCAGGTTGTGCTGGTTGTGTGGATTACGAGTCATCAACCCAGATAATGACTGATACCATGTGATTTTGACCTGACCTGGGAAGCAACATATACAGTACTGTTTATTTTGCTCATCTTGGTTGACTTGGTGCCAAAACAACAGGCCGAAGAGTAAAAAATTCTGTCAGCTGGTTGTCTGGATCGCTTAGTGCTAGCCAAACAGTTTGACAAATCCTTCCACTGTGTTGAAGACTGAGCTGACTGCTTTGCAAGTTCACTGAAAAAGTCATAGGATTGGATGTGTATATTAAGAGAGAGTCCAGAATTGTCTTGGGTTTAGGGTTCTGGGACACCAGTTTCTTGGCCCTGGTGTCACTCAGGACCTCTTGAGGCCCTTTCAGTGGTGGTGCATGGTTGGGTTTGCTCCTAGAGAGGTGACGCAGATGTAAAGAAGGATGTGGCTCACCCCTAGGACATTTGGTAGCACTAGAGTCATTCCAGCATCTTCTGAGATAATGTCTAAAGGTCCTGGGCCTTTAATTCAGTCGGACCTGATTATCTAGCACAAAGAGAGCAGTTCCTTATTCAGCTTCAGCACAGGCACCAGGACTTACTTCTTCCAGACCTGTTGGTTTCTGTTGATGTTGATTTTGGAGAGCAGAGAAGACAAGCACTGGAATTGGGTGTTTATACCTGGGTTGTTTTGCCCTGGGTCATTTCTTCCTGACATTCCGATTCCAATCTCCTTTTGTATCCTTGACCACTCTCTTCAGTATTTGTTTTTGTGGTTCCTTGTGACTTTCCAGACCAAATGGCGCTCTAAATTAAGGTGTTCAGAGATTCTTCCTCTACTGAATTACCTCACCAGTTATCTTTTCTCCTCTTCTAGTTCTGTTTTCACTTTCAGTTCTAGGCAAATGTGATCTGGGGCAAAACCCTTCCCTCCCTTACTCCCATTTTCTTCTTTACACTTGTGCCAAAAGTCCTCAGATTTCTAAAATCCCAGTTTCAGGTCATAGCTTTATGGGGTCTGCTGGCCTTCCGTGTACAACTATGTGACCTGGAAGTCTTGTCACACAGTGGAGAAAGAAAAAGGTGTTATGTCCCAGAAAGGATTACTTAGCCTCTTAAGATGAAGTTGTATATGGAAAGCTAAAGTTAATATTGGGAGAAAAGAGCGGTATTGACACCCACAACCCTCAGACCATTTTTTTTCCTCTTAAAATCTTTGCTACTCGAAAGTGTGGTCCTCGCATGGGAACTTTTTAGAAATGCAGAACCTCAGGCCCCACACCAGACCTACTGAATCCAAACCTGCATTTTCACAGAATTTCCTAGGTGATTCATGAACAGACGAAAGTTTGAGAACTGCTTCAAATCACAAGAGCATTGTGTAAACTGCTTCCAAAGCAGTTTGCTTCCAAAGAGAAAATTTATTAGGATCACTACTGCCTATAGCAGACTCCAGGTGTTGCTGTGGTTTTAAAATAGGATTAAAAGATTTTTTTTTCCCTAAGTAATAAATACACACTGTTAAGAGGAAAATTCAGACAGCTCACAGTGGTAGCCAATGAAAATGTAAACCCTCTTAATGTGCCAGTCTTCCCAGTCCCCAGCCTCAATCCTCACTCTCTTTTAATCGTTTCCAGAAATTGTTAGGCTCCCCTCCCTCACCCACCTGAACTGTGTCTTACATCTTATACTGCAGTTCAAGGAGGGGAACTAGATTCACTGCACAGACATCCACTTTAGACATCCACAGTGAGGCTCGAATGAATTCGTGAATGTGTCAGAAAGTTGGATGTTGGCAAATCAAAGGTGTTGAGTGAGGGAGCCCAAAAGGAACACTGGCATCAAAGCCTTATTATTAGCAAGTTTTAATTGTTTCAAACTCTCCACGAATTTTAAAAACAGGGTAACCTACTTAATGACTCACTTATTCCTGTCATTTGCTATTTCTCTTTTGCTGAGACAAATTCTGACAGCGGAGGTGTGGCCACCTAGACGCTAACTTCTTTTGCTCTTTTAGATCAGAAAAGGACCATTGGTGTCCCCCACGTGCTGGTTTCCTCCTTCTCCACAAGGGCCACCTGGCAGAAGACCCATATTTGAAGCGATAATTATTTTCTGTTCTTGCCTTTTTAAAAAACAGCTTTATTAAAGTATAACTTGTGTGCCATAAAATTCTCTGGTTTTAAATGTACAATTCCATGGTTTTTGGGAAATTGACTGAGTTGTACAATTATCATTATAACTCATTTTCAGAAGGTTCTCATTACCCCCAAAAGATCCTCATGTCCATTTGTGGTCAACCCCATTTACTCCCCCAGTCCCAGTCTGTTAGTCTACTTTCCAGCTCTATAAATTTGCCTTTTCTGGACTTCGATATAAATGGAACTGTACAATATGTGGTCTTTTATGACTGGTCTCTTACACTTAGCATAATGTTTTTGAGATTCATCCACATTGTAGCATATATCATCATCTTTTTTACTGCAAAGTAATATTCCAGTATAGTGATAGGTCTTGTTTATGCATTCAGCAGTTGATGGTCATTTGGGTCCTTTCCATGTTTGGCTGATATGAATAATGTTGCTGTGGATATCTGCAATCTTTGTGTGGATACATGTTATCATTTCTCTTAGCTTAGATACTAGGAGTGGGTTTGTTGAGTAATGTAATTAATTTATGTTTAACTTTTAAAAAACTTTGTTTTCGTGGTGAAATACACATCACAAAATTTACCATCTTACAATGTACAGTTTGGTGGCATTACGTAATTCACACTGTTGTGTAACCATCATGACCATCTACCCACAGAACTCTTTTCATGGGGCAAAACTGAAGCTCTGTATCCATTCAGCAGTAACTCCCCATTTCTCTCTCCTCTCAGCTCCTGGGAACCACCATTCTACTTTCTTTCTCTATGATTTTACTACTCTAGGCACTTCATATAAGTAGATTCATACAGTTTTTGTCCCTTTGTGACTGGCTTATTTCACTTAGCATAATGTCTTCAAGGTTCATCTGTGTTGTAGCATATGTCAACATATACTGTGTTTTGTTTATCCATTCATCTGTTGCTGTGAATGCACACTTGGGTCACTTCCACCTTTGGGCTGTTATAAATAATGCTTCTGTGAACATGGATGTACAACTCTCTCTTCAAGTTTCTGCTTTCAGTTTTTTGTTTGCATGTTTGTTTTTGGTTATATACCCAGAAATGGAGTTGCTGGATCATATGGTAATTCTATTTTTAAATTTTTGAGGAATCATCATATTGCCTTCCATAGTGGCTGCACCATTTTGCATTCCCACCAACAGTGCACAAGGGTTCCAATTTTTCTACATCATCACCAGCACTTGTTTTCTGTTTTTGATAATAGCCATCCTTCTTGGTGTGAGGTGGTAGCTCATTGTGATTTTGATTCGCATTTCCCTAATGATTAATGATGTTGAACATCTTCTCATGTGCTTATTGGCCATTTATATGTCTTTGAAGAAATATCTGTTCATCTTTTGCCTATTGTTTTACTGGGTTGTTTATTTTTTGTTAAGTTATAGGAATTATTTATATATTCTGGATTTTAACCCCTTATCAGGTATTTGATTTATAAATATTTTCTCCCATATTGTGTTGCTTTTTCATTCTGTTGACTGTATTCTTTGATGCATGGAAGTTTTAAATTTTGTCCAGTTTATTTATTTCTTTCGCTGCTTGTCATTTTGGTGTCATATTCCAAGAAATCATCACCAAATTGATGTCATGAAGCTTTCCCCCTATGTTGTCTTCTAAGAGTTTTATAGTTTTAGGTTTTATGTTTAGGGCTTTGATCTATTTGGAGTTATTTTTTGTATTTTGTGTAAGACACGGGTCCAGCAACTTAAGTCTTTTGCCTGTGAATATCCAAGTTTTTCAGCATCATTTGTTGAAAAGACTCCCCACTCCCCATTAAATAGACTTGGCAACTTTGTGGAAAATCATTTGACCATATGTATTAGGGTTTATTTTGGGGTGCTCTGTTCTGTTCCACTGGTCTGTGTTTAACGTTTTAAGGAACTGCCAACCTGTTTTCTAAAGTGTCTGCATCATCTTACATCCCCTCCAGCAATGTTCGAGGATTCCCATTCTTCCACATCCTTGACAACATTTGTTATCATCTGCTCTCTTTGTGGGTGTAAAGTTGTATCTCACTATGGTTTTGGTCCTTGACTTTTAAACATTCTGCCTTTGTCCAGCCTGGAGTAGAGAAGTAATAAAATAGAGTGAGGACCTGTCCACACACAACCACAGGACTGATTATCTGCCTACTTGCCGTTCTTCAGTATAGACTGAATAAGCTCAGGCGAGTCCTTTAGCATCTTAGATCCGTAGTCTCTTAGATCTTCCAAGTAATGGAGATAATACTTTCCTCACACAAAGTGAGATGAGAACAAGTATACAGTGCCTTTCTCATTTTAAGTGCTTAATAAATGTTGGATTCATAGTTTTACTCCTTAAATTTCTGGTCAGTGTGTTCTTGCTGCGGAATGCCCTGTCTCTGATTTAAGTTTTCCAACAAATGTGACTTTCCAGTATTTTAAGCATGACAGAATCTTGCTAGACAGCTTGGCTGTCTTTCTCCTGTTCCTTTGGATGTCACCCAAATATCTTCACACCCATCTTACTCATCGACACTGAGTGAACTGCAAGCGCCCTGCTCCCTTTTCTGTCATCTGGGTCACAACCACTTGTTTATCCAGTTTAGCTTCCTTCTCATAATCCATCCTGGCTTTTGCATCCAATGGCAAAGTCTGTTGCATTCTCTTGACCTCTAACCTTGGATCCTGTTGAGGCATAGACATTTTTATCCTCGCCAGGTCAATAGCAGTGTGGTGGCCTTTTCTTTCATGGTTCTGCCACGTCTGCAGAGACTTGCTCTTGGGGGAGATGAAGTCATCTGGGCAGCCTTCCCCTCCTCTTGCCTGGGTTGTTAATTTCTGCAGTAATTAATTGGCTTGGCAGCACACTCCCTAAAAGGCTGTTCTTCAGATGGTATTTTGTTAAAGCTGCAAGGACAATCCCCTGGGGAGTTCCCTTAGACTGCAGCTGTCTTGCCTAATTAAGGAGAGACATGGGAAGGGTGTTTTGAAGGAGACCTCTTATCTTGAAGAACAGTGGCAGGGCTTGAACATCTGGAAGGGAGATATGAAGGCCAAGGCAGAGGGCATGGTGGCAGCAGCTTGGAACACTTGGCAGAAAATGCTTTGCTCTCAGTCAAAGGATAATGTTTGAATGCTTTCTAAAGGATTTAGGATGTCCTCTTTAGTAAATTAGGCAATAAGTCCCACACGTATTAAAAATTTTGTGTACTTAGATTTTGAAGTGTCCTGTGATACATATACATATGTAGGAAATACTTTTCATATCCTACCCCAAAAGCATTCTGAAACAAGTGAGCAAAGCTCGAAGGACTTCCAGATATCTCAATGGGGTATACCTTTAACCACTTAGAACCACTTAGGAACTATTGAGACTGTTCTGTGCCTAAGCTGATAGGGTCCATAGTGAAGACTTGGGTTTTGGGGGTAGATTCCTTTTAAACTCTAGTGCAGCAAAGTCCAGTAGAAATATAATGTGAGCCACATATGTAACTTAACATTTTCTAATAGCTCCATGTATTAGTTTCCTAGGGCAAGCATAACAAATGATCACAAACAGAGTGGATTAAGCAATAAAAAGTTTTTCTCAGTCACAGTTTTGAAGGCCTGAGGACTGAAATTAAGGTGTCAGCAGGGCCATGCCCCGTCTGAAGGCCCTGGGAAGAATCCTTCCTTGCCTCTTCCTAGCATCTGGTGGCTCCTGGCAGTCCTCGGTGTTCCTTGGTTTGTAAATATATCACTCCTGTCTCTGCCTCTGTCTTCATATGGCTGCCTTCCCGGTATGTCTGTGACTTGGTGTCCAAATCTCCCTCTTCTTTCTCTTATAAAAACACCAGTTATTGATTTTAGGGCCCAGTCTAAATCCAGGATTATTTCATCTCAAGAACCCTAAGTAATCATATCTGTTTCCAAATAAGGGCCCATTCTGAGATTCCAGGTAGATATGAACTTTGGGGGACATTATTTACAAAAATAAGAAAAAACCAATAATTAAATTTCATTAATTTTAAAGTTTTATTTAACCTAATATTCCAAAATATCATTATAACATGTAATCACTGTAGAATAATTTTTAGTGAGATATTTTCCTTTTTTTTTTTTTTTGGTACTGTTTGAAATCCACTGTGTATTTTACACTATGACACATCTCAACCTGGATCTGCCACCTTTCAAAGACTGGATATCCACATATGTCTGGCTGCCATGTATTGGCTAGCTCAGTTGGAATCCTGTGTGGCTGACAAAGCTTATATACCTCTCATTGGTTTGCCCTGTGTTTGCTCCATCTCTCCATTCCTCTCCCCCTTCCTTCATTCTCCCCTTAGTTTTCAGGAAATTTTCAATTTATTTGGGAAAAGTCTCATTCGTTTTGAACAATAGAAATAAAAATCTACTTTTTAAAATCTGCAGGGATCCCAAGACTCAGTGGAGGAAGCACAGATAGCCAGTTTTGAAAGAAAAGTCTTTTTATTTGGTTACATTTTTAAACATCAGCATTTATTGTTGATAGAATTCATCAAGCACTTCAGTCACAAGTGGCTTAAATTAAGTGTGGTTAATATTTGGGATGTAACATTTTTTTATTGAGTTGGGAAAATACAAGACTTTATTATTACAAATATCTCTGCCATGAGCTTTGTGACCCACCCACTTATTTGCCCCCATGAACTCTGCATTATTCTGTCAAGTTAAGACAAGAAGTGGCATATACTTCTTTCTGGGCTGATTGCTGTAGGTCTGTTGCAATAATGAAGTTAAGATTTATATCTTTAAAAGTCTGTATTGTGTCTCCAAGAATTCCAAGCTTGTTACTTTTTGGCTTGAACCTCATCGAGGGGGTCAGGGAGCGGGGCTTTATAAGTAGCTCTACAGGGAGAGAAGTTTTGGATCCTTGAATTCTTAAATGTGGTTTGTGATAAGGCAATGATTTCCGCCATCCATCCTACCAACTGATTTATGCTGTGCCTTTGTTACTGTCATTGGAATTTTGTTGGAATTTTCCCCACAGATGAATCAATGTTAAAGAAAATGAGCAAGCAACCCATGAATATGAATATCGCAGTGAATATAAAATACAATGTGATTGTCTCTGCCCCTACCTTACTCGTGCCCCTCCATAAGTATGTATCTAGTTCCTCCGTATGTTCACGTACATATATATATTTCAATTGCTTATTATTCTTCCATAGTTTGCTTTTCTGCCGTAACTAGAACCTAGAGAGGCTCCGTGTCAGTACAGATAGCTTTATTCTTGATAAAGGTCACATAATTGTGGTACCAATCTAGATAATTTAATAAATTCTCTTACTGATTTACAAATATTTTATTTCAATTTTTGCTTTTTGTGAGATTGGGCTACTGACTTTTTTGATGATTTTTGCTGTGTGTATTGTGCTTTAGTGTCAGGGTTATATTGGATTCATAGACTGACATGTGAGTGTATAATTTTCTAATGGAACAATTTACAATACAAAAGATTGATCTGTCCTGCTTTTAGGATGGTAGACACTAGACACAGATGACTATGGAGCATCTGAAATGTGGCTAGTCTGAATTGAAATGTGCTGTAAGTGTGATAAATCCCTTGGATTTTGAAGAACTAGCATATAAAACTATGTAAAATGCCTTAATAATTTTTATGCCAAAAATAACAATATTTTGGACATTATATGTTAAAGAAATTATTAAAATGAATATCTCTTGTTCCTTTTACATTTTAAAATTTGGCTACTAGAAAAGTAAAAATTTTATGTGTGGTTCACATTATGTTTATGTTGGACAGTGCTGATCCAGTTCTTGAGAGTTAACGAGATCTTTCCTATAAAACCACCTTGACCTGAGGCCTTTTTAAAGAGTAGAATTTTGACTACTTTTTCATTTTCTTGTAGGGTTGTTAAAAAACTTTATTACTTATTAAATCAATTTTGATAATTTATATTTTCTAAGGAATTCACTTGGAAATTGTAAATCTAGTTTAATCTATTGGCATGAAGTTCTACAGAGTACTTATATATAGTTATAAAGTAAATCTGTAATTTTTACTTCTTTCTCACTCTTTTTTTATTTTTTGCATGTGATTTTTTGCCATCATTAGACTTGCCAAGAATTTGTTTATTTTTATGGTCTTCTCAAAAACCAGCCATTGATTATAATGGTAGGGTATATGATTTTGTTTGTTATCTATTTCCTTAATTTTTTACATCAATTTCTTTTGTCTCTTTTCTCAAGTTTATTTCGTTATTCTTTTTCTAGATTATTGAGTTGAATAATCAGTTCATATAGTTTTAATCTTTCTGTTTAAGGATATATATTTTCCTTTTCAAGGAAATCTATTTAAGGGTATATGTTTACCTTTAAGTGTTGCCTGGACCATATCCCATAGGTTTTTGAATATATTTTGTTCTCACTAGTGATTGTGTATGTGTAACCTGGCCATTTCTTTCTCCTCACTTCCACTTTGTTATAAAAATCTCCACCAAGATCACTCAGTGAGCCTTTTGAGTGACTTCCCATTGCTATCGCCTATAGTGGAAATGGAGCCCATTTATTTTGTGGGTAGTATGTCTTTTAATTTGTAAGCCGTCCAATGATTTGTTTAATAAGTGCTGTGGCCTGTTTCATAGTGATTGGGGACAGGGGTATCAGTGGTTGTAGCCTCTTCAAATCCTTGCTTTAAAGTAGTAACTGCTCACTCACCCTTTACAACAGGGCACTCCTAGCATATTACCAGCACCACCATCATCTTTATCACTACTTCCATTTATGCAGCACTTGTTCACATTAATTATGTAATGCCCCAGCCGTCTTGTGAGATGGGTATTTTTAGACCCCTTTTATAGATTTGGAAGCTTGGAGAGGTTAAGTTATTTGTCCACGGTTCACACAGTTAGTAAATGTTGGAGCTAAGATTTGAAACCATGTTTTTATATGACTATAAGGCCTACACTCTTGACCATGTCATTGGTACTGTACACTGTCACCTGCTTCCTTTCTACCAACTTCCACCTATGCTGAAACATTTTGCTGACCATGACTTTGCCTCTATTCCTTCTCCTATTGCTGATGTGGGTTGGTTGGAGGCAGGGTGTTGAGGGACAGTGGAGAAAGTGAATGACCATTGCAGGTGTGCTCAGAAGGGACCCCTTTACCGGAGTCTCTTGCCAGTGTCTTGTGATGGAGGATAGCTTCAAACTTCACATCTCCCTTATCCTTCAGCTCCTTTTTCTCTATCCCTGGCCTCTTCGCTCCTCCAGAGTTTGAAGAAGGCAATATATTAGGAAAGAACATTCTGGTTCTTCGGCTTTTCTGTAAGAACATCTGACCTCTTTACATAAGAGTGTTTGGGAAAATTCCCAGGAATCTGTTTGCTAAGCAGACCTTCAGGAGGAATAGGTAAGCCTACCTCTTTGATTCAGTCTCAAAGTCTTATCTATTCTAGACCAGTGGTTCTCAACCTTTTGTTTTTAACTTAGGTTGAATTTTATGTAAAGATAAATAACATAACTAAAACAAAGGCAAGGGTAATTTTGTTTATATTTATTTACAGTGATAGTTTTAGAATCTTAAACTTCATAGAAATTCTAGAAAGTTCTGACGCAGATTGCGTTAAGCCCCCTCTTTTCTCCTCTGTCACATTGCTTCAGATGAGCATCATCGGTCTCATATTGCATAAAAATGTTCTAGAGGAAGCGGGTACCTACATGTTTACCTGTACACGAGGCGAGTGGTAAGAGGTGTGTTCAGAAGTACCCGCACGATTTCCTTCTGAAACAAACTGTTCTTCTCCTTCCCTCATCCCACTCGAAGTTCCCCTTGTCTGTTTCTATCTCCCTGACAAGCCCCTGTTAACTTTTTTTTTTAATAGAGGTAACATTGGCTTATAACATTATATGAGTTTCTAGTGTACAACATTATAATTTGATATCTGCGTACACAGTCTGTAGTACACAGTCTGTATCTGTTTGATTTAGTTCACTTAACATAATACCTTCACAGTCCATCCACGTTGTTGCAAATGGCAATATTTCATATTTTTTATGGCCGAGTAGTATTACATTGTATATCTATACTACATTGTCTTTATTCATCAGTGATGGACACTTAAGTTGTTTTCATATCTTGGCTGTTGTAAATAATGCTGCAGTGAACACAAGGGTGCAGATATCTTTTCCAATTAGTGTTTTCATATTCTTTGGATAAATACCCAGAAGTAGAAACAGAACGAAAGACAACCAGACAAATGGGAAAATATATTTACAAATGATATTTCCAATAAGGGCTAATGTCCAAAATATATTTTAAAAAACTCATACAACTTAACAACAACAAAAAACAAACAATTTGACTAAACAATGGGCAGTGGATCTAAATAGACATTTTTTCAAGGAAGACATACAGGTGGCCAACAGGCATGAGAAAAGATGTTCAGCAGCTTTAATTATTAGGGAAATGCAAATCAAAGCCACAGTGGGATATCACCTCATACCTGTTAGAGTAGCTATTATCAAAAACACAAGAAAAACAAGTGTTGGAGAGGATGTGTAGAAAAGGGAACCCTTGTACACAGTAGGTGGGATTGTAAATTGGTGCAACAGCTATGGAAAACAGTATGGAGATTTCTCAAAAAAAAAAAAAACTAAGGGTAGAACTATCATATAATCCAATATGTTGTTTTTTTAATGGATCTGTTACTAGCATCTTTTTTTTTTTTTTTTTAGATCAGAGATGCTCAACCTTGGCTAAGCATTGGAATCACTAACTTAAAATACTGATGCCTGCGACCTATTCCTAGAGATTCTTATTTAATTGGTGTGGGGTCAGATGTGGATATTGAGTTCTAAGGAGCTCCCCAGTAATTCTAATATGCCTCTAAGGTTGAGAACCACTGGGGTAGATTTTTATTTCTGCAGAGATTTCTGTGTCTTTGATATCTCATCCTGTGATTGACATGTGGTAGGTTCTCAGTTATGATGAATAAGTAGATAAATGAGATAAGAGATTCATGAGAGAGTAGGAGAGGTTCATTTGTGTTTATTCTTCCTCTCTCCTCCCTATGCATTCTTCTCACCCACCCTCCAAATTCAGAGAGAGCATTCCCCATCAGAATTGTCTTCTTAACACTGTCTTGTGTGAAAGCAGTGGTTTGGTCACATGGGCCTCAACCCCAGGCACAGTTCTGAGAAATTTCTTACCTGTTGATGCATACCTTTAAACCAAAAAATGGTATTTTCTCAAGGTTGATGGCTCTTCCTATAGAAGCAGAGTATATAGGCCAGCAGTGCTTTTGGACAGATTCAGAGCAAGTTGGCTTCTCAAGCTTCCTTGCAACGAAGGAACTTCATACTTAACTAGGTCACTGTCTCTGAAAATCTGGAGTTACAGTGCTAGCTTTGGTTGTTTTTTTTTTTTCTAGTCCATGCAGAGTTCCTGCCAGTTTTATATCTTGCCCATAGGCAACCTGCCACAAGAAAGGTAGGCTGTGGTTGCTGATGTGCCCAGATGCAAAATCCATCATGTTTGTTAAAAGCCAAAGCAATTATCGAGGCAAATGAGGACAGACTTCTAAATTACGTAATTCTTTGGAGTTTTGAACTTTAGTCATTATTTACCTGACCCCTAACCCTAAAGTACATCTTGGGCCTTACTTAGTGAAACCCTTGATTAAACAACTTGGCATCTTTATGATAATTTAAGGAGAATCCTGTGTTCCCTTGGTGGGCCTTGGTTAAGGTATTTGTGTTTCTTTCCATCTGGATATTAAAGAGATTGTATAAGTTAAGTTCTAGATTATGTTAGTAATTATTGTGCTTTCCTGTGTAATAGAATGATTTTGGACTGGAAGTCTATTTTTCTTTCTCTAACCTTTTTGGAAAGGGCAGCTGGATCAGACCAACTGCTCAGAAAAGCAGAGGCTTTGGGAGTCCCTTGAAATAGCTACTCCATTATTAGGAGAGGAGTGGTCCACATGGGGGCTGGTTTCCTCCATCCCTATAAAGATTGTAGGGATGCTTTCTTGGGTGCAAGTTCTCATAAGAGTCTTCCTCAAGAACACGTTTACAATTTCTGAGATGTTTACAATCTCTGAAGAGGAGGTGGATGGCTCCTTGCAGAGAATTTCAAGGCCCGGTTCAGTTTAGTAACAGGAAGTGGGGATAATAGGTCCTACTAGATGCCTGGCGAAACGGAAGAGGGTCACTTGAGCTACTCACTAAGGGTTGTGCTGTTGTGGTTGCTTCTTTTGGTCCTTCTTTTGGTCCTGCCTTCTGCATGTTCATCGCAATGAAATGTGAAAAGCAGTCAGGCTGGGCTTGCCAGATTCACAAGGCTCACTGAAAAGGACTTACCTTCAAAAGCAAATTTTTTTCTTCTACCTTGACCCTTCTTGTCTTGCCAATGATTTAGTCTTTATTCTCTTACTCTTCTATATATATGCGTATTTTGGAAACTGTTCCTGTTTTGGAGAATTTTCAATCTGAGATCAAGGCAGCGTCCATTCAGGAATTTTTTACAAATCTGACTTCTACTGACTTCAGCCATCTGGTACATGGCAGGGGGTAAGGCTGGGGTTGGGGCGGGGTGTGGAGAAGCCCAAACAAAGAGAAAGGACCTATGAAGGAACAAAGATCTAACACAAAGCCCATGCACAAAAATCTGTGCAATTTGTTTTATAGACCAGTACTATCCAGTGGAAGTATAACCTAAACCATATGTGTAATGAAATGTTCCAGTAGCCATGTTAAAAAAATAAAAAGAAACAGGTCAAGTGAATTTTAATATCTTTTATTTAACTCCATATATCTAAAATGCTAATGTTTCAGCATGTAATTAATGTGAAAATTATTAATGAGATTCTATTTTATTTTTATACTAGTCTTCTAAATCTGGTATCTATTTTATATCTACAGTACATTTTATTTTGACCTAGCCACATTTCAAGTGCTCAGTAGTTATATGTGGCTAGTGGCTGCCATATTGGATAGTATATAAGGAAGGCTCCCACCCAGAATAAATCAGCCTGTGTTACATGTTGTTCTAACAATTTTCTTGTTTGCCAGCCAAAGCATATTTGAAGCAGTAAATAAATGATGAGAGCAATTGAGTGGTAAAGGATAGCAAGGAAGGGGCAGAAGAATTATAAGTGGCTGGTCATTCAGTACAAGCACGCTAGCCTTCCAATCCTTATGATCCCAGAAATATGCAACTTGGTAGAGTAATTGAAAATAATCAGTCTCTTTCCATACTTAACTTCTGCTTCATAATCAAAGTCACCACAAAAAGGCTAAATAATATTCACTGTTCTCTAAGAAGGTAAGGAAGTGTGAAGAGTTTGTAGAAGAAGTAGGAAGATTTTTATCTATCAAGTGCTGCTACAGTCATAGAGTTCAGCTACAGGAAACCTGGGGGAGAGACCTAGGTATAAATCCAGGCTACATGATGAGGCCCGCTCCATTTCTGAAGCTGAGAGCCCAGAAAGGACTAGAGGAGCCTGCAAGTGTGGCTTCAGCTGGGTGTGTCCCTCTTTATTTCCCTAAGGTTGCTGACTTCTTCATTTTTAGCGGGTTTCCCTTCTGGTCCATGGGGCAGAGTTGCAGCTGGAGTCTTGGAACCATCAAGGCTCACCTGTGGCTCGGGACCCAGCTGTGTTCCAGGGACCTCAGAAGTCTGGCTTGTCACTCTCCAGATGGACTTCCTTGGAATTGAGCACTCCATGGACATTTGCTTGGGGCAGTGGTACCGAAGTGCGTGGGCCTGCTGTCTGAGCTGCAGTACTCAAATTCCAGTCAGCAGAAAACAAAACAAAATAACACCAAAAACCAAAATGCTGAATCAGACACCCTCTTGATCTTTTTTCTGTTTTTGTTTCTTGTGCATATACAGAAAATTATAAAGTCAGGAGTGGGGAGGGTAACTGTCATATAACTAGTGTGTATTGTTCTCGTGTGAAACATTCAGTCCATTGCTGCCTGTTACATAATTTTGTCTCTGTCTTTATTCTTTTTTTAGGCTGAGGAATCTTGTAAATGTAATGGCTGGAAAAACCCCAACCCTTCTCCCACTCCCCCCAGAGCCGATCTGCAGCAAATAATTGTCAGTCTGACAGAGTCCTGCCGGAGTTGTAGCCACGCCCTAGGTGAGTTCCTAAATCTTCAAGGGAACCTTAACGGTGTCCTTGTTGACTGAATGTTCTAACTTCGAGAAGTAACGTGAGCTAACTGAACTTGCACACCATTTACCTCTATACGAGGCAACGACAAGAGTCTCTTTAGTCTCATGAATTTGCTGGGAAGGGCTTCATGTGAGGGACAAACCCTGCACTGTTTGCAGTCACTCTTCCCCTGTCCCCAAGAGCTGGGTTCCACTCGGGGATTGCCAAATAAGATGAACCAAGGACAACTGAGTTCGTTAGAATAATGTGTAATGTGTCCTGATTTATTCCGATGGGGGCCTGAGGGTCTTTGACGCACAAGGTTGAAACCTCAACCAACTGTTGTCTTATTGTTATTATTTTCTGATTCCCTGAATTTTCTGGACATGCTTCATTTTATCTTCATATTCATTAGTTTCCTGCATCTAGTAGCCCTTTTTATAGGGGTTGGCGTTCAGTAAATATTTACTTGTGTTTTCCCTTTCAACTTTATCTGTCCCTTTAAGATAATCATTGTCACTATGGCAAGGTAGACTTTGCCAGAGTTACTCAACTGTATTATGCTAATAAGTTTTTGTCCTGATACTAGTTTTAGGGTAAATATTTTTTTTAAAATTTTGTTCCAGTAGATAAAAGTTAATGGATAATTAGTTTTCCCTAGATATTAAAATTTCAGTTCTCAGGAAGGATCTCAGATTATACTTACTTTTTTGCCTTCAGTTATCTAATCTCTCAAAGAATGTCTTTATGTCCAGGTTACTGTCCAGTATTGCAAGGGCATAGTACTGGACAGAATATTCTCACTAAAGTGGCTTTTTCATCTGACCATTTCTAAGTGGGTGCCTTCTTTTTTGTCATGTCTTTCTCAAGCTGCCAGCTGATATCAGATGGTACAGCATCAGCCTTCAAGGTCACCATGGTATTAGGCTGCATCTGTGGTTTTATTTTGTACTTAGCTGGAGAGTATTTCAATACTTATAGAGCAAAAAAGTACTAGATAGTGTCATCTTCTCAGGCAGTTACTGTACTGGAGTAACCTTCGAAAAAGGAAATAGAGAACATTAATCTCACAAAAGAAATAAACATATGAATAATTACATGATTGTGTTGATTTAACTAGTGCGTAAAATAATGTTCAGTTCTGATTTTTGAAGCAGCCAGTGCAAAGGAAAGATTTTTAAAAGTTACAGAAATGCTTTTGCTTATAACTTAATCTTTTCCACAATTGATCCCTTTTCGAATTGCCTTAGAAAATATAATGCAATAAAAAGCTGGGCTCAAGAACTCCTTAAGCACTGGGCTTGAACTGTATTTAGTATTGATAAGGAAAATCTGATTATCCTACATCAATTAACCTTTAAAAACAGAGTCTTCTTAGTTGAGCAGATTGTCTCCATTCTGAGCATATAAACATTCATGAATACCCAAAGGCAGAAACAGCCTTTTTCAAAGAAAAGCCAACTTTGTTCCCTTTTATAGTTCTTAACATGGTTTGAAAGCAAATACTCTTATTTGACAATAAGAAATCAGAATGGGGGAAAAAAGTACATATCTGTTGACCTAGCAAATCCATGCCAAAAATTTAACCTACATATAAGTTAAGATGTGCCTTCAAATTAAAAGGATAGTTATTATAGACTTATTTATGATATAAAAAGCTAGAAACAACTTAAACTTCTCAAAATAGGAGATAATTGGTTGAATTATGAGAATCTATGTTATGAAATTTAATATGGCCATTACAAAAGATATATTTTCTAGCACAGAAAGACATTTGTAAAATACAGTTAATGAAAAAAGCAGATCATAAAACAGCTTAATTAGAGTTTTTATAATTTAGGAATTACAGATCTGCCAGCCCAAGTTTAAATCCTAGCTTTACAACCAGCAGCTTTGAGTTGGAGCATTTTATTTAATCAGTCTGGACCTCAGTTTCTTCATTCAGCAGTGGAGTTAATGACAATATCTACCTGATAGTATTGTTATAAGGATGAAATAAATTAACATATGTAAAATTTTAGAACAGCGCCCAGCAAATTAATGCATGATTATGAGCTTTTCTTGTTGTTAGTATTACATACAATACTCAGGGTTCTTTCACTTCAAACAACAAATATGATGAATTCTGTGTAGTGTACATAAGAAAACAGTGTTTATAAGAAAGGTGCTGGTAGCTCCCAGAAGCTGAAAACAGGGGAACCTGGTTTTAGTCTGATCTGTGGATCTCAGTTACAGAAATTTATAGACCTTCTGTCCTGGCCATTACCGCTGGATGGTTCTGTTCCAACTGCCTCTGCCCTTGTGATTTTCAGTTCAGGATTTCAATCCCCAGAGGAGGGGATCTGATTGGCATAGTGCCTACTACATGCTCGACCCTCAGTGCCTTCTTCATGGAGAACTACGTGAAGGTGGTCATTTCCAAATGCATGAATATCGACTCAAGAATAGAATCATGAGTATAATCTCATTAGTTTAGGAAATATGACATATATTTTAATATAGATTAACAGCAGATCTGGAAGGATGTATGTTGAGTTGCTGACAGTGATTTTCTCAGGGTTTTGGAGTTTATAGGTGTTTTAAAAATATTTCCCCCTTCTCTCTTTTTTCACTCTCTATCCTTCCTCAGTCTGCTTCCTTAAAATGGAAATGTCTGCACCTTTTCAAGTACCCTTGGAATTATTTCTGCAATGCCATAGTATCTTAGTATCAAGGTTGTTGGAAACCTTTTTCTGAGATTAGACTTCCTCCCTCCCTCCACCCCCTTTAAGAAAACTTTTTATTATGGAAAGTTTCAAACAAAAGTAAAGTAGAACTGATAGCTTAACAAACCACCTCTACTCATCATCGGTCTTTAACTGTCATTAACATTTGCCATTTTCTCACCTCCCTTTCTTTGCCAGAGTACTTTAAGCAAGTTCCAGACATCTTTTTTTTTTTATTCATGTAGATTATTTTTTAATAATTACCAACAGAGTAGAGGTTGGAGTCTAGGGAATTCTGTCAAGCACTGTGCAAGCCTGAATTCTCAAGGACGGTGCAATTTGGGGTGCTGTTCTATTTTCACAGCCGCTATTCTGAGCATGGTTAATTTAGTCACCGGTAATCATATACATGTGTCAGTGTGTAATATTGCTGGACTTGTTGGAACAAAACATTCAGGCTTATCGATTGAGACGATGTCTATTCCGTTGATGTGCTGCTGGACATCTTTTGGCTCAGCCGCACGTGTTCTTTTGACAGTGAGCTCTGGTTACAATTGGTCTCCTGACTGTGTTACTTCCATCTTAGGCATCCGTGGCCTGCCGTATTTGATACTCTTCTGTGTCTCCTGGGTATAAAACACAGGACTGATGACAGTCTGATCAAGTGGAAAGAACGTTCAACTGGGAATTAGGAAATAAGTATTCTAGGCCTGGCTCGGCAGTTTAGCACGTCCCTTAACCTCTTTGCAGTTCACTACCTTCATCCACAGAATGAAATGGTTAGTCCAGACCTACTGTCTAATATTATAGCCCCTTGATACTTGGGGCCAATCATAACTTGAAATGTAGCCACTCTAAATTGGATTGTGCTGTAAATGTAAAATACATGCAAGGTTTTGAAAGCTGAGTATGAAAAAAACTGACGTATTTCATTAATATTGATCACATGCTGAAATATTTTGGATATATTGTGTTAATAAAATTTATTATTAAAATTAATTTCACCCAATTTTTAGACGTATACATGTATGGCTTACATTTTATTTCTAGTGCACAGTGCTGGCCTAGAACATACTAGTTTATTTTCTGAAATTATTTCACATTTGGGATTGGCGCAGTTAAATTCATTTGCAAAAACTTGATGAAAGGTCCTAACAAAGCACTTCAGTTGGTCCAAATGTTTCTCCTTATTTTAGTATTAATAAAAACTTATTTTCAGACTACCTGTTTAAAGAGCAACCTGCTTTTATGATCAGGAAAGGAAGAAACACATTCTCTTGATCAAAACACAGTTGGAATTTTATGTTGTCATTTTGAGGTCCATTGCTGTGAACTGTGTCAGAACATACCAATTATTAAATTTGACTAGTGATCATTTTTTTGCAGTTTTATATAGGTTTTTGATTATTTTTCAATGTCATCAATTTTTTTCTGATATGTATTTGATATATATTATATATATATTATATATAAACACATACATATTACAACATTGCAATAGTGAAAATTGAAATTCTTTATTATTTTGGTTACCTCTGCTTACCTGCTCGTTTACAGTAGAAACTTTCTAAGGAAAGTAAAGAGCTAGCATTAACAGTTACACTAGAGCCTATTTCTTGAGTAGTATGAAGTTTGAAGGGACTGCCATTATTTTTCTCATGGAATATTTCAGACATTTAGATTATAGGCAAATCATTTTACTCAATACATTTTCTTTGGCCTTGTCACATTTGCATAGGCCTCCACCACTTAATCACCCCCTGGTTCCCATTTACGCATGTACTGTGCAGATGCCAAATGACCGGGTGCTCAGCCAGCACACTGACACAGCCACCTGAGTCAGCATATTTCTCTTGGCTGGGTGTCCTCCGTTTTTTAATGCCTCCTTTTATACACAGGTTTCAAAGTTGTCAGGACCTGTGAGTCTGGTAGTCACAGGAGTTAAGGGGATAAACCTGTTAATAATTTTCCTTCTCGGTACAAGTTACTTCTCTCTACCTTCCTCTGGTCATGAAGTCCTGTTGATTTCCACTCTGTGTGCCTCCCTCTAGTACTGCCCAAATTCAAGCTCATTCTCAATTCTTCGGTTGTATCTGCACCAGCACCTGGAGTACCTATCTACATTCTTATGTACCCAACTTCCCAAGGAAGTAGTGATCTTATCTGATTACATTCTCCTGCTTAACCCTTCTGAGCATCTCATTATTCTCAGAATGGAGTCCAACTTCAGCTGAGCATGTAGGATTGTTTGGGCCTCTACTGTCTAGCCTCTCCTGCCACTGCCTGTGTTACATTTTGGCCACCAGGCTGCTCTGTGCCCCCTTTCTTCCACCTCTACCTTAGATGTAGATGCTCACACCACCTGTGATGCCTTTCCTTCATTTTCTGCAAGGGGAACCCCACCTCCAAGGTTTGACTACTCTAGAACTTGGTAGAGAGAATAAAGGCCTTCTTGGAGCTTGATTGCACTGTTTCTTCTTGGATAACTATTAATTACCTATACCTTTGCTAGTTTTCTATACTAGACTGAGATTAAGGACTAACTTTTCCCCTAGTTCCTAATATATTTAGTTTTTTGGGCATAATTGGGTTTATATTTTCTTTGATAAATATTCATTAAATTTAGTAATACTAAAAAGGTGGCTGGTGTCATTTGTTAGAAGCTTTCGTAGTTTATCATCTGTACCTGCACTGGCCAACACAGTAGCCACTAGCCACATGTGGCTGCTGAGCACTTGAAATATGTGGCAAGTGTAAAATGCACATGGGATTTGAAGACTTAGTATAAAAAAAGCATGTAAAATGTTAATAATTTTTTAGATTTACCTATATGTCGAAATGAATAATCTGGTATATTTTATATTAAATAAAAAGTATTAAAATTAATTTCATCTATTAATTTTACCTTTATTTAAATGGACATACATGGCATGCATTATATTTCCACTGGACTGAACTCAGCTAAAGGGCTCTTGATCTTAAACTTCTTTCTCTTTTTTTCCATTCTAGGGCTGAGATTACAAAAGATGAAACCACTTTTAAACTACAAAAGCCTTTTGCTCATAGTCATTTCAGAAGGTTTCATTGAGGGAATTTGTTTTACCTCTTTTCACCTTGACCTCAAATTCCCATGAACAAAAAAATGTATTTGAGCAGCTTACAAATTCTGCCAATGTCACTGTGTTTGCTTGCTTTCCAGTCAGAAGGAGCAGAGATGTGTTAGCTGCCCATCTTCTGCCTGTTCATTCTGCAGGGCGTGTGAAGACTGGCAGGCTGTCCTCAAGAGAAGTGTAGGCCAGTGATATGTGGAGCCAAAGCTTAGTGAGGGTCACAGCACATGGTGACAATGCACTTCCTGTTCCCAGCAAGGCAACAGCTGTACCATGAGTCTTGGCAGCAGGCTTTTGGTGATTTACTCTGTGGCACCCTGGGTATTTGCAAGTCTGACACAGCACTAAGAAGTGCCGTGGTACACTCTCCTGGAGAGATGTAAAGACAGCAAAGCCTTCTCTAGCCCACTGACACATCTCCCCACTGCTTGCCTCTGCCCTCTGTATAAGACCAGGAGTAGTAAGCTTTTCCTATGAGTCAAGGGTTGGCCATTCTGGATAATTGTATCAATGCTTCATATCAAGCTCTTAAAAGACTGTTTGAAATGGAAGCATGGTTCTCTACATTAGATTATCAAGTTCCATGTAGAGGGAAGACTTTAAAAATTTTTTTTTATTTGGAAATTATTTCTAACTTACAGAAAAGTCATGAGAATAGTAACGAAGAGCATCCAGTCTTATATATTGGTAACATTTTACCCTATTTGCTTTGTCATTTGCTCTTATATAAATAAACACACATACAGACTCATATATGATATGGATATGTATATGAGTGTGTGTGTATTTGTAGGTATACACTTTTTTTTTTTCCTTCGGACCATGTGAGAATAAGTTGCATAGACATCATGGCCCTTTTCCTTTAAATACTTAAGTATATATTTCCTAAAAATATTGATATTCTTTTACATAACGTTACTCAATCCAGTTAACAACTTCAGTAAATTTTAATATTAATATGTAATACTTATGTAAAGTTCATATTGCAGTTTTATCAGTTGATCCAAAAATGTCTTTTATAGTATATTTTCCTTATTAAGCGTCCAGTCTGGAATCACATATGTATTTAGTTTTCATGTGAAAGGAAGACACTGTTTATTTACTCTATGCATGGTCAACAATTCTGACATCAAGTGTGTGGGTTTTTCCACCCCAAGCAATTCTTCAGCTCTCCAGTGGATACCAACTGAATGTCTTACAATTTAACTCAATTCTAACACTAACTGCCTGAAGTTAGTACAGACCCCACAGATTAAGGGCTCAGTCCTCTTTTTTTTTGTCCTGACTTCAGATGTCAGTCACAAGTCCAAGTTATTACCTGGGCTTCTGACTGACCCACTATAAATTGGAGGTTCCCATGACCCCTCCTCAAGATTGATAATTTTCTAGAGTGGCTCACAGAACTCAGGAAAACAGTTTAATTACTAGATGACCAGTTTATTATAAATGGATGCAACCCAGGAATAGTCACATATAAGAGATGCATAGGGCAAAGTATGGGGGAAGGAACATGGAGCTTCTGTGCCTCTCCAAGTGTGTCACCCTCCTAGCACCTCCACGTGTTCACCAACCGTGTAGCTCTCCAAACCCCTTCAGTTAGGGTTTTTGTGGAGGCCTCATTATGAAGGCACAGTTGATTAAGTCCTTGGCTGTTAGTGTTTAACTCAACTTCCAGACCCTCTCTTCTCCTGGAGATGGAGCGGTTGGGCTGAAAATTTCAACTCTCATCAGTTGTTTAGTTCTCTGGGCAACCAGCTGCCCATGCCCATCCATAGGGGCTTTCTAAAAGTCACTTCATTAACATAAGCTCAGGTATGGTTGAAAGGGACTTAGGAATAAGAAAACACATTCCTTTCATCTTTATTGCTCTCCTTATGAAATTCCAATGAAGACTTAGTATAAAAAAAGTGCCAGGAAAGGGAATGCAGACCAAATATATATTTCTTCTTATAAATCACAATATCACAGCAGGTCTCTTGAGTCTGCTTTAGTCTAGAACAGTTTCTCAGCTCCCCTCCCTTTCTTTTTCTTTAGTCTTTTATGACTTTGACATTTTTGTGGAGAGATATTTTAAATTTTAAAACCTGTTAAAGAACTGGGTGAAAATACATTTTTCTTTTGCTTATAGGAAAGACCATTGCAAATAAGACTTTAAATGCCAACCTTAGATTTGACTTTCTAAAAAATTTAAAATTTCTGTACATTCAAACCAACCCAACCCAACCAATCAAACAAAAACCCCAACAAAATCTGGGAGTATTTGCAATGCATGTGACAGACAAAGCTCTGTCAAGGCAATCAGAAAAAGACTACGTCCTAAAAAAGTAGGCAGAGGACATGAATAGACAGTGGACAACAGAACAAATACAAATATCCAGTAATGTGAAAAACAACTCCAACGGCATTCCAGTGGATGCAAATCAAAACAGTGGAGGACCGCGTCAGTTTCTTGAAAGACTGAGCAAATTACTGAGAATGATTCTCCACTGTTCACAAGAGTGGGGAAAGGGGTGTTCTCTCACACTGCCGATGGAGTGTACATTGATGCAAACTGTATTGGGGGTGGTAATTAGGGAGCATATATCAAAGCTTTAAGTAACAATGACTTAGTGTTATGAGTTCTGTGGCAGAGTAACTGGTATTGATTTTTGCATTGTAATTTACAGATTTTTATTTCATTTCATTAAAAAAAAAATATAATAATATACTTCCAGACTTGTGTGGGGAGTAATAAAGTTTCTTCCACCTTCTTATGATTTTTCAGCTGGAATGATAATTAAATCATCATGAGATGAGTTGACAAGAAAAATTAACTAAATTTAATTATATACGTATGCGTGGGAACCCAACACGTGTGAGGGAGTTGCAGACCATACATGAGAAGTTCCAAGACAGAAAGGGAAAACGAGGTATATATGACCTTCTGAGCTAAGGATAGGGTAAGATGCCTTGGGTTTTAGCGTGGAGGAAGGTCATTGCAGAATAAAAAGCACAAATGTTCAGTAATTGGTGGTTTGCCCTGCCGTGTAGATAGGTCAAAAAAAAAAAAAAGTTATTTCCGGCAATACTCTTATTATGAGCAAGGACCCCAATTTAAATTCTTTACAGGAAAAGGTAAAAGTTACTCGTGAGCCTGCAGGATCTTGATTGCCTTCAGCCCCAAATAATTAACATGTCAAGGTGGAACATTTTGGGGTGGCCAGTTCTAAACCCCTACTGTTGTACATAATAGAGACATAGCTCTTTAAGAAAACATGTTTTTAAATAATTAAAGAGAATTTGCATCAAAAAGACTTTTTTAGGAGAGCTTAAGAGAAAGGTTTCTTTCAATAACGAGTGACCCCTTTTGGGTTAAATATGAGTTGATTATCAGTACAGTAAATAGTTTAACTTTGTAGTTAGAGTGAAGTATACCTGGGTCCTGGCATGAGTTGGAGTTGGTTGCAGGCTCCTGAGTAAGTCCTATATAAGTATGTCCTGCTCAGCAGCCTCAAAGGATCAGCAGCAATGTTCAGATTTGGTAGAGATGGGTTGTTGGAGGGAAGTGGTATTTTAAGAAGACTACCATGGCAGCAGAGAGAGCAGGCTGGGGGTTATTTTGGTACCGTAGGCTTGAGATCCCAATGACCACAAAGGTAAGAATGGGGAAAAGTGATGACTGAGAAAGCGAGGAAGCTCAGCGGAATCTGGTGACTGGTAATATGTGGAAGGTAAAGGGTAATGAAGGAATGAATGGGGTGGGGGGAGCTTCTTGGCAGAAACAGGGCTGACAAGAGGGAGTCACTGTTTTGAGGAGGGCTGTGCGGATTTTAATCCTAGAGTCTAGTTTGCCATGATGGAGATACACCCATGATGTTTGGATGGGAATGCTGTGAGATGGAGTGTGGGGCAGGTATGAGCTCGAGGAGAGGTTAGCAGACAATATGGATTTGGTGAGAGGGAAATGCTGAGTGTCAGATGTTCAGAGACTGAAAAGGATTCTTGGTCATAAGGAGCCCATAGTGGGAGAGTGTGGAACATGGCAGGCAGGAGACTGTGTATGGATAGTGTAGTCATACTGTACTTGCCCAGCTTTCTTATCCCAGGGGAGATTTTTAAAAATTTTCATAGCAACTTGTCTAGACTTTCTTTTTTTCCTTCTCTAGCAGATGGTTCTCTCTATTTTCATCTGATCTTCCCTCACCTTATCAGTCATTCTAGGAAGCTTAACCCTTCCCATAGAGCATCATCTCCTGCCTCAGTATACCTCCTTCGACCCCAGGCCTGCCTGCCTTCATTCTCAGAGGAAGAGACACCCTCCTCTGCTGTAAGTTACCGGCATTTGTCCAGAAGAACCTCGCCCTCCTCCCTTCTGGAGAACCTGCTGCTTCATTTGCCGC
>NW_011888782.1:7144859-7151512 GCF_000151845.1 Pteropus vampyrus
AAAAAAAAAGTGAGCCACTGGTTTCGACAATAAATCATGGCATGTTTTTCATGAGTTAAACACACTGTGTTTCATATTACGGAGAATCCGAAGGAATTTATGTTATGTTATAGACCAATTGCTTTCATAACTTCTCACAGAAAGGAGATAAAAACATTGGAAGGTAAAAAGTCTTAAAAATTACTTCTGTAACTGACATAAAAATCTTGACCTAATTGTCTCCAGAATGAGGCCTATCTCCCAAAGGCTTCAGACTGACCTCAAAGAAAATTTTACACAGTCTTCAGAAAAAAAAAAATGACCTGGCAAACATATCATTAATTTTGGACATCTTTTAAAAGTGATGAAACCATATATTGTATAGCCAAGTATAAAATAATAGACTTATATATTAATTTTTGTGTTCACAGAAACATATATATTTGTCATTTTTCTATGATGTAAATTATTTATACTCTTAGAAAAGTTTAGTCACTTCTTTTCTATTTGATAATGTAATAATAGTATTTTCAAGTGTAGATGTATCATAAGATTTATTCTGTAATACAGAGCACCAAATTTCCTTTCTCCTAACTTTTAAAAAATGCTCTGTAGAGTGTGTGCACGTGCACACTCATCACCAGTGGCCCATAACTCTGCCTTTCCATTACTTCTCTGCATTAGAGAGAAACTTAACTTGGGTGGCCTCTGCTCCTCTGATTTTAACTCCCATTAATCTGGCTTCCTCTTGGACATTTGGAAGGCTTACTCTCTTGGTTTTTAATCCTCTTAAGTTTCTGACATTGCTTTTGACCAGATATCTTAGTTTGAGCTCCCTTGGAAGCAGACTGCAAGACAAAGATTTCAGTGCACGTAGTTTATTTGAGATGAAGGTAGGGAGTGGAACAGTGAGACGAGAGGAAAAAGGGGCTAATGAGGAGTGAGTTACTAAGCCAGCTCTCACTGTGGGCAACCAGTGCTTAATTCTGCAGGGGGAAATGTGGAAGCCTGTGTAGAACATGTACCTCACAGTTGTTCCACCCAAGGGATGAGGGAGGGGTATTTATACTGTAACTTCTTTAGTCTCTGATTGAAGGCTGCTCTTTAGGGACAAGTGGATGGCAGAGGAGATTATAGTGACAGGAAAAGGCCTTACGTGGAGAAATGCAGCTGCTGGTGGTTGGAAGCCAGGCGGTATGCTCTGAAGTGATAGGGAAGGAAACATGCATTAGGATACCAGCAGCATTCTCTATCCCAGGCTCCTAATTGAGCTTCGTGTTTTAATGCCAAGAGCACAGTAGTTTCTGGAGTAGACTGACCTGTGTTGACACCTAGCAAATATTCCTCAATAACCTTTAGTTCCATCTCCCTTTAAAAGGGCAAGGAAAAGCTTATCACTCTTCTATATTTTTGAATGTTTCTTTAAAGATCATCTCAAGCACTTCTGTCCAAGCATTTTAAGTCAGCATACCACAAGCTAACACCTAGGAGCATCGTGCTTGAAGTGCTGGTGCCTGTTTATGTGGCAAGTGTAGTGATAGGTGCTGGGAGTATAGAAGTAAGAGACATGATCCTGGCCTAGAGGAGCTCATGGGCTAGTGGGTGATTACTGGATGACTTATCTAGAGAGTCCTTTTCAAGTGAGAAAGAACTTGAAGTGAATCAACTAATCGTGAAAAAAAAAAAATGTTTGTGGTCACTTTGGAATTTGGGTCAAATAGTCTTCACTTTTAACACCCTGGATCTCCCTTGTTGGCTTAGTGACATTGGATGACACAGCATCCAGTCTTTCTGAGCCTCAGTTTTCTCAGCCATAAAATGGGATTACTAATACCTATTTCTTGGTATTGTTTGAGGATTAGATAAGATAACCTTGAAAAATGGACTGGATATGGCTAGAAGAGAGTCCAGGGAGAAGGCCCGTGGATAGGTTACTTAACTAAAGTAAGACAACAACAAAAGTAGGAAAAGTGGGTTTGAGTATGTGACTATGGAGGATATTGAATCTCAAGCTCCAATGGAAACTTGACTGTAGAGACAGTGAAGTTCCAATGTGTCTCAGAAAGGCTGAGGGAAAGGCTTTCATTCATTCTTTACACTAATATGATATTCTTGGCTAACTGAGTTATTCACAGGAACTAGAACTAAACTTTTAGGAAGCTTGATTTTGTGCCCTCTGAACTACAGACCCACAAATCCTGGATCCACCTCTAGGATCATAGAACCCTCTTTAAATGGTGGAGAATTTGCTTATAAGGAAACATATAAGAATTTAACACTGTCATGATCAGACTTGGTGCCAACAAATTCTGGATCTTAAATTATACATTACTATTAGAATACATGAACCACTGGTTCATTTTTGGTGTTGGATGGGGAATATCAATAAGGTGGCAGTCTCTTAATTATAAGTCGGTTTCGTGAGAAGACTTAGATCTTATAGGGGTTCAGAAATTTCCTCTATTTACAGTGCAATCTAATGGATTGGTGTTCTGGAAAATTCATGGGAGAGAATCTTCCATTTTGAAATCGAGAATGTTTGTTTTGCAACTAACTTCTCACATATGTTCCTTTGGTTTTTGTCTTAAGCTGCCCATGTTTCGCACTTGGAGAATGTGTCAGAGGAAGAAATGAACCGACTCCTGGGAATAGTGTTGGATGTGGAATATCTCTTTACCTGTGTCCACAAGGAAGAGGATGCAGATACCAAACAAGTTTATTTCTACCTATTCAAGGTATGATTTTAACATTCGAAAAGGCTTTTCTTCTTTCTCTCATTGTTCAGATGTGCTCACTTTTTGTATGCCAGGTCGTGGGGTAGGAAGGCTCTCAGCCCATTATACATTTTGCCCTCCAAGTTTGGTGAAGCATGTGTTTCTTCACGAGGAGTTCTCTAAGATGGCACACCCTACATTGACCACATCATTCTCTCTGAGAGCATTCATACTTGTATGCAAAGTCAAATATCTTTATTTGCTTATACTTAAAGAATTCTTTCCATCTACCCATCCATTCAGCCATGCACAGAGCAAGTATACAATATTTATTGTATACTTGCTCTGTGCATGGCACTCATGTAGGCATGAGGGATAGATCAGTGGGCAAAACATTTGTGGAGTTTACATTTCATTAGAAGAGGCAGATGACCAACAAGTGAATAATATATTTATAGGTGGTGATAGGTGCTGTGAAGAGAAACAAAGTAGGGTAAGTGGAATCAGAATGGCAGGGATGGTAGTGGGTGGGGGACATGATAGGGAGGAAGGGCAGTTAGGAAAAGCCTCTCTGAGAAGATGACAGTTGAACAGACGCTTGAGTCGGGGGGATAGGAGCCATCTCTGAAAAGGGCTGGGGAAGAGCCTTCCAGGCGGCGGAAAGAATAAGCATCTAGGCTGTGCACTGAGCACCGAGTACCAAGTAAGCTTGATGTGATATGGGAACAGCAAGGAGGCCAGCATGGTGGAGCCCAGGCAGCAGGGGGAGGATGGGAAGAGATGTGGTTGGAGGAGATGTGGCACGAGGGCTTGAACTCTTTCACTGCCAGGGGAGGCATCAAGAGTTTCCAAATTTGTTTTGGCACCTTCTCACTGTTCTCTGTGTCTTGTCGACACCAGTCACCCATGGATTATTGCTACCACTCCCCATGGCAGCCTCTTTGTGACTCTACCTCAGCTCCATCTGGGACACGTTCCTTCCCTTTCCCTGAGCTTCTGATTGCAGGCAGGACCGACAGATGTGGGAGGGAGATTGGTGGTAGAAACCCATAGAAAACTTCAGGTTTCCAAAAATAGATTCATAAATGAGGCTGACAGAAGGAATAATTTTAAAAAATCTCGCTATTCAGGGCATTGTTGATTATGTTGTAGTGTGTAACCCTTATAAGGATATTTAAAACCAAAAAATAAAACAGTCCACTCAGAGCTGACAGCCAGGAAGAGTTTGCCTCTTCTAATGAGTGCTCTGCTTCATTTTATATGACAAGGTTAGATAAATTTTCCATTGAGTTCCGTCTTTTACTTTGGCTGCTGGCAATCTCAGTGCAAATTTTGTGCCCAATTTTTGTAGCTTTTTTTTGATCTGAATTTACTTGGTACATCTTTTCCCCTTCTGCCTTTTTATAAACTGAAAAAAAAAAGTACTATTGGGGCTTTTGGAGTAAATAGGATATGATAGGAGTGGGAGGAAGACTTATTTTTAAATTTTGGGGTCATGTGGTAACGTTAACTCTAAAAGGTTAATGGAGGGAGAGAAAGAAGAAGAAGAAGAAAGAGAGAGAGAGAGAGAGGAGAGAGAAAGGGAGGGAAGGAGCATGGGAGTACAAGGGAGAGAGGGAGAAAATGAACAACTGAATTCCCCACAGCCATTAGTAGGCACTAGGCTACTCCAGGTGACAGCTTGTTGACATGGCTCTGAGGCCCAAGTCATCCAGATTGAACCCTGGCAGGTTCATACTGTTTAGAGCTTCTTTGGAAAAAGACCTTAGTAGAAGAAAAACAACATCTGCATGACTGCAGCTATTATTTGTCTTGGAACTCAGCTCCCTGGCAGTCCCCTGCCGCCCTGCTGGAAGTGAAGGTGGTGTCAAGGTTTCCATCCTGTCAGCCTCCTTTTGATTCTGTTTATAACCAACCAAATAAGCCAGAAAGCACTGCTCTGCTTTGAAGTACATTTTCTCTATCTCTTTCTTACCTTCCTTATCTTTAACAATGCAAATATATTTGCTCGGAGAACAAAATCCAATATAGTAAGCATCCTACCCCCTTGGCCCCACAAAAATCATTGTTTGAGCAAATAAGTTCTAAGTCATCTATTAGCTTTTAAAAGGCAGTTCCTGTGTCTAATATGTCTCAATAATTTAGTTAAAATGCATTATGCATTTTAGTAGCATTTAAAAAACTTTCAGTCTTAGATCTTGAAAATAAACTCAATGAAAATTTGCTTTCTAAAGCTCAGTTGTATCCTAGTGCTCATAAATGTGGCTCTGGAGCCCAGCTATCTGAGTTTTAATCCGGCTTCATCACTTACTACATGTGACTTTGGGCCAGTCGTTCTCCCTAGTTTTCGTATCTATAAAATACAGACAATAATAGCACCTACCTTAAAAGGTTGTTATGAGTATTAAATGAGATAATACATATAAAGAAGTACAAAGAGTACCTGGCAGAAGTAAGGATGCAAATGATTGCTGCTATTAAATTTTTATATATGCCTACTTATCCAAGGTCCATCTTTGTAGACATTAAAAAAACAGAAATTCAGCATCTCCATAATCTATCAGTTTATCTCCAAATTGAAACTCCCAATGGTCCAAGTTCCCGAATGGTTTTATTTTAACTGGGCAAAAAAAGTAGGCCATCAGAATTATTTATATTTCAGTTTTATGATCAATTTTTATATATCCTTAGATTCACATACAGTTGACTTATTTGTTTTTGTAATGATAGGCATAATATATTGATAGCATCAACAAATGTTCCATGCTAGTAATTTACATGGCACCTCTACAGGGAATTGAGGCCCTTGTAAGCCACACCCAGTGGGGACACATGGTTAGCGTTAGCCTTGGTGGGGGGGTCATCTATTTTCTTTAACTCCTGGGAAAATGGTTGCCATGTTTTGTTTCTATTGAAAAGGCAGTAAGTGGAGAAAGGAGGGAAACAAGTGACTTAAATAAATGCAAGGTCATATACCATAACAGGCCCACATGTAAAGATTCAAGCAAAGGTTGAAGGTAAAGAATTTTAATATTAAATTCATTTTCAAATTAGGTCTTGATTAGTGGCTCTGCGTTCCCTTTTTGCTCTGATATTTACTCTGAGGACTTTAAATTCCAGTGGCAGGGATTAAGAGCAGTGTTTTGTTTTGTGGGTATTGAGATGCTAGAACACTTGGCCTGCATTCTGTGGATGGAGAGGAAATGAAAAAAGACCGCAACAGTGAACGTTGCCAGTTGAGAGTCCTGCAAAATTCCTTCCCAAAGAGCCTGGGCCCTCGATTATGCATATGACACGCAGCTGCTACAGACAGCCCTCCCCTCCCCGACCTCACTTGTGCAGAATGGACCTTGGCCTTTCAGGGGCCTAAATAAGACCCTCCAGACCATCAGAACACCTGCGCTGGTCTAGATGGGCATGTGCAAAGTGTGCACGATGTATACCAGGCCTCTGGGTCAGTGGAAAGGCAGAAAGGGAGCGGGGAGAGGGGAAAGTGAGTAGGATAGAGGTGTCTGGTGGCTACTGCTGGGTGCTCTAGGCTGCTCAGAATGTGAAAGGTGTCTAGTTTTTCATAGCTTTGGCCATGGGCATGAAGGAAAATTTGTAGTCACCAGTTTTATTGATTAAAGGATTTATTTACATGTAGTTGAGATAAATAGAATGTGGTAACTTCCCTTCAAAGGCTCTGTGTGTGTGTGTGTGTGTGTGTGAGAGAGATTGATCAATCGATCAATTAATTGATTGTTTTTTAAATGATTTCTTTGCAGCTCTTGAGAAAGTCTATTTTACAAAGAGGAAAACCTGTGGTTGAAGGCTCTTTGGAGAAGAAACCCCCATTTGAAAAACCTAGTATTGAACAGGTAAAAAGAAAAAAGAGAAGCTCCTCCCCCAACCCTGCCTTTTTTTTTTTTGTTGTTGCTTTAAGGCCGAGCAAACCTAATCCTCCTTTGACATCTCCAT
>NW_011888782.1:7152702-7159563 GCF_000151845.1 Pteropus vampyrus
TGTGTGTGTGTGAGAGATCGATCAATCGATCAATTAATTGATTGTTTTTTAAATGATTTCTTTGCAGCTCTTGAGAAAGTCTATTTTACAAAGAGAAAAACCTAGTATTGAACAGGTAAAAAGAAAAAAGAGAAGCTCCTCCCCCAACCCTGCCTTTTTTTTTTTTTTTGTTGCTTTAAGGCCGAGCAAACCTAATCCTCCTTTGACATCTCCATACCTGTCTTTCTTCCATCCTCCAAGCCTGGCTTAGAGATGTTCACCAAGTCTTGGACCCTTTGTCTCAGAAGTGAATACTTAATTTAATAAATGATGTAGCTCTTGTCTTTTAGGGTTGCTGTATACTCAGAATTCACTGTGTATTTGGGAAAGGAAAAAATTAAGTAGAACACGAAGTTTGTAAGAACACATAAAATGTGCTTTTTCTTTACATTGATATTTTAAAATTAAGTCTTTGTCCTTTTGTTTGGCACTGTCTGAAAAAGCCTATTGAGCTGAGGGAATTCAGTAGCAGTTGAAAAACATCATAAGTCCAGCAAAAAACGCAAAAAAAAAACAATGAGATTTAGTATCCGAAAATTGACTTCCTGCTAATTATGATTTCTGGAAAGAAGCCGATTTACTTGGGGAATCTGTTGACATGTTTAGACTTTTTCTGGTAGGTGTTGTCGGTATCTCTCATCAGCATCACTTTTTAGCCTGTCACTGTTTGGCCGAATAAATCTTAGATACTCTTGACTGAATTTCTTGATGAGATTGATTACAGAAGACATGATATCAGAGTCCTTACAAATAAATATATTTTTATCAATATTCAGAAATTTTATTTTTTTTCCAAACCCTATTCAATAAGAATTCATTGTTCTTCTATTTGAAATTAGATTAGTGGGCATATTCGGCAGAAAAATTAATTCACAGATTCTTTAAAGAGCTCATAATTTAGAATAAGAGTTTTTTTTTTTTTTGGAGGGAGTGAGCTTGCCGAAACTGCAAGAATGTTAGTAAAGAGTTTAAATGCTAGTGGTGTTTAAGTTCTAGTGGAGTTTAAGTTCAGTGGAAGGCATGCCAGTAGCTTTTTGATTAAAAGTTTGCTAATGTAAAAACATAATATTTATCCAAGAACCTCATTGAATGTGAGCTACTCTGTTGATTGTACAACCAGAATTATTCTGCAAAATAGTCATATTTTATTGTTTAAGAGGTTTTGACCTTTTCAGGCTGTGATTTTGATTTTCTCTTCAATGCTCCAGGATTGCAGCAGGCATAGAATCGCAACTCACAGCCTCTCTGTTTTGTCACTTTTCATCCACTGTGATCTAAGGCACAATGCCCTCTGGGCATTTCTGTTTTCTAATAGGGAAAAGGAAGAGATTTTTGTGACTAGAGAAATGTCTGTTCTTTTGCTAATAAACCACCAGTTGTACTGACTGTGTGGGTGTTCAGAATTAATATGATTGCAGAGCTACATGAATAAATTGCCTTCCCTCCTTTTAAGGGTGTGAATAACTTTGTACAGTACAAATTTAGTCACCTTCCATCCAAAGAAAGGCAAACAATAGTTGAATTGGCAAAAATGTTCCTAAACCGCATCAACTATTGGCATTTGGAGGCACCATCTCAACGAAGACTGCGATCTCCCAATGATGATATTTCTGGATACAAAGAGAACTACACAAGGTAACCAAATGAACAGTTTTTTTCCTTTGGCTCCATAGAATGCATGTTGCAGACATAAAATTGTGCTACTTGTCTTTATAAACAGAGGGTTGCCCAGTTATCACAGTGGCTCCATCAATTCAGAGAGAAGGTCTCTATAATTTAACTCTCCAGACTCCTACTTTTCATTAATATCATTATATTTTTTGAGAGAACGGAGTAAGGGATCCAAATCATCTCAACCTGTACTATCCAATAGGATAGTTGCTAGCCACATGTGGCTGGCTGTTCAGCACTTGAAATATGGCTAGTATTAGTTGAGATTTCGAAGATTGTACAAAAACAAGAATGTAAAATATTTCATTTATGGTTCTTTCTATTGAATGATTACATGTTAAAATGATAATATTTTGGATATAGTGGACTAAATAAAATATATTAATTTCACCTGTTTCTTTTTACTTTTTCAATGTGACTATTGGAAAATTTTAAATTACATATGTGGCTTATGTTGTATTTCTGTTGAACATCACTGATCTAGATAACTATAATGTAACCTCGTAATTATTATGTAAAAATTTCGCTCATTATAAAAAAGCAATGACCATGAATATAATAATGTTAAAGCATTTTTTTTAAAGAAGGAAACATCGTTATTCTCCCAGTATCATGATAGAACTAATATCATTATACATATTGTCTTCCAGTCTTTGCCCCTTTAAGTAAATGTTTTACATTAGTTAGAATGAAAGAAAATATAGAATTTGCATTCTTTTTGTCCCCCTACTTGTCATATCAAACATTTTACTGCTTACATTCAGTCTATTGAGTTGATATATCTTAATTTACCTAACCATTTCTCTGTTGGTGGACATCAGACTGCAGATATTCTTAGATTGCACATGTATTTTTTTCTAAAGTGGGAATTTATTTTTATTGCTTATGAACTGCAGAATAACTAAATTGACTAAAAATCTTAAACATTGGCTATACAAAATATAATGACCTACACTTATTTTCATTTAAGTAAGAAAGTGATTTGATTGTATTCATCATACTTATAGTTTTCCCCATATATTTTGTAGGCAAGCTTGCTCCAGGGGGTATTATGGAGCATGTATATTTATGATTTAAAGTAGGCAGTTTTTTATAGCCTGTAAAGACCACTTATACCCAGGTTATTTTCTGTAACAACAGATGACATGTAGGAATGGGTATAGTTTAAAATAAGCTTTCCTCTCTGATCTCTGACCTGATTTCATGAGGTATACTCCCTTTCCCTTTCCTCCCCTCCTTTACAGTATATAAAATTTGAGTTATAAAGTATTTTCTCTTAATGAGTGACATTTAGAGGAATTACACATTTCTTCAAAATCAATATTTTAAATTATATCTTCATTTCTACAAATTCAGAGTCTTACATTAACCATAGCTTCTATATTATAATTGTTGTATATAGTAGTTGAGATAATAAATCTCTCAAAAATAAATATCTTTTAACCTCATCTGTGAATGATTGACAAAGCTGAATGTTTGTCAAACCCAGACCACTGAAAATATTTTTAATAGGGGAAAAACGATTTCATCAAGAAGGAGAATTAAATGGGAAGTACCATGGGAGATAGTACTGTATTTTAGAAAGCAGAATAAAAATACTATGTAGCACTTGAAATTTACAAAGAAATCTTAAGGAGTGGTAAAAACAGAAAACAAGCTTTGGAATGAGCCATGAGTTTGAATCATGGCTCTATCCCTTTCTAATTCTGTTCTCTGTAGACTAGTTACTTTACCTCCTTGACCTTCAGTTCCTTCTTCTGTCCAAGTCTTATGAGTGTTGTGAGTGTTCCAAGAGGTGGTTTGTGCGTAGTGTCTGGCACACAGAAACAGGTGCTAGGAAGATGCTAGTCATCGTTTTCCTCCCACACACATTGTTCTCTAAAACTCAGTCACTACCAACATGGGACTTGTAAGCTAGAGCATGCACAGTTGAATGAGAGTGTAATTCTTTGACTATCACTTTAGAAACTGAGATAACAAGGAGTAGAAAGACAGCAGCTGAGTCCTTTCCAGTCCAGCATCCTGAGCCGACAGTGAAGTCAGAGGAGTGGAGTCCGACAATGGTGAAGAGAAACCCACTGAGAGACTGAGATGAATATGCTCTGATGTGTTCTGAAACCTGCTGATTTCTAGGTGGAATGTAGACCAGAAACTTCTGTTAATAATACATAAGGAAATGAAGTTAACAACATCTCCCCCACTTCTCTACCATCACGCCATGACAAAGAAAGGGAAGTAAAAACGACTTGTGAAAATTATGAGCAGCAATAATTGTTTCAGAATAAAACTTCACTGTCATGACCACTTGGGAGTTTAAAAAACCACACACCACTGCAACATGGTGTCTTACTGATATTAATCTTCTCAAAATGGGTAATATTACAGGCTGCAGGCACCACTAGACATTATCTTGATGTGTAAGTGAGCCTCAGGCCCTGTAATGCTGGTTTAGCATATAATTTACAGCAGTTGTAGCTGTTAGAACAAAGGGGCCGAAAACTTCTGGAACACACAGCATGAAAATGGGGTGAAATAAGATTCTCTGTGGAAAAGACTGGACTCAGAAAATGATTGTATTCATTATAGAGCTAACCTTTGAAGATTTATCCAGTAAAATATTAAACGCCGATTGAACAATAGAACTGCTTAAATTACTTATACTCTGTTCTGAATAAAGGAAAAATATAAATATTTTATAAATTGAAAATATTTGACATTAATGTTAACATATACTTAATATTAATAATATAAACATTTATTAAATATACATTCTCTGTATCCCCCAGAAATCACTTAGTTTTAGAAAAACAACTGGAGAAATATTTTGAAGTTCCTTGAATTTCATGATGATGCACTAATATAATCCTATGAAGAATAACCTGAAAATAAAGTGTCAGAGTAATATGACTTCTTAAAATACATCTGGCCAACAGAATCTGCTAAAGGAAAGTGGCAAATGATTAGTCTTAGATTCTGAATTGTGCAGAACTCTTGAAAGTTAATGTTACCCTCTATTGGGGAGATGTTTCGTAAGAATACAGAACGAGTTAGATGTAACTAAGTTGATTTTAGTGAAACAGTTTTATGTAACCATTGTTCTGTGAAGTATAGCCTATCACATTGCTTACTGAGTATCATAATTAGGCTTGTAAGTCTAGGACAGTATTTATCAGGAAGCATGGAAAGAACAGTAGATTAGGGGATAGGAGACGTAGTTTCGAGTCTGGACTCTAGTGGTAACTAGCCTTTCGTTCAGGGGAACTAGGAGAGGTCACTTAATTCCTGAAATTTTTAAGACTTTCAGTCCAGCAAGTAAGCAGGATGATATTGTCTTCTGCCTTCAAACCCCATTTCTATTCATGTTTTAAAGAAAGCAAGGTGGTTGCAAATCATCGTGATGCTTTGTAAAATATCTAAGAGAGTTATTTGAACAATCAGTAAATTGCACACACATGCCATATTTATTAGGCGTGCAAAAATGAATGAACTAGTTTTTCACTTCTTTTTAGAAGACCTGAAACCAGTCATTTAGGTGAAATCTTTTTCTGCAGTTAAGTCTTTGGAGGAATGTGTTTGCAGAGACAAGGCACACAAATTCTCATTTTCTTCTTTCCATCTCACTACATACAATGACCATGTTTTTTATTAAAACAGCACTAAGACACCACACTTTGACTCAGTCAGTGTTATCAAACTGTGCACTTTACAGATATATAAAATAAGATTAATCTTAGAAATAAAAAAAAAAACTTTAAGAAGAATAAACTGAAGTCTATAAAAAATTCTCGAGGAAATGAATGGAAACTTACTATTTGAAAAATTTTACTAGATAATAACAATTGATGCTTCTATCCTGGGAAGAATAAATGACCTAGTAAGCATCTTTTGGATAACATTTTATGATTTTATGATAATATTCATAACTACCAAAAAATAACATCAGTCTTAAGTAGAGTCTAAGACATCTGTGACCTCTTCATAGATGGAAATTTTCTTTAGACTCAAAATCAGCTCTGCCTAATAGATAAATAATGTGAACCACATATGTAATTTAAAATTTTCTGGTAGCTATGTTTTAAAAAGGGAATAAACAAGACATTAATTTTAATAATGTATTTTACCCAATATATAAATATAATCATCTCACCGTGTAATCAATATGAAACATTATTGATATATTTATACTTTCTTTGTTTTGTACTGTCTTTCAAATCTAGTGTGTATTTTATACTTACTGCATGTACATTTCATTACCTAAATTTTACATGGTTGAAGCTAAATGGAGTCCTACCAAAACAATAAAGTTGTGTTTAATGGAAAAATATTTCACACTGTGTCCATTTAAAATTAAATTTTAAATTGGTTGAAATTAAATAACATTAAAAAATTAAGCTTGTTGGTTGTACTAGCCACATTTCAAGTGCTCGGTGGTTACATATGGCTAGTGGCTACTATAGCAACACAGGTATAGAACATTTCTGTCATCATAGATAACATTTTTGGACAGTTTGGGTCTGAATCATTAAAACTAAGTCTTTCGTTGAAGAAGGTTGGACACATTTTAATATTAAGTCTTACAGATAGCGTTGTGGTAACCTGTCTCATGAAATAGAACTTTTGATTATTAGGTTTGGAACTATAACTCTAATATTTGTAGTTTTTTTGGGAGCTGGCTTCCCTTGAATTTCAAATAGGTTTTTAACTTCATTAAGTGGCCACAGACTAACATCTAGCAAAGATTAGCCTTGAAGGTGATGAATTTCTATATGAAGTGTCCCATGAATTACAAAATAAATGCACTTCCAAGCTTTTTCTGCTACCAAAATCGCTGTTTCTGACTTGACAAGATACAACACATCACATAAGATGCCCATTTTGGTAACGTAATCATAAAATGATATTTGAGTGTAAATTATTAAAACAGAAAAGTTGAGAGAAGAATAGAAATAATAACAGGGTTTTATGGTTAATTTTGTATCAAGGCAGATGGACTAACACTAATGAAAGTTTTCTTTCTCAAAGATGAAACACTACCACTACCACCACACACAGGGGAAATATGAAATAATACAGAAGAGGGGAAGAAAAGCCAATAAGCATGAGTAAAATAATATTATTCCACTCTTTATTAAGGGGTTGAAAATTCCTGGG
>NW_011888782.1:7159613-7165692 GCF_000151845.1 Pteropus vampyrus
GTACATTTCATTACCTAAATTTTACATGGTTGAAGCTAAATGGAGTCCTACCAAAACAATAAAGTTGTGTTTAATGGAAAAATATTTCACACTGTGTCCATTTAAAATTAAATTTTAAATTGGTTGAAATTAAATAACATTAAAAAATTAAGCTTGTTGGTTGTACTAGCCACATTTCAAGTGCTCGGTGGTTACATATGGCTAGTGGCTACTATAGCAACACAGGTATAGAACATTTCTGTCATCATAGATAACATTTTTGGACAGTTTGGGTCTGAATCATTAAAACTTTAAGTCTTTCGTTGAAGAAGGTTGGACACATTTTAATATTAAGTCTTACAGATAGCGTTGTGGTAACCTGTCTCATGAAACGGAACTTTTGATTATTAGGTTTGGAACTATAACTCTAATATTTGTAGTTTTTTTGGGAGCTGGGTTCCCTTGAATTTCAAATAGGTTTTTAACTTCATTAAGTGGCCACAGACTAACATCTAGCAAAGATTAGCCTTGAAGGTGATGAATTTCTATATGAAGTGTCCCATGAATTACAAAATAAATGCACTTCCAAGCTTTTTCTGCTACCAAAATCGCTGTTTCTGACTTGACAAGATACAACACATCACATAAGATGCCCATTTTGGTAACGTAATCATAAAATGATATTTGAGTGTAAATTATTAAAACAGAAAAGTTGAGAGAAGAATAGAAATAATAACAGGGTTTTATGGTTAATTTTGTATCAAGGCAGATGGACTAACACTAATGAAAGTTTTCTTTCTCAAAGATGAAACACTACCACTACCACCACACACAGGGGAAATATGAAATAATACAGAAGAGGGGGAAAAAAGCCAATAAGCATGAGTAAAATAATATTATTCCACTCTTTATTAAGGGGTTGAAAATTCCTGGGGGAGCTTTCTGTGGCTGTTTGAGCACATTAGAGCCCTTCTCCCCACTTTAAAGGAGATCAGGAAGACACACAGAGAGGAAAGGTTTTAATTTTTAGAAAGCAGACCTGACTGGAAGAGTATGTTTGTATCTGCTGCCAAGGAATAAGGGTCTGTGCAGTGAAGCTTCTGACCCTTCCTTGGTCTGGTGCTGCTCTCTCTGACCCCCCCTGTAAATTCCTGTTGCTGGGTCCTGGGAATTTGAGAGCTCCGGGAGACCAAAAAGAAAGAGGGTCGATTTTGAATAGCTTCTCTGGGCCAAATGAGCTCTGCCCTACATAGCTAGTGTACCCCAGAACTGTGGTCAGACCTCAAGGAAGCCCCTGGTTTCCCTCTGGGTCTGGGCACTCCTCCAGCCTCGTGCACCGCCGGAGTGCATATTTGACTTTGAGTCTGAGTCATTGAAAAATGTACCTAAGTGACAGATGGTGGGAGCTTATTACTTCCTGCGTTTTGACTGAGTTTTGAACAGTCTTGAAGATCTTTATCTTCCCACCAAAGCTTCAGGGGTATGTCGAGTGCCATATAGGCATTTTAAAGAAACTTTAAATTTTACTCAAAGGAGTAGATGGTGCAATTCTTTTTTTTAAGTTCAGTATTTTGTATTAGTTTTGAGCGTACAGCATAGTGGTTAGACCTTTATATAATTTACAAAATGATCCCCTCAATAAGTCTAGTACTAGATGATTGAATTCTGATTTTTTCACAAAAGGGTATTACCCTCAGTTCCCCTTTAATTTCTTTAAACTACCAGTTGATGTGCCAGAAAATCTAATTGCACTAAGCACTTTCCATATAGTATCTCATATAATGCTTCTAACAACCCAGCGAAGTAGGTTATTGCTCTTCCCATTTTCCGGGTAAGGAAATGAAGACTTAAGAACACTGTTACATTCCCAAAGTCATGCAGCCAGTTAAGCAGCCAAGCAGGGATTTGATCCCAGGGTTGTCTGACTGCAGGACACTGCACAGTACTACAAAGTGGAACAATTTTCATAGAATTGGACCCAAGTGGTTGTATAAGAGCGAGCTGATCTAACTCCCAAGTTTCACTAGCCAATAGTGATGGTATTGTTTGTCATTGCAGCCCTAGTTTCTTCTGCTGTGGTTAATGGTATGAGAGTAATCATAATTGGATATTTCGGATGATCTTAGGGTTTAAGAGGTACTGATGATGCTTGTTTCCTCTTGTCGCAGGTGGCTGTGTTATTGCAACGTGCCACAGTTCTGTGACAGTCTGCCTCGGTATGAAACCACCCAGGTGTTTGGGAGAACACTGCTTCGCTCAGTCTTCACCGTAATGAGACGACAACTCCTGGAACAAGCAAGACAGGAAAAAGACAAACTGCCACTTGAGAAACGAACTCTAATCCTCACTCATTTCCCAAAGTAAGGGAGTTCTCTTGCGGGTCTTCGTTTAATGCAGGGGCTCGAGATTAATACGTACACGCCAAAGCCTGCATCAGTAACAAGATCAGGAATGATAAGGAAAAACATCTCAGGATGAAGGAGGAGAGAGAAGGGACCCTCTCCTCAGCTCCCTTTTTGAGTCCTCTTGAGTATTAGACAGTCCATCTATTACTAGCTTGAATTCGTGTTGACTGTTATCACAGTTCTTTTAGCCCCACCTCATCCCACCTGGGTGTCTTTGTCTCTGAGTCTCGTAGAATGGGGTGGTGCTTTGTTTTGTGTATTCAGCTGCCAGGAAGCTAAAGGGGGATGGGAGGGAGTGTGCAGAAACAGTTTCCATCTACTCAGAAGTGCAAGAGAGCTCAAATAGCTGTGTTTTTCCATCCCAGAACTCCATCCTTTTCTGTGACTGGTGAATCGCTCCTGCCTCAGCAGTAGTAGTCCTGCCCCCTCACTGTAAACTAGACTCCAAGGGCAAGGCTGGACAGGAAGAGAGAGGCCTCCTTTAGAATAATCTTTGTCCCTCTGTGCTCAGTTTCTTGTAGAATATACATATTCTTGGGCACCTTGCTTCTTGCACCTGTCAGAACTTCAACATATAAATATGTAATCATTTAAATATTTTACTGATGAAGGCCATGTGTCAAAGGAATAGGCCTTGGAAATGCTTTTTAAATCTAAGAACCACATATTTAAGCTGAGTGGCTGCTGGCGAGAGGGCCTGAGTGTGAGCTGATGACTTGTCATGGAGCAATGACAGCAAGACGTGAATGAGACAGTTCATTTGTGTCAGTCTGCCTGGAGCAGCACTTGGTAGGGAGGTAGACGTTATAATTTAGAAAGGCTTTCTGTGTATGAGAGAGCCTTCCTTCCCCGTGCCACTGAGAACTGCTGGCGTAGAGAACAGAGGTTAAGAGAGGAGGCGTTATATGATTCTTTGACCAAAGATGGACGAAACCCTCTTTTAGTTGAGAAACTAGTTTTTTATTATAAAGTTAGTATTACTGGGTTACTCAATTTGCGTCTCAGGAATGACAGTTTTAATTTTAAAAATAAGGTCTGAAACAACAACAGAAATGGTTTTGGATAGAAAATGACTGAAAATTCCTTCATAGTTTAACACAAATCCTAAGCCTTAGGTAGAGGAGGCCATGGGTAATTCTGATGAGCTTTCACTGAATGTCCAATATTCACACATCAGTTCTTACTGTCCTGATTTTCAATATTTTCTTGAGGAATCCAACAACTGAGACTGAGGCATGACAAATATTTTGGCTTACTCCAGAAAGAAAGATTCAAAAACAGTTAAGCTGCAGTTTGGATTTTGCCCCTAAATGGGTTATGAACTCTGGGCATGCTCATGTGGCCGCTTCTTAATTGTTCTAAACTCTTTTTAACTGGTCTAAGACTTCTTTCTCTATTACATTTGCTATGTAAGCAGCATTTTATGTTTTCAGATTATAGTTGTCAGTCTGTCTCTAAGCCAAGGGACAGAGAGGTCCCCCCACCCCCACCTTTGATGGTGCTTAAAGAGAAATTTTAATTACCTTGCATTGTAACAGTCCCCACCATCCCAAGCAAATATATTTCTCTTCTTGCAGATATTTGCTAATTATAGTGTGTTTTGTTCCTTCAACTCAGAGTTCTGGCATGCTTATTCTGTTGAGCTAAAAAATCAATGCCGCTTTCTTTTCTTCTCTGTTACTAATGGTAGGGTAAAACTACCACCCACTTCTCCTTTTAAATCCCTTTTCATGGTCTAGGGCAATGTTTGAGGCTGCTGAGGATTTATACCTACAGGTTTGGCAGCCGAATCACACATGCGGAAGCCCGAGGTGTTGGTCGAGCCTTGGCAAAGAGAGAGAGGGTTGCAGTAGGCTGCTTCACAGCACTCAGCGAGGTTGCCGTGGTTCCGAGGCATTTTCAGGGCTTACGTCCTCATCGGCCTCCTCTTCATATGTTGCCCTTTCTTCCACTTGGCTTTAACTTGTGCCTTTCTCTCATTGGCCTTCTTACAGAGTTGTTGTTAATGAGGTTTGGTATCTGTATTTCATTCTAAAAGTGATAAATGTGCATGTTGATGGAAATTTGGTTAAGAAGAACACCAGCCATAGCCCTACCACTCTTCACTACCTTTAATGCTTTCTGTTTTTTCGCCATGTATTCTTTTATTCTACGTATAATTTTGTATCCGCACATATAAAACAAGCACTTTCACATGTCATTATAGGAGACTGTTCTTTATTATAATGAAATAACTATATGTTCTTTATTATAATGAAATAACACACACACACACACACACACACACACACACACACACACGTTATATAACACACACATAATTATTTGCCTAAATTATTAATGGCGTTTTTCTTTGTTGAGTCTCAGCAGAGCTTTGTGAAGAGTCTTCTGATTATATAATTACTGATAAAGAAGGAGCCTAGAAAAGGAAAGAAAATTTACTTCCATGATAAAGGGCATTTGGGGAAATCTCGAGGGCTGTGCATAGGAAAGGCAGAGTCTGCTCAGGAAAAGGAGAAAATGCATCAAGAACCTCTCTTATCAGCAAGATAAGAATATAATCTTAGTAAGGATGTTACCTCTTATTGCTGTCCATCTTTCTGTGTTTGGTAAGAAACATACTAAAGTATTTTAAAACATGCATTAATGGCGGCTTGCTTAGCAAGAAGTGACTTATGCGGTTTCTATAAGCCATAAATTACATTGTCGAGTGCAAAGTACTCACTCAGATGGTACCTTGTTCTTAAATCTTCTATGAGCAGCAAGTCAGAAGACCCTCGGGACATTTTCCTGCCTCTTTTGCTTACAAGAAACCAACCTCTCCCTCCTCTGAAACCATCTAAAATCTTACAGGCATTGATAGAGGAATAGGAGGAATAGTGGTACTTTTTTTTAGTAATAGTGATGATGATGATGACAATGATGATGATGATGATAATGATGGTGATGGTGATGGTGATGGCGATAATGGTGATACAAGTCCTTAAGTGATTATCCAAAACCCTGGTATCAGATATGTTTCACAATTTAAAGTTTAAAAAATTTTATAAAGATAATATAAGAGGTCCAGCGGTGGGGGCAATCCCCCAAATCAAATCTATTTATAGTTATAAAGACTATAAAATACAGTCTTATGTATGTTAAAGTCAGATTTTGTTGCAAAAAGTGTTATGGAAAATCTTTTTTAAAGGCTTTTGAAATTTTTGAAATTTTTTGAAATTTTACAGTTTTAGAGAAGGGATAGTGAGCTTATAATAGCTAACCTTTATTACATCATTACAGTATAAACTTCATAAAGTCCAGGTGGTGGTTTTGTTCGCCCTGTCCTTCTAGTACCTAACATAGTGCCTGGTTTGTGGTAAGTGTTCAATCAGTATTTGATGAGTAAATGAATGGAACATTTACTAGAGGTCAGGCATGCATATTAGCTTATCTCTCACTACCATTCTGTGTAGGAATTACTGTTGATATTTCCATTTTATAAAAGAGGAAACTGAGGAAGAGGAAAGTTAAGAACTTGTTTCAAGATCATACAAATTATAAGTAGTGAGCTTCACAGATTGTGGAGCCCAAGATCTTAGCCATTATTCTGTGATCCTCCACTAGAATTAATGTGCCTTAAAAGAGGCTTGCAGGAAGATATTTCAGTACCAGAAGTGTCGATTTGTGTTGATATATTAACCATAGTTCTTCAA
>NW_011888782.1:7165742-7167741 GCF_000151845.1 Pteropus vampyrus
TTTTGAAATTTTTGAAATTTTTTGAAATTTTACAGTTTTAGAGAAGGGATAGTGAGCTTATAATAGCTAACCTTTATTACATCATTACAGTATAAACTTCATAAAGTCCAGGTGGTGGTTTTGTTCGCCCTGTCCTTCTAGTACCTAACATAGTGCCTGGTTTGTGGTAAGTGTTCAATCAGTATTTGATGAGTAAATGAATGGAACATTTACTAGAGGTCAGGCATGCATATTAGCTTATCTCTCACTACCATTCTGTGTAGGAATTACTGTTGATATTTCCATTTTATAAAAGAGGAAACTGAGGAAGAGGAAAGTTAAGAACTTGTTTCAAGATCATACAAATTATAAGTAGTGAGCTTCACAGATTGTGGAGCCCAAGATCTTAGCCATTATTCTGTGATCCTCCACTAGAATTAATGTGCCTTAAAAGAGGCTTGCAGGAAGATATTTCAGTACCAGAAGTGTCGATTTGTGTTGATATATTAACCATAGTTCTTCAATTTTGATGTCTGTAAGAACTGTCTAAGGTACTTACCAACATTTAGTTCCCCAGGTCCATTTTCAAAGACTCTGGTTTGGTAAGCCTATGTGGAGTTTGGGTAGAGTTATTTTAGACAAGGTCCTCAGGTAATTTCTATGGGTTCTCAGAACTTGAGATCCATTTGGTTTATAGCATGACAGGAAGTATAATTTAGTAATTAATTACTGGTTCAGTCTTGGCTCTGAGTTTATTAGCTATGGTAAGCGGAAGATAGTTATTTAACTTCTCTGTGCTTATGGTTTTTCATTTGTAAAGTTATGAAGATCAAGCGAGTTAAAATACATCAACCACTTAGAACAATGTCTGTCATATGTGTGTGATAAATAAAAATAAAATATGTAAGTCACTGAGTTGATGTAAGGATTCAATAAGTTCTTAGAACAGTGCAGGCACATAAACTCGATAAATGTTGGCAGAGTTTGTTATAGTAATGACAATGATAATGACAGCTACCTGGAGGGCTGAAATCTTGCTCTGAGACTCACTGAAGAGGACTTGGGGGAATGCATTTCCACTGGTATAAAGCTCTTTTGTAGTCTGTGTGGTGTCAATCTATGTAGAGTCAAAAGAAAATAAATTTGTATAAATGCATTTTTATATTTGAGTATACCAGGGCTGCCCAGCTACATCATCTACTAGCATATTTCTGAGTTGAAGGTGAGATGCTGATGTTTAAGTGATTGCCATAGATGGTTAGGATTTTTGTCTCTCTGGTAGAACGTTAGTGTTTGATCTTGCTATTGTTTTTACTCTCCTGTCTAGGTTTCTGTCCATGTTAGAAGAAGAAGTTTACAGTCAAAACTCACCCATCTGGGATCAGGATTTTCTCTCGGCGTCTTCCAGAACCAGCCAGCTAGGAATCCAAACAGGTAAAAAATTTTTTACGTAAATCAGAGAACAGCCAGGAAGTGTTACTCACAGCTCACTCTGCATTTATTTGTGTTTTTCATCAAGAAATTGAAGACTGAATCCAGCAAAAAAGTAAACACTTTGGCAGATTTTGCATCTGCATCTCTATTAATGAGGAGAGCAGGTGCAAATCAAACAAGCAAAACAACTATTACTTCTACTATTGGATTTGCTTAGCTTGCACAGTACAGTTTTTTGAGAGGTGTAAAATACCAGGCAGCTCGGCTCTATAGTCAAATGCTGGCTCTTTTTAAAAAGATGCTGATAGTCTCAGTCAATGGCCAGAGTGGCCTAGGAATCAAGTCTCAGTCTGGTTTCTGAATTCATGACGTCTGTTCTATGCATCGAGTTCCTATCATGGATAATGATAGGATGGTGAGCAGAAGACAGCAACCTTGAATCTCAGGACATGAAGAACTTCCCAGTGGGGCCAGGACACCTTTGCCATTGTTTTGAGTCAGCCAGTGGCATCATCTACCATTTTGTGAGGACAGAGGGCATGTAACTTCTGAGTCACACTGATCCCAGAGAGAGGATATGAATTTG
>NW_011888782.1:7169326-7237591 GCF_000151845.1 Pteropus vampyrus
TCTAATTCCTAACTACTCTACTGCATTACGAGCCAGAGCTCTAACCACCACGTTGCACTGCTTTGCTGAGCATTGCAAATGTGCAGGAAAATGATTATGGAAGGAATGAGTGAAGAACACAATTTCCTCCTTCAGGCAGGAGACACTAAAGCTATTCAGCAGGGTCAACTTAGTTCTTTTCTGGAGGGTCTTCTGGAGAAGATTTCTCTCTGTGTGAAAACTCGTGCTGACCCGCTCCTTCCCAAAATACTTCCCAATCTGTTCCACTTCCAGCACATTATCTCCCATAGCACAGGATGGAGAAGGCAGAGGTTGTCTCTGAACCTCCGGGAATTCCACGTTTATTTTTGTGGCTAAGGTTGTAACCCAGTTAAGCTGAGTGTACTCTTCAGTATTACCTGAAGCTGTCTGGAGCAGGCTGTCTTCTCTTGTTCTACTGTAATTGCAATGTGTTCTCTGGCGGGAAAAAAGAGTGTAATCATCGACTTAATTGGCATGTCTGCACATCTATGCAACTGTGATAAATGACATTCATAATGATGGCTCTGAAGTTTTGCAAGATACTCAGATGTCTTTGGAATCACTAAGCTTCCTCTTTGTGTGGAATCACTCCAGTGAAATTCAGAAGGCCTGTATGCTGGAAGGAAAACTGTGTAGCCAAGCACTTTGGCATATTTGGATTCTTTACCTACCGATTACTGTTCAATAGGAGTACTGTGGATTGGTGTGTCTTTGTTGCTTCGTTTTCTTATTCCGTCACTTTCTTGGCTGCGGGGAATGTCCTCTGTGGACTGAACTGTGACTGCATTGAAACATTCTTTCTGGGCATCTGTCTACACTGCCATACTATGATTTATATGTGACCAGTGTCACTGAGAATGTCTATATCCCTCATCCATTCTCACTTTATCAGCTACAGGTCAGCAGCACATTAGCAAAGCAACATCCTCTTGCCTATGGTGGCTTTAGGAAAAAAAAACAAAAAAAAAACGATTTTTGTTTGGAAATACTCACAAACTTAACAGAAAAGCTATAAGAATAAGACAAAGAAATCCTATGTACTGCATATCCTTTATCCAGATTCACCAATTGTTAACATTTTGCCATACTTACTTTAACTCCCGCCTCCCTCTCTCTCCTCCCTCTCTCTTCTCTCTCCTCTCCTCACCTCTGTCCTCTCCTCTTCTCCCTCTCTCCTTCTTCCGTCTTTTCCCTGTCTGCCTGCCTCCCTCTCTCTCTCTCTCTCTCTCTCTCTCTCTCTCTCTAATCTGTCTATTTTTCTGAACTATTTGAGTGTTGCAAACATCATGCTCCTTGACTGACTTCAGTTGGTATCTCCTAAGAATAAGGACATTCTCTCATTTAACAATATAGTTATTAAGTAAGGAATTTTAACCTTGATATAATATTATTATTTAATCTCTAGGGTATTTTCCTTCTTTGTCTCTTAATTGTGTGATCTGTAGCAATTTTGCATCACATCAGGAGGCACATAATACTGACCTCTCTCATTATTGTTAGTATTAAGTTTGGTTAAGGTGGTGTTTACAAGATTTCTCCACTGCAATGTTACCACTTTTATTTTTCCTTTTGTAATAAAAAAGTACTTTTGTGGGGAGATGCTTTGAGACTATCCTGTCTTCATTAAAATTATACTCACAAGATTTAGCCTGCACAGATGATTCTTCCCTGAATCAATTATTGTATGCTGGCTGCCAAAAATTTTTTTCTAACTTCTATCCTTCTTTATTTATTTGTTGGCATTCTCCTGTAAAAAAAAGCTTTGCCTTCTCCCTATTTATTTATTTATGATTTTTATTAATATGGCCTTAGATATTCAATGGGTTCAATCCATTACTATCTTTATTATAATGCTTACATTGACCCTGTTTCTTTTATTTTAAAGATGACTTTGTGGTGTTGGGCAGGAATAGAATAGTCTCACATGCACTTGGTTCCTTATTACCTAAGAAAAGAGTCATCTAATACCTTCTTTTTTTTTTTTATTGGGGCAGTCATCAATCCACCCCCTGTGGCTGGGACAATTTCATACAATTCAAACTCATCTTCCCTTGAGCAGCCGAATGGAGGAAGCACCAGTCCTTCCTGCAAAGGCTCTTCCGGGCTTGAGGCAAACCCAGGTAAGCTCTTAGGGGGCATAACAGAGGGCTATGATTTGCCCTAAAAGTTATAATCTGAGGAGCGGCAAAGGTAGACTTAGACCAACTACTGATTGTGCATGTCCAGGATTTTAATGGCTGGAAATCACTGTAGTGGTTAGTTATTGCTGTGTAATAAACCAACCCCAAATTCAGAGTCTTAAAACAAAACCATAATCATTTATAATCATAACTCACTCACTCTGTGTTGCCTGGTTGGTGGGTGGCTGATCTCACCTGCCTCATTCAATCTTGACTGGGCTTGCTCATGAGTTCTGCCTGTTGACTGGGTCTTTGTCGTGGACTTTGTAAGAACACTTAAACTGGAGCATCTCTGTTCCACATATTTCTCCTCCTCCTCCTGGGATCATTGAAATTCTTTTCCTTTTCTTTAGAATATGTCTTTATGACGATGGCAGAAGCACCAGAGAGCAAGCAGAAGTACAGTTTCTTGAAGTGTAGGCTCAGAACTGGTGTACCATCCTCCTGCTTTATTTTGTTTCTAAAGCAAATCACATGGTCATACTCAGAGTCAAGGTGGAGAAATGTATTCTACTCCTTTTGCAGGAAGAACTGCAAAATCACATGGTAGAGTGTGGATACCAGGAGGATAGAGAATTTGGCTATTAATGTAATCTACCACAAATCATCTCAGTTCTAAAGGCATTTCACAGTTATAGAATGTTTTGAAGGTTGCATTTCTGCCTATAGGCTTGGCATCAAACAAATCTTAGATATGACAAAGTTTGACATTAAGTGCACAAAAGAGGGAGAGAAGAGGATTTTTATATGAAGTAGCAAATATTTAGCATGGATGTAGCCTCAGATGCTTTTCTTTTTTAAAGAGTTTATTTGAGCCAACCTCATGACATGCTGGGAAGCAAGATGTCAAATGTTCCCTCACATGTTTTCTTACCATAACACTCTTAGCAGTCTGTCAAGTTTGAGGCTTATTAGGTATACACTTCAGCTACAGAATAAATATTTCACAGCCTCATTCTTAAGGAATCATGGAATTTGAAGGCATGTTGGTCAAAGGACTGAAAATATTCTCAGTCATCTCCAATAACAACTAAAAGAGAGTTGTAAAAACAAGAACTCATCAAAGTCCATTTAGTAAGTAATGCATAATATTTCTGGAAGCATCTCGTATGGACAAGATACTTTACATTGCTCTTCTCCTGTCTAACTAACGATAGTGAGATTGCTATATGGAAACATGTTTAGTGAGATTCACACGTAAAGAATAAATAGATTGTAACATCTAAAATTTTTAAAAGTTTTTAATTGTAAAAATAAATACATGTATGACAGAAAGGAAAAGGAAAACCAAACTAGATAGTAGAAAAAAACAAAAAGCCACAAATGTAATCTAATTAGGAAAGTGGGAGAAAGTTCTCTTTTCTTTCCCTGGCCTTTTCCAGCATGTGACATGTTGAGAATGACTACTCTCACTTGATAAGGCATCATTTTTAGGCAAAAAAGCATTGTGCGAGAAAGTCATTTTATAATGAAAAAATTAAATTCATCAGCAAAGTGAAACAGTTCACTAGTATATTTCAAATATATATAGACATGCTCAAAATATACATACACATACATATATATATATGTATGTATGTGTATGTATATGTAGATACATACATGAAAGAGAGATTTGATAGAGAACTACAAGAAGAAATAAATCAACCAGTGGTTGAAAACTTGAAGAAACATCTTTGAGCAATTCGTAGATTAAGCAGATGAAATTATCAGTAACAATATAGAAGCCCTGAAAACATGATTAACAGGCTTAATTTAATGGATGTATAGAGATCATTACTCCTAAATTTTGGAAAATACACATTCTTTCTAAGAAGACGCTACACATTTACAAATAATTGGCCATGTTTTAGGTCATAAAGCAAGTTTCAATAAATTTGACATTTTGGTATTACATGCACTATATTTTCTAAACACAGAGGGATTAAATTAGAGATTAATAACCAATGGTAACTAAAATCATCCCTTGCATTTGCAAGTGAAGAAATGCGTGCCTTAATGACTCATATCAAGTTCAAAAATTATCATAGAAAATAGTAAATATTCATAATGTATCTGTGGTTGGCAGTAACTGTGACCTCTTCCTTTCTTTTTCCCACCTTCCACTGCCACCCCTTCCCTCGGTAAATGGACAGTTGACTTTCATATCCATTAGTGTTATTAGAAAATTGGTTGGATTAGTTGACATGTGTTAGCTGCTTTGTGTTTAAAATAAGCTATGGTTTGCCCTTTTATTTTGATCATTACAGGAGAAAAGAGGAAAATGAATGACACTCATGTATTGGAGGAGGCCAAGAAACCCCGAGTTATGGGGGATATTCCAATGGAATTGATTGACGAGGTCATGTCTACCATCACAGACCCTGCAGCAATGCTGGGACCAGAGGTCAGCAGGGTAAACCTGGGCAGCCAGGTGGTAGACCTCTTCTGCTCTCCTAGCCTCTCCAGCTGTCAGAAATGGGGATGTTATCACTGAGAGTTAGCATGTCTGCTACCCTGGTTTGCATTTACCCTGGTCGGGGTGGGAAGGACAGGAAAAGCTAGTGAGGAAGTGATTTCTCTTAATGAATATCACATCACAGTAACATACTAACAACTTTACACAGTTGATGTCATTCCTCCTCCCTCAACTCTTTATCTTGAAAAATTTAAACCCTCATAAATGTTGAAAAATTCCATGATAAAAATCTATAGACTCTTTATTTAAATTCACCAGTTATTAACATTATGCTACATTTCACTTTTCCTCTGTCTCTCTCCCTCTTTCTCCTTGAACCATTTTGAATCATTTCAGAGTTAAATACAGATGTGATAACACTTCACTCCTATTTTTGCCTGTACCTGCTAAGACTATTTCTTTACATGACCACAATGTAGTTATCACTATCAGGAAATTTAGCTAGGTTACAATGTTTTCTAACATGGATTGGCAAACTACAGCTTGCAGGCCAAATCTGGTCCACTGGGTTTTTTTGTAAATAAAGTTTTATTGAAACATATCGTCTATGTCTGCCTTGTCCTACAAGAGCAGATTTGAAAAATTGAGACAGGATGTCTGGCCCACAAAGCCTAAAACATTTGTTATCTGGCCCTTTATAGAATAGTTTGCTGACCCCTGGCCTGGTGTACACCCATATCCAAATTCCCCATATATCCAAATTATGTCCTTGATAATATTTGTTGCTGTCACTGAAGGATCAGTCAGGGATTGTGCATTGCATTCAGTTTTTATCCCTTCATCTCTCTAGTCTCCTTCAATCTGGAACAGTTCCCCAGCCCTTTTTTTGGTCTTTTATGGCAGTGCCATTGTTTAAGAGTCCTGATCACTAGTTTTGCAGAATGTTTCTCTATTTGGATTTGTCTGTTTACTCAAGATTAGATTCAAGTAAAGTGTTTTTAGTAGAAGTACTGCTGTCATCTTTTGCATTGTATCCAGCGGCAGGGCAGTTTAAGACATTTTTGATAGTGTCTAGGAAATCAAAAAATGCCTTGGAGATTATTTCGTAAAACATTATTTAAATTTTTTTTGGTGTGGCTCTGCTAGATTAAAGTATTAATTTTTAATTTGTCATATTTCTTTAGATACTTATTTTATGGCGTTGAGGATAATGCAGAGAACTGGAATGTTGTAAGAGAAAGAGCTCATTATAAAATTGTCCTTCCCCTTTCCTTCTAGATGCCAAGTCCTAGGGTCGAATACTGCATGGAGTAGCATTTGCACAATTGTCTTTCAGAGAGTAACTTCACAGGTTATCTTAGCTCAGTTTTTTTCAGCTGTAAAATGTAGATGCAGTCACACATCTCAAAATTTCCTAAGTGGATTTAGTAGTATATTGAGTTTGCTTGTACTGGTGGACACAAGGCAATTGTTAAATTTTCAGGAATTTTGCGAGCTGGTTGTTAAATATGTTGGTAGCTTGAAATTTACCATAGTGGCAGCTGGTCACCTGGGTAGCCAGCTATAGACCAATAAAATGAGCAAGTGCTATCAATTAAGTCTTTTCTTCCCTGGTGACCTGTTTGTTAGACATTTACCTGTACATCATTGGGTGGATTAAATAAGACGAGGAGCATAAAGTGCTGACACAAGATTGTGCTGCCAGCTATGGTTGACAGTGAGTCAGTAGATACTCTTCTGGGAAGAAAACTGTATTCCAAAAAGAGGCGCTAAGAATATAAACATGATTGCCACTGTTGATCCTGTAATGAGAATTTGGGATCTGTCATTCTGAGGATCCTGTACAGCTCAGCCAGATGGGATTCCTCTAAACCAGGGGTTGGCAAACTATAGACCACAGGCCAAATCCAGTCTGTCCTCCCCCTTTGAAATAAAGTTATATTGAAACACTACTACTATCATTCATTTCTGTATTGTCTGTGGCTGCTTTCACACTACAACACTGTTGACTCGTTGCCACAGAGACCTTATGATGTGTGAAGTCTAAAATATTTACCATCTGGCTCTTTACAGAAAAGTTTGATGACCCTTAATCTGCACCATATATTCATGTACATGTATAATACTTTGATCTCTCAGAATTTTTTACCTACCTTTTCTGTTTTATTTTCATAACTCGTGTGTGTTATTTGGGACCCTGAAAATCTACAAATGTGTATCTTATTAGAACAAAGAACAGGAGTGTTGATGTGTCCTATCCCCACTGTCTTCAGAGAAGAGCTCTGTGTAATTTTTTCATGTCTCCTGCATCCCAGACCAATTTTCTGTCAGCACATTCAGCCAGGGATGAAGCAGCAAGGTTGGAAGAGCGTAGGGGTGTGATTGAATTTCACGTGGTCGGCAATTCCCTGAACCAGAAACCCAACAAGAAGATCCTGATGTGGCTGGTTGGACTACAGAATGTATTCTCCCATCAGCTGCCCCGAATGCCAAAAGAGTACATCACACGGCTTGTCTTCGACCCGTAAGTGGTGCATTGCTCTTCCTTCTTTTTCATTTCCTTTTTAAATGAAAGAGGAACTACTTAGAAAGTGAAAGTCAACCATAGTCACCACTGAATCCTGCTGCCTCTGGTCACACTGTGGATACAGAGCTATATTTAGATAATTGCTGTGTCTTAAAGCATTATGATTATTTTGTCAACAATTTATAAATTTTTGTTAATAATAATGAAACTCTATGTTTTAAGTTGCTAGTGGCTATCCTGTGCTTCATTCATTATAGCAATGAAAGAATATAAACACTAACAAGATGCCCCACTTTTTTCATAGTCAAAACATTTTTTGATTTTGGTTTCTTAACTAGATACCATTGTTGACCAGGTCTGTAAGCCCTGGGAAAATTTTTGGGATATCAGAGAATTTAACTTTGAAAATCCAACCCCTTCCAAAAAAAAAAAAAAAAAAAAACCAAAAAACCCCTACTCTAATTGGATGTATTTTAACATATATAGCCCAACAGCCTATGTGGACTGTGATACATGCATATTACAATTCAGAGTGACATTTTAGACAGAGACAAGGTCTGACGGGATTCTGTAATGTAAGTTTTGGCAAATTGTACATGTGGATTTTGTATTTTTTCCCATAATATTTCTGTAATGTTTCTGAGTAAGACTAATCTTCAGAAACATAGACCACATTTGTCCATGACTTTGTGCTCTTTTTCTGACCACTCCACCCGCTAACCTGGGTCTTTTAGCATTGGGCGAACCCCTGTTCCAGTAGTCTGGAACATGTACTTTGTTCTTTATTTGTAATCCTCAAACCCTTCTTCAGTGGCTAGCATTTCATTCTTGTGGAAGCTCTGATGAAGACTTGTGCAGGCAAGCTTGCTCTAAAAAGTATGCACTGAAGAATGGTCTAGTGAGATTAGTGGCTAGATAAAGGTTTCCTTTAGACACTCAAGAAAAACACCGCCCCCTCCTTCCTGGTTGGTTAATAACAAACACCCCAAAAAGTATATTTATATAACCAAGACAGATAAAACTTTGATATAATCTTATTCTTTCAGGAAACACAAAACCCTTGCTTTAATTAAAGACGGCCGTGTTATTGGTGGTATCTGTTTCCGTATGTTCCCATCACAAGGATTCACAGAGATTGTTTTCTGTGCTGTAACCTCAAATGAGCAAGTCAAGGTAAGGGAAACTGAGGGTCTTAGAAGAAAAGCAGAATGTGGTGCTTCTCACTAAAGCTGAAGGGCTTCTCATGTCCAGAGAAGGCTTGAAGTGAAGTTCAAAACTTTGTGCGTGTGTGCGCGCGCGTGTGTGTGTGTGTAGAGTAAATGGTTCCACATACCAACAAGTCAGGTTCTGCCAAAGCTTTGTTGGTCCCTGGGGCACAGTACAGAGATACAGCACAGCCCCAAATGTGACTCAGGTATAGTCTATGGCAAGTGAAGGGATATTTGAAAACAAATTGTTGTGCTCATTGCTAACTTACATGTGCACATGTGTGCATGCGTGCGCATACACACACACATCTGGTGACACAAACACCAGAAAGGATATGGTGCGATGTGGATTAGGAAGACGATATAGATAGTTTACACTTCAGAAAAGTGGGGCAGGGACTAAAGCAATTCTATAAGGGAAGTTGTGAAAAATTTGAAATTTGTGACTAAGTTTCAGAAGTATTCATGCAGGGTTTGGAATGTAGTGTTTTTTAGAGGACAGTTCATGTGGCTAATTTACCTTCTCAGTTATTCTTGGTATAGGTCTCTTCCTCCCCAGAAATCATGGCTGTTTCATTGATATCACAGTGGGTATTGCAGTTTGACTGGAATAAACTAGATTCCCAGTTGGCAGAAAGAGCTCTGATCTAGATTATGCTGTGTTCTACTCAGCTGCCCTTAGGAAAATGGAAGCAGGAAATATGTCTGTAGAATTTTATTTATTTGGTATTTTGGGAGCCCTAAAGAGTATCATGCAAAAATAGTTGGTGGTGGAAAGATAAGCAGCTCAAGGATTAGATGGCTACTGAGAAAAATCATTGGAAGGTCTGAGGCAATGTCGTCTATTGAAGTATAATGAGCCATGCAAATATGAGCCATATACGTGATTTTATATTTTCTAGCAGCTACATTAAAAAAAGCAAAATTAGTTTTTAAAATTTATTTTACCTAGTACATCCAAAGTATTTTCACTGCAAGTGGTACTCATTGTCACAAAGAATTGTTAATGTACTGTCTCTTAGGTGTGTATTTTACACTGACTACCGGTATTGATTGGGACTCGTCACATTGTAAGTGCTCACTGGGCACATGTGGACAGTGGCTCCTGCATTGGACAGTGAAAGGCTAAGGACATTCATTGTTGCCTCTTGAAGCTGCAGAGAAACAGTACCATTTATGAAAATCAAAAATAAGTCACTGGAAGGAATCATTTTCTGCTTCAGGGCTACAGTTACTGCTGTGGGTACTTTTGCTTTCATTAACTTTAGCTTTATGTTAATGAAACACAAATGAGTGCCAATCATAGCCACTGAGGTTATTTATCCTCACAAAGCACAAATGGGGCTATGTGTCTTTGACTCCTAGTACTAAGTTTAAGCATCAAAAGACAAACAAAATTCATCAGTCTTACATTTGTCATTCTGACCAGGAAGGTGAGGGCCCAGATTTGCTTGAAACTGATCTCTGGCTCTTTTTCAAGGAATTCCGACAGTGTGGTTTTAGATGGTGCTGTTGTTGTGTTTATCACTTTTTTTTTTTTTAAATTTCCCTCTTGTCAAAGTGAGAAACTACTCCAAATGTCCAGAGTTTAGGAACCTTTTTAAAAGGAAAAATTTTGTTTGGCTTTTTATAGGAAGATCTGGAAAATATGTCTTTGGTTTGTAATTTCAGGAAAAGATTGCATAATTTTTGTTTTCAAAGAAAGCTACACCAAACAACTTGTTCGGAAAGGTTGATTAAGGTTAACTTGGACACATTTAGGGATACCAGAGGGAAATTAAAGGTATTTAATATGAATTGGACGCTTTGTCTTATTACTTTTCAGGAGAGCACTTAATTTTTTTTCCTCAAACCTCATAATTTTCTAAAGACTTGAAGGAAGGTAGCCAAACGTTACAAACTCAATAGGAAGAACTAAGAAAAAAAAATCACTCTTTGTAAGTGACTTAAAACGATAGTTTTAGAAAATGAAGATTATTCTTTCAAAAGTGAATGGGGAATGGATGAGTTTGGTGGAAGCCAGTGCTGGTAGCACCTATATGTGAAAACTGCAAGTTCATAAGTGGAGCTTTTAAATTTTTATTTAATATATTAAAATTTTTGGCTAAGTGATACTTTAAAATGTGTACCCACTCATTTTGGAGTATCACACTTATAACCAGATTTTTGTGAATGCTTTAAGATTTGTATGTGAATTTATCTTGTTCAAAGTACACATAAGAAAACACTTGAGAATTTACTTCAAGTTCCTCACTTGGTTTTAGAATATCTTGTCAAGTAAGAGTTATTTGGGTTTGATATTATATACAATTTTAAAGTTATATACTTAATACCTGTTTACCATAATAAATATTTAAACAAACACCAACATTACTAGTTGGATTTGGGAAAGAATCCTTTTGGCGGCCATTAAAAATAAAGACATACAAACAAGGGAAATAGTTCTGGGGTGAAAATCAAAACATTTGCTTCTAATAGCTTAACATTGTCAATGCCTCTTTAACTAAAGAAATATTTAAGCTACCACTATTGCCAGTCACAATACTAGATGTAGAAAGGATTCAAGTTAAAAGAAGCAGCCTTTACTCACAAGCAGCTTGGAATATGGAAAATTTGTTTGGAGAGGTAACAAATTAGTGGCTACTTATGAAAAATATCTTACATGGGCTTTGAGAAGTCATTTGCAAAAGAACCATTATTGCTCGAGTAAATCATTGGATTGTGGCTGAAAGGGAGAAAATTTATAGTTCTATTAATTTCTCACAAGATGGTGTATATAACACGAGCCTAGCTCTTTTCCATCTCCCACAGCTATGTTAAAGTGAGTTTCATCAGAAGACACATTCCTTACTGATTTCTAGACTTTCCTATTCCTGTGCACATGTAGTTTCCTCCAACTGGCCAATCGTTCTCTTTTCTCCAGTTTTTTTCATCTTTCTTGAAAAATAATTTAAAATAACATTGGTGATACACAAGTACATTTTCAGATAAAACAAAAATCCCACTCTTCCTTCCCCTTGCCATTCATATTGTCAGCTTGGTGTGCATCGTTCCACTTGCCTCTCTGATTATATACATGGAAATGTACCAGTATATAAGAGGTGACTATGAGTTTTGTTGTTCTTGTTTATATAAATAGAATTCAAACTGTTTGTACTTAAAAAAAATACTTTCCATTATGTCTTATGGGATCTTTCAACTTTAGTGCATGAATATAGTTATTTAAATTTATATTTAGATCAATTAAAATTAAAGTTAAAATTCTGTTTCTTGGTCACTCAAGTACTTACTAGCCACATGTGACTTACACATCTTAATAATGGCTGCCATATTGGATAGCATAAAGAATATTTCCATCATTAGAGATTTTTATTAAACAGTACTAACATAGAGCTATGTTATTCTTTTTATATAGTATTTTATAATGTGGATGTACCATAATTTATGTAAGCATTTTCCTATTGACAACATTTATGTTTTTTTCTATCACAAACAGTGCTCTGTTTGGAAATGTTTTTCTAGACACTGAGAAGTAGAATTGGTGCATGAATGAATATGGCCACTCTAAATTTAAAAAATTATTTCCAGATTACCCTTTTCAGTCGATTTACCAATTTACATTTCACCAGTGGTGTTAGAGAATGCCGTGTTCCCCTATCCTTACTGACACTGGATACCATCAACCTTAAAAGTATTTGCATGCTGTTGAGAGAAATATTGCATTTCCTGATCAGTGCTCTGACTACTATTGAGGTCGCATATCATTTTTATATTTATTGGTAATATTTATTGCTCATTCTTTTCCTTTGACAATTTTTCTTTTAGTCTGTCTCCTATTTTTGGTATTGATGCTATAGAAGATATTTATATTCTTTATTTTATTTTATTTTATTTTATTTTATTTATTTATTTAATTTTTTTTTTAGGCAAGCAGCAACCCTTGGTTGACTTCACAGATTGCAATGACCTTGTCAGCTTACAATCCCTTATTTTTTATTTTTTTATTTTTTACACCTATATAGCAGCACCTGGTCTTCCTAGGTGATCTCCCATCCAAGTACTAACCAGGCCCGACCCTGCTTAGCTTCTGAGATCAGAAGGGATTGGGCTTGTTCAGGGTAGCATTGCCATAGACTATATTCTTGATATTAAATCTTTATAACATATGTTATTACTGTACCCTTCCAATTTGTCCTTTGTCTTTTATTTGGGGTATCTTAAATTGATTATGGTAGCTTTCAAATGTTTTAAAATTTGAAGTATTCTGCTTAACAATGAGTCTTTTTTTTTTTTTGCTTTTGCATTTTTTATTTTCTTTGGGAGGCCTTTTTGTACCCCTAGGTTATAAACCTACTTTTTAATATCTTTTTATAATACTTTTGTATAGGATTATTTTTCCAATCCATCTACTTAGCTTGTTTTCCATTTGACAAACTCTTTTAAGGCCTAGCTTTTTTTCTATAACAGGTACAAATACATCACTCTGTACCCATGCTGTGCAATAGAAATATAATGCAAGCCACCTATGTAACTTTAAAATTTCTAGTATTCATATTTTAAAAAAGTAAAAATAGGTGAAATTAACTTTGGTATTTTATATTTAACTAGGTATGTCCAAAATATTGTCATTTCAACAGATAATAAGTATACAATGGTATTAATGTGGATTTTTTTCCTCAATGTGTATTGTACACTCTAGTACATCTCAATTTGGACTGTTTACATCTTAGTTGCTCAGAAACCACATGTGGCCATTGGCTACCATATTGAAAGTGCAACTCTGCAATTATATGTTCATATGTTTATCTTCCCCATTTAGCTAACTTCTTCTCAAGGAGAGAGGTGTTTCATTCATCCTTTTATTTGAGTTTCATTCAAACGCATGATGTGTCAGAGTTGTGATATGTTTGGAAAAGCTAAAACGTCCTTGGGTAGCATCTATAGGAAAATAATTTCTAGAGCAAGGAGACTTGTAGATTCACATGGGATAGAGAGTTAGACCAGATGACTTCCCAAGATCTCTGTCTCCCTTTGAGGTACTACAGTTTCATGAAATCGTACCTGTAAGCATGTGTGACTTCTTTAGAAAAGTGTGTCACCAAATTTTATAATATTTATGTGAAGATTTTTGTGTCTGGCTGCTTGGATTTGCTTTCACCTCTTTTTAAGAAGTTCTAAAACAGTCACTTTAAATTTATAGATTTTTCTAAGCTTTATACATTACTGAAAAACCTGGTAATTGCATTTTGTTTTTTATATTTTAATCATTTATTTATTCAACCTCATTCACTATCTTTACTTTATAAAGTGGTCTCAGTCCTTATAAGAAGTTCAGTCAGATTTTAGGCCTCTTAGGCCTTGCTTAGAAAGGTCTGATAAGACCAAGCTGAAAATCCTATGTGTGTGATGATACAGTTGAAGGATTGCTGATTTTCAGTATACAGGAAACACTTGGATTAGTTAACATTCTAGTAAAGATTAGCACTTTTCATTTACATTGCTCCTTTCATCTCAGGTTCTTAAATACTTTAAAGTTAAGCAGATATTCATAATTCAAATTTACTTACTCCAAACATTTTTTATTAATATTCAGCAAGTAATCTTTAGGACTGAACTAGCAGTTTGTAGTCTTTATGTGTTATTTTCAAAGAATCAGAAATTTGTGTTTCTAAGTAATAATTATATCTCAATTCAAGGAATTTGAATTTTTTGGTTTTATAGCTCATTTTCAAAGTTCAGAAATGCTAGAACAGGTGTCAGTAATGTATTGGTAAAATATATCAAAGTACAAACATTTTAATTTGCCAGTATTTCCAAGTGAATTTGTGAGACTTATCTTTTGTTCAGAACCTAATATAGTTGTCTGTATGCTAACATCCACTTAGGGCTATGGAACACACCTGATGAATCATTTGAAAGAATATCATATAAAACATAACATCCTGAACTTCCTCACGTATGCAGATGAATATGCAATTGGATATTTCAAGAAACAGGTAGGTTTTTCATTGTGCAACACCATTCTGTCATTTTTTAAATATTACTCAGGTAGCCTTCATCCAAATTAGTTTTTCTCCTCAGCAATTTATACTTATAAGAAGGACAGAGATTTATTTTATAAGCCTTAAGCCTTAAGTAAGCTTCGGATTGGATTAGAGGGTCGGACCAGCACATAATAAGTAGTAAATAAATATTTGTTGAGTGAATGAATGTCATCTATATGTGAAGTATAATGCCTCTTAACATTCTAAATTATGGTATCCTCAGGCTAAAGAGAAGTTCTCAGTGCTGGGTGAGTAGAGTTCATGTATGAGAGAAATCTATTCAGTCTGTAGGATGCCTTTACAACAGCAGAGAGGAAGTGCTGACTTTAGGAAGAGCTCCTGGTTCTAGAGCACACAGCAGGCTGGGAGCTTGGCCACCATCTCAGTCCTTTCTTATCTGAAGTTTTCAGCTCAGCATTTTAAGGATTATTCTTTGGCTGCATATTTTTTAGATAGTGCTTTATAATTACTAAATGTTTTTCACCTAATCTGACTACAAAAGTAATATAGTTATTGTAAAAATTTTGGAAAATGTAGTAAAGCACAAAGAATAAAAGGAAAAATGGCTTGAAATTCTACTACCCAGAGAAATTTACTGTTAATGTTTTGATATATACTCATGTAATATTTTTTCCGTGTGTATGTGTGTGTGTGTGTGTGAATGTATGTGTGTATATAAATATAAAAATTGGCTCATAATTACTTGCTTTTTTAAATATATTCTGATTATTTTTTCATATGATTTTTGATGGTTCTCTGAAATCTTGTCATATAAATACAAAATAATTTATTAAACCAATAACACATTTTGGGGGACATTTAGATATTTCTTGTATGTGAGCGTACATGTATGAGTGTGTGTGTGTGCTTGTGCATGTGCTTGCATATGTGTTACCCTCATCTATGGTAGTGGCTTAGAATAAATGTCTAAGAGTAGAGTTGCTTCCAGGCATGTTTAAGGTTTGGTTTTGCATTTCCAAATACTGTAACAGTTTCTGTTCTCTCAGCACTATATAAGGGGGCTCAGGAAAGTAGTTGATAATTGAAAAATACATTTTTACCCTTTTACTAGATATCAGATTGTGTATGTTTGCATTTATTTGATCATTGTGAGGTTTGACTTGTTTTTCTTCATTCACTAATCCTTTGTATTTTTCTTTTTTTTTTGAATTTCCGATTCATTGTATTTTGCCTCTTTTTATATTAAAATAGTTATTTTTGCATTAATTTATGAAAACTCTTTGTATATAAGGATATTAACCTTTTATTTTATGATTCTTCCCTCCCCCCCTCCACCCTCCACCCTCTGTTTGTCATTCGTTTCAACATTGCTTATGGCTTTTTCTTTAATGTATAGAATTTTTGAGATTTTATTACATAAACTCTTAACTTTTTTTTTTAATATATAAAGTCCTTATGTGACTAGAAAGCTTTCTCTCTTCCTATGTCATATAATTAATCTTTTATTTATTTTTTCTCATTCTTTGGAATGTTTGTGGCTTTTATAACCAAACTCTCCTGACAGTGGAATTGTTTCACCGAGGGCCTGAGAGCCAGCTTTCCTAGTCCGTAACTACATTGCAAAGCGTGAAATCTCAGCCATGGGTCTTAAATGACTTATCTGTAGTCCTCTTTGAAGGTGATGGCAATAATTGCTTAGAAAGTAAGTTTTTGCTGAAAGAGGAGGCAGGAAACTGCTGGCAATAGTTCTGAAGCCAAAGTAATTTTCTGCAAAAAACTGAAATAGGCACTATAGGGAAAATTATGTTTATATTATAAATATATGAATATATACACTGTAGCACTTTGTTATTACAGCTTAAAGTATGTAAATGAATATATTGCAAAGCATTAATGTCAGTGAATCAACCACACATTGTGATGGTCTGGAAGTTTTTTTGCCTATAAAGTCGGGGTTTCATTTTCTCAACATCAGGGATCTAATTGCTGTATTTTTTGACAAGCTTTTCTTTCAGACTTTAGATCAGTGTTAGTTATTGATTTGTTGAGAATCCTGGGGGCCCCCTTTCCCACTTTGGGAGAAATTGTGCAATTTAATGCAAAATTGAACCTTATTTTTAATAGCCATTTTTCTTTGAAAAATTTTTAATGTTTGTTTTACTAGGATTATTTTTTACGTTGTCTTGCTTCCTGTTTGTACAGTTTGATTTTTGATGTTTTTTGAAGTTTGTGGAAGAGTTTCATGCTAATCCTTTCCATAATAATACAAGAACTTGAAAGAAGCATTTCTTAATGCCTAGCACAGTATCTAGCACATAGCTAGCACACAATAGATACTTGATGCATAAAGCTCATACGAATGAATTTATTTGCTTTGCAGGGTTTCTCCAAAGAAATTAAAATACCTAGAACCAAATATGTTGGCTACATCAAGGATTATGAAGGAGCCACTTTAATGGGATGTGAGCTAAACCCACGGATCCCATACACAGAATTTTCTGTCATCATTAAGAAACAGAAGGAGGTGAGCATGTGACTAACTCATGTTCCTTCTGTACAAGCCAGTCTACTGGGTGTCATAATTTCAGTTTGCTATGGTTTGTGTAGATTTCTTCTTTGAAGGTACCCTTGATCTGTCTCTGCCCTTTAGTCACCGTTCCTAGGAGCGTCAACAGTTGTTAAACTGGTATTAAATACAAAACTTGGAAAATATAATGACTCATCTAGCCTCCAGCATCTTTCCCAAACTTACCTGTTTACTTTCCTCTCTAAACTATTCCCCAAAGGCCATTAGTAATACTTTAACCCTCTTGCTTGGTGTCTTGCATCCATTATCCATCTCCCTATCCCAGCATATACACAAATTGAACCAGTTCAGCCTGTTTATTTCCTCCTTGGAACTTCTCTAGCACTAGTTTGATCCTCCCCATTGGAATTTCAATTATTCATCGTATTAAATAGACATTTATCTTAGTGTGTATTATTCTCTCCTTTTACATTGCCAAGTTCTGAAGGCTTACACTTCTAGGTATTAACTGATTGGTTATCTAATATCAGGGTGAAGTCTTTTATGCATATGAACTAAAAGAGAAGCAGTAAAAGGAACGGTTGATAGATTTGACTACATAGCAATTTTTCATTTCTCTAAGACAGGAAAAAACCATAAAAAGAACATAATTGGGGAGTGCACAGAGGCTTTTTAACAAATAAATGAACTTTGTGTTAAGCCCACGATCACATCCTTACCTCCCTGGTTCGTTGCAGTTCAAAAACTGGGAGTTTGCAGCTGTATCATCCCACATCTACTTTGTACTTCTGTTATTCATTCTAGTGCACTTTTTTTTCAGAAGTAACTTCTAGAAGTCTTGTCTTAATCATATCTTTGTTTTTGGTTTCTACCAGTGCCCCTTAATCTTAGTTCTTAGTTATTTATCAGACATCACCAGTATAACAGACACAACTTACACAGTGTCTGGTGCATAGTAGGTCTCCATAAGTATTTCCCTTTTACTTAAAGTGGCTCAGATTTGTCCTTATGCTTCATAGGGAAGTGGGCAAAAGGCGTTTTTTGTTTTAAGTTAGAAAATAAAAACAACCTTTGTTGATTTCTTGGTCAAAATGTCAGTCTGAGAGAGAATTCCAAATAGGGTACTTGGTGAGTTAATAAAAGCGCAGCAGGCTCCTCTCTCCGTCTCTCTCTGAAGAGCTAGCTTTCTTCATTGTTCTCTTTGGAGCTTAATGAGCAGGTCTGAATTCATCAGCTCTTTGTTCAGCACTAGAGGCTGCTGGCCAACTAAAGCCATCACTGTGCTGTCAGCTGCTCTTTCCTCATTCCTCCTCTCAGCAGCACCAATTCATCCCCACAATATAAGCTGAGAGCAGAATACCCCTGGCAGGCTCTGCAAATCGATGTGGTCCCGATCTGTTGTTGGCTCTTCCTTCATAAAGGGTAAAGCCATAAGCACAGAGCTAACAAAAACAGTCAACTTTTTAGAAGGCACATCTCCTTCCCCCTTCCTCTTTCTCCTCTTCTCTTGGATCTCGTTCCCCTCTCTGCTCACCTTCCTCTTTACCTCCAGCCTTCTCTAATACATTTAATGGATGATGCAGGCTTGGAGCTGTAATTTAGATCTTTTAAAAGAGATGTGAAGTTACCATAATAAAATATTTGGATCCATATAGTATCTTCTAACAAAGAAGTCAGAAAATTTTTACAAATATCACTTATTCCAACTTTGAAAACTCCTTTGAGAAGGGTAGAGACAAATAGTGGTAGCAAACAAACTCTAAGTATATGGAGGATTTTCCTAGCCCCTGAAAGCATAAAGAGCAGAATAACTCGTAGTTGTGGTTAGTGGAGATGGAGAGAGAAACTTAGTGCAGCTAGACAGGTGGCACAGAGAGTGGAGAGCTGAGTGGAGAGCTTTGCGAGGACTTTGTGTTGACTCCAAGGAACTGGTAGGATCCACAGGGGCCCGGTGTCATCTGAGATGGCTTTGCGCAAGATGTGTTTTGAAATGGACAGCCTTGTAGGGGGATCAGCATGAGCAAAGACTCAAGAGTCCAAGTAGATTCATGGGCACATGAATAACTAGGACCGTAGGTGGGTGAGTAATGAAAGCCACTGTTTCAGAAAGTGTGAATAGACTATGAGCAGGCGGAATTGAGTGTATGTGTGTGTGCATGTGTGTGCATATGTATGCGGGCTGGGAGGGAGGGATTATTCTTAAATCTTAATCTACATGTAAGACTACAAGGAACCGAGATTGGAGGAGCCAAAGTCAGGGCAAGGCAAAGCAATGAGATTTTTTTAAAGGAGTGTTAAGACTTGGTAATGTACTAAAGAGGGGAGAGTCTTCCCGAATTTTCTGTTTGGGAAAATTAAAACTGACAGCAATGGAAAGAGAGATGGATTTGAGGAGGGAAAGATGATAACATGGTGAGGAAGTGAAGACATTTTCTAGGGAGGTGAAGAGCTTAGAAGAGAAATGCCTTCTTTTTCCAAAGTGGTCCTTGGAGGCATAGGGAGGTTAGGAAGCCTCCCACTGCAGTTAGCAGTCACTCACCAAGAGGCCACCCAACTTCAGGGTGCTGTTGTGAGGGATATGGAAGCCACCTGATAGGTCATCATGCTGGAAAGTCCTTCGGTAAAGGGGAAAAAAAGTTTCAAGTTATATTTGAAATTATATTTTCTAAAGGCATTTATTTAAAAGATTGCCATTGGGAGTCTTTTTTTAAAAAAAAAAAAAAAAGACTTGTACTTACAAATACGTGAAGGGAGAGCATTTATCTTGATTGGCCTTTCCAAAGGAACAGCCACTAGCCACATGTGGCTCCTGAGTACTTGATCTATGGTTAATCTAAACTGAGAAACACTCCGATTTTGAAGACTAGTATGAATAAAAAAAAGTAAACTATCTCAACTTTTTCTGTTGATTATATGCTGTAATGAAAATATTTTGAATATATTAGGTTAAATAATAATGTTAAAATCAATTTCATTTATTTTTACTTTTTTAAAAAATGTGGCTACTGGAAAATTTTAAATTACATGAGTGGTTTGCATTACATTTTTATTGGGCAGCACTGAACTAGATTTATAGGGATGTACTTTTACTAGTCCCATTCATTTTATGAAATTTTTTGTTTAATTGGTAGGATAATGAATTCATGCCACGTCATTTACCAGTGATAAATTTGAGGTTAAGCAGTTAGGAACTAGAATTTTTTTGTTTTCTTTTGTGAATTCAATTAATGACTGCTACTATTTTTTTTTTCTTTTTTCCAAAATTCAGTTATGATATGGTTAATTTTCGGATGGTGATTTTTCTTTTTTTTTTAGTCTTTTTTTTCTTTTTTAAAGGGAAAACTGCACTGTTTTGGAAATAATTACCTCAGTACATTAGGAATTATTTTACAAAACAAACACCCCTCAAAATTCTCTCACATCATGGTTGTGGTGCCTTGACAGACAATTCTTTAGAGCTGCTTTTTGGATGCAAACAGCATAGGTTGGGGCCCAAGCCTTGAAAAGTTTGAATTGCAAGGTCATCTTCTCAGGTTTTGGAGAATTTCTGAAGTCGGCTTTTCTGCTCCTTCAGTCGGAAGGGAACACAGTTCCTAGTCATGGGATGTGAAGAGGTCTGATGCTTGTCTGGGTAGCAGGTGCTCAGCTGCTTTACTGTAGCTCTGGCAGAGGCTCCTCGAAGAAGCAGGGCAAAATCCTTGGCTCTTATGCTAAAGAGGACAATGGGCCCTTGGAGCAGTGTTTTCTCTCAATATCAGCCAGGTGTTCAAAGAAGGTTGTGTGAGTGACACTAAATGGGCATGGTGTAATAGAATGTTTTCATGTCTTTCTTGTTCAATAGAATTCACTCTTTTCTCCCTTTTTGTTTCCAAAAGGCTTTATTTTGTTAGGAAAACAACTCCTTACGTTGGCTGACGTAAGCTGTGGCCACAGACTTCTGTCTCTGAACACATGTTTTTCCTGTGCTTTACAGATCATTAAAAAGCTGATAGAAAGAAAACAAGCTCAGATTCGAAAAGTCTACCCTGGACTTTCGTGTTTTAAAGATGGAGTTCGACAGATTCCAATAGAAAGCATTCCTGGAATTAGTATGTATAGATTTTCTTTTAAATCAAAAATCTTTTGGTAATGCTGTCAGATGTGTTTGAAATAATTACCAGAGTACAGTACTTTGAAAAGCTTTTCGCCTTGCTCATCTCCATTCATGGTATTTCTAGTCTTTTAAGAAGGCAGAAATGCTTTTCTTTTATGTCTTTTTCCTACTTCCCAATGCAAACAAACGAAAGAGAGCTTAGATGACCCCCTTTGTAGCTATTAATATCCATCATTTTACGAGAGCCTGCTATTTATAGCACAGTGCTAGGTACTGCCCATATGTGGCCTTGAAAGTAGGGGAAATCTACTTTTACAAACAGAAATTGAGTGTCAGAATGGTTAAGTCCTTTAACTTACTTGGCCAGTAACTGTCAGAAGTAGAAGCAACCCAATTCAGATCTCCAAACATCATACTGTCGCACCATGTCTCATTGCCATTATGGTTTCAACTTGCATAAATCTGTGCGCGGCTAAATTAGTTTTCCCAGACTTCTAAAAAAATATGATTGGAAATCACATAATTTGTTTCAGGTTCCCCATTTTACAATAGTTTTCCCAAGGGCTCTTATCTACGAGTATGTTAGCAGCGAGTTGTATTGAGTTAAAACATACAAGACAGCATTGTGTAGATCAGAAGCTATTGAATATTGCCACTTTTCATTTGGTTCAGGTCCAGGATCTTCTGGTATATTGAAGATTTAAAAAGCAAGACAAAATCAAACAAACTAAAATCCTCCAGGAAAAAAAGACATTGTTTCTTCATTATATGTTTCACATATGTTTCTTCATAATCAAATCTGCTTCTGTAACAGATCTTGCTTCCTTTTTACTGCCAGAGCCGGACCTTTTACTTTCCCATATTATCCCTGTTAATGACGAATACCTCCAATATCACTGGACGCCAGTTTGTGCCAGGCATTCTTCTATGAGATAACATCATCTAATTTTTAGTGTTCCGTTTTATAGATTGATGAACTGAGAGACAAAAGGTTCAGTAACTTATCTAGGGTAAGTTAGCTTTTCAGGAGAGAGCCAGAAATCAATCTAGCTCTGTTGGACTCCAGGCTATGTTTTCTTTCTGCTATACTAAACCATCTTGCATTAGAAGCAGGGTCTTTGCCAAATAAAATAGAGACCAGGACAGAATTTGTTCTAACCAAGAATAACAGCTTAATTCTTTCCAGTGGTGATTGGCAAAAAAAAAAAAAAAAAAAAGTGGCTTTGAGTTTAAAAAATACACGTGCCCACCATACTGGACATATTTATTTTTTTGTGCTTTCCTTTGAAAGGTTGGAGTTCCTTTATGAAACACTAATGTGTAGAGCACTGTTGTCGGTCTTGGACATGTTTTGTAGTGTTACTTATATGAGGAGGTGACTGACTACACTTAATTTCAGTTTCTTCCCAGAAATAGACTTATTAAGGCATGGCTGTAATTTATTGCGTTTTTGATAAGTATTAACTGTTATTCTCTTGACCAAAAGCAGTTCTCATTTAGTGTTTAATTTCATTGACATATAGGAGAGACAGGCTGGAAACCGAGTGGAAAAGAGAAAAGGTAAGTATGATGGGCGAGAAGATGTTAATGAAAGTAATTTTTTCCCCTCCCAGCAACTTAAAAAAAATGGGCAAAATGATTGTAATCACCAGCACAATACTTGTTGGGTTTCAATTTTCATTAAAAAATTCCGGGATAATTCTAGTTTTAAATTTTTATAAAACTGAGCTGAATAGGAAGCAGCTGACAAAAGGGTAAGAAATTAATTGTCATCCCTGTTGTTCACTCTTTTCTCTTCAAGTAAAGAGCCCAAAGATCCTGATCAGCTTTACAGCACCCTCAAGAGCATCCTCCAGCAGGTGAAGGTGGGTGTTTTTTTTCATTCACCTGATGCAGTATTTTGAAATGATTTACCACATGGAATTTCCATATTTGATACCTTACTTTTTTTCTTTACCCAAGAGCCATCAAAGTGCTTGGCCCTTCATGGAACCCGTAAAGAGAACAGAAGCTCCGGGATATTATGAAGTTATAAGGTTCCCCATGGGTAATGCCATTAATATTTTCTAAGTTTAGATTTTGGATGGTGGTGTAGGGGACAAATGATTGCTGAGGTTGGTTTATACTCTTCTGTAGTAGGATACGGTATGTATGATGAGTGGTGGGATTCCATGTACCCGTGGAGGACAGTGATGTCAGAGCAGGATCACAAAGGAAAAGTGGGTGGCTATATTCATGAGAGAGATTCTGCAACTTGTCTTTGGGAACCCACACACCAGCAACACTAGCTGCAGGAAGCCCAGGAAGAGATCGCAGATAGCATTAGATATGAAAGCTGGCTGTTTGGACATAACCTTGCTTATGTGCTACCTGTCGGGTTGCAAATGGAAAAATTTCAGGTTATCCTCTTGATTTATTTTGAATCTGATCATTTTTGAAGGCAATAGAAAATAAGTTAGATGAAGTTGCTTGACTGCTATACTTTCAGAAGGAGAAATCATAGTTAATGCAGTCCTTGATTTTTCATGCCCTTGGATACTATTAGTGTCACTGCTTATATTCCTATTTTAAGCTTTGTCTCACATCCAAAACCAAATCAACAAACTAAAAAAAATGCCTTTAGAAATGTAGACTTGTGGAATTTGTTGCTGTGCCTGCACTATGCTAAAATGAATGATTAATTGAATCAATTGAGAATGTCCAAATTAAACTAATTTACAGATGACAGACTAGCTGAAATGTTTTCTTTTCAGGGGATTATGTGGCCATTTTTTTGAAGAGAGCCTGTGTTTTCTGTCTCTTTTCGACCTGTCATGTATTCCTGGTGCTAAGAAAGGATTAAAATATAAAAGAAAGGATGAGAAGGATCCATTTGCTCCCTGATGATGCAGTTATTTGTAGATATTTCTTGTGGCATTCGTTTTCACATGAATATTTTATACAGTTGTGGTAATGATTTCAGTAGTCTATAACTCCTTAAAGCGGTTGTACATCTGTACGCTTTTCTTTCCCTTTTTTCTCTGCCTTGCTTCTGCATATTTCAGTACATGAAAACCAAAATGAGGGTTGACTGAGTCCAGAGTTCTGAATGGAAAGGTAATTTGGGAATCAATATTTTCCATGATGAAAAAATATGTTAAAACCCTGAGGTGCATTCCAAACTAACTGACCTTTGCATCTTCATCTCCTGGACCATCTCAACTTCTTTTGTGAAACCCTCATGGAAAGTTGTGTATGTTTGGGGAGAGTAATCATCCTTCTGCTCCTGTCTATGTGCATTCTGAAGACCTGCAGTGAGAGGTCTAGCAGATCTCGTCATAGCCTACTTATAGCCTGCTTTCTGGAAGTTTTGTGCTTGTTCTAGTCTGAGAAGGGCGTGAGCCTCTCCAGCTGGATACCACTCGTGTGTATAAATGAATGCTCACGAGGGAAAAATTGACCACACTGAGTAAGGCCAGTGGTGGGCTGAGGTATGTGCTGGACGCAGTTAATTAAAACAGTAAATGGTGCTCTTTCATGGAGCAATAGTAATTTTGGTGGAATGCCTTTGTGTACTGGGAGAAATATCGAAATGACCATCTTGCCCCTAAGATGGTCATGTTTTTGAGTACTGACAAACCAGTAATTTTACTTTTCCTCATTACTTTCTTGTCTTTTTCCAAAAACATTTCTTCTCTTTACCTTGTGTCCTAAAAAACTCTTTTCTTCTGTATGAATGATAATCTAACCTGTTTCATTTAGGTAATATTGTCTGAGTAGTCTGGCCTATGCATGTCTTCTTACCACACATGGATTGCTAGGTGCTCCAGAATTCCTAAGATGGGGAGAGGTGAAAATTTGTTGCTGTGCCTGCACTATGATCTAATGGTGTCTTCATATTTGGTATCACTGATGTTTACATCTTTTTTAACCTATGCCATATGATATCACTGATGTTTACATCTTTTTTAACCTATGCCATTTGGTCAACGAAGACTCTAAGGAGGCTAGAGGAAGCAAGATGTTATCTATCATTTTAGAAAAGAAATCTGGAAAAGAAATATGCAGAATTGATTGTAATTAATCAGAAAGATCCAAACACTCCTATGATCCTTGTTTTGTTTCTGCTATATTTTAGGCTCTTCCCATTGCTTCTTACCCTGTTCCTTCCAAAAAATAGTTTGAAAAGCTTTTGGAGAAACTTCTTTGTGTCACGTTTGATTTTTGTACCCCCTCATTTTTCTTTTTTGGGCACAACGTCTCTTTGTTCCAAAACATTATAAACATGATATATCTTAAGTGGTAGGAGTTTAAGTGGAAGGAAGGTAAACATCTAATTAAACCTAGAAAGGCACAAATGTCATTGTTCTTTGTTCATAAAATGAGAGGACATCTTCATCTGTTCAGCCACACTTGAACAAGACATTTAGTGGGGGTATTTGCTGAGCCTTTGTGTATCTTGACAACTTTCAAACTATGTTAGTTAGAGAAGAAAGAAAATTGAAAGTTGAACTCACAGATGTGATGATATACCTATAACTGAGATAGACTTTAGTCAAAGGAAATAGGCAAAAGGAGATATTTTACCACTTTTTCTTTGGTGGTTTGTGGTAGATTAGGATTTTGATACAAATGAAGTTCTCTCCGGTTTGGGATGTTGCACATAAATTTACTTTCTTATTAAATGATAATCCCAGTTTATTTAGTTATAAATTTCTTTCCCTCTGGAAAATTTGATAATATAGTGGGAGTTTGCATTATTGATATTCAGAAGTATTTCTTAAATGATTTTGACTTAGTTTTCCGTGTATAGTTAATATAATTTTTAATTACAGAATCAGACTTAGAGACAACTAGGGACCTGAAAGTTAATGTTAATAAGTAGATGTTAGCATCTTCTAATCTGGATGGAATTCTTTAAATCAGTACTGAGCCTGAGGATTAAAGGAGCCCCATTGTATTATAAATTTAGATAAAGCACTGTCTTCATAGGTAAAAATACAGTTGAAAGCAAATAGATGTATTGGGGGAAATATTGATTTTAAAATAGTCTTGCAAGGCTTATTTGCTTTAGGAAATAGATTATTAACTAAAGTATGTCATTCTTATGTCATCGATAGAGCATAAAACTAAATTCATTTGAACCATTTTACCTGCAAGATCACTAGTGTATTTTTAGATATATTTCTGATCAGTTTCTCTACAACACCAAAACAGCTGTAACTTTAGTGAAACAAACTTGGTTCGATTGTTTTAAGTAATTAGCTTTTCAGAAATGTTCCACATGTTCTGCTCCATGTAGGTAGAGCTTCTTTTCTATTAATTCTGAACGAATAGCTAACAGTACTTAGTTCATCATACTTATCGCTGCTAATCCACTTAGCTTCTTGTGCTGAATAGGGGATTGGGCCACGTGACTAATACTGAGTCCTCTCAATGTGAAAATGCTGCGATTTTATATAAGAAATCCTCACAAAAGAAAGAACATAAGATTTAAGAATCATGTTTTCCCTCATCATATGAATTTCTTAAAACCAAGGCCTTGAGGTGGTAAAAATGTAATTGAACAGATGACATAGATTTCTTTTCCAATCTCCCTTTTGTTGTCTAGTGTGTAAAAAGAGTCAAAGATTGCTAATATTTTTTTTCCTGTGCAGATCTGAAAACCATGAGTGAACGCCTCAAGAATAGGTACTACGTGTCTAAGAAGTTATTCATGGCAGACTTACAACGAGTCTTTACCAATTGCAAAGAGTACAACCCCCCTGAGAGTGAATACTACAAATGTGCCAATATCCTGGAGAAATTCTTCTTCAGTAAAATTAAGGAAGCTGGATTAATTGACAAGTGATCCCCTCCACTCCCCCCTTCATCAAGCAGTGTGCCTCAAGCAAGGTGGTTTAGTTTTACAAAGAATTGGACTTAATGTGTTAAAGATACTTGTAAATGTAATAATTAGCACTTTTGAAACACAAACAAAAAACCTCTTAGCTTTTCAGATATGTATTTAAATTGAAGTCATAGAACATTTTTTATTTTATGAGATAGATTTTAATCTATTTACTACTATTAATGTAAATTTTCTATGGCATGTCCATTAGCTGAATCCTCAATAATAGATGATCAGGGGTTTCCTCAAAACCTGTATATGAGGAAATTGCACATAGTACCAAGATTTGGGGGAAATCCAGAAAATTTCAGACCGTGAATGTTTCCATTTTTTTCTAATGGAATGTGAGAGTTTATTTTTATTTTTTTCCGAAGGACTTTAAGGAAAGGATACATGATAAAAAAGCCTGTAAAAGGTGAAATAGGTGATGTTTGAAGTCTCATTGTAGACTTTTTATATATATTTTTTAGAAACACTCATCTAGATGAGGTGCTTTGAGCAGTTCTGAAAAATGCAGTTCCAGAAAAGCAACTGCTTTGATTCCTAAGGAAGAAATTCTAAATAATGCAAACTTTTTAAAATAAGCATCTGAGTTTTTGATAACTCTATCTACCTACAACAAACTTGTGAGTGCATAACCACTATTTTAATAATTATTTTCTCTACACAAACGTGTAATATTATATTCGACTTTGCTTATGCAGGCCATAAGTTCCAAAAGGCAATTTTCTTGGCCACAAAGGCATAAATTTGAAAACACTTGAAACTGAATCAACATGCTTTAAAAGAAGTATATTCTATATATGTATCAGACATGGTGGATCCTTGTTCTAATAAATAAGGATTTTTTTTCCTTTTCTGTGATACAAATCACTCCACTGATAATGTATATATGGACATTTTTCCTTTTGCATCTTCAGATTATGTATATTCATTGTCTAAGGTGAATTAAATTACCACCAAGATTTGCTATCAGTATTTTAACACCTACATTGGTTTTTAGACCCAGGGTAGTATCCCACTGAAAATCATCATACAACCTTATTAACTTGTCTTGGGATTCCAGCTTAGTGCTTGGATTTATTTCCTGATTAACACTACATAGAAAAGTGGGACATCTGCCATCCCGACTCTGGGAGAACCAGCTAATATGAAATAAATGAAGGCCATCTTGATGGTCTTGACACTAATTTTTATGATACAAATTGATAAACTGATTTTTGTAAAGGACTAGCTTTTAAAAGTATATTTAACTTGATGTTTTCTATCAGCATAAATGAATTAAGATGATCATTTGTCATTAAAAACAGTTGCCAGAGATAATCTGCATGAAGGAAAAAAATCTGCAAATGGCCATGAAGTTGGAAGTATTGTTTTTAATATGTAAGAGATATTCAGAATGCTCATGCTGAAAAATGCCTCAACTTTTTTAAGTATATGAAACCACCTCGAGTGGCATCTAGATTTCTAATGAAGAATGATGATACAGTTTGGATTATGTATCTTGGACTGGTTTTAAACAGTGCTTTGTACTGAATCTGCCGAAGCATCTGTCCAGCTTGGTATCCTGTGAAAGTTTGTTATTTTCTGGGTAGACATTCTTATAGAGTATTGTCTTTAAAATCAGATTGTCTCTTCTATATTGAAAGCATTTTTATGTTTTCTAATTTAAAAATTAATATTTTCTTATAGATATTGTGCAATAAAGCCGAAGTAGGATGTGTGGTTTTTGCAAACGCTTTAACAGCCGATGAAATTTTACATTTGTAAAATTAATATATTGTACTGGTACAAAATAGTTTTAAATTATATTTTAAAAAGCTCTCAATTTGGTAGTGTGTTTTCTTTTTCTAGCAGATTGATTTTAACAGGGAAACTGTATGATCTGGTTGATAAACATTGATTTTATCCTTACCTCTTAGTTCTTAAGCATTTTGTTGAAGATGTTTAGAATTGTGGGATGTTTCATAAAAATCTTCAGCCTATCAGTGAGAGATTTTCAAGAAGAGACACTTACTGTATCTGTGTCTCCTGAGTTGTCCATTGCATCTTGCCCACTGTTACTCATTAAAGGAAAAAAAAAAAAAAATCCAGCTAAAAAAGTGTTACTGGTTTAGAAATTAAAAGGTTTTTTTTCCAGTTTTTCTACTTTGCATCTGTGAAACAGATGAACGAGCAGACAGATGAAAATACAGCTGATACTTAGACATCTCTCATAGAAGCTTTTAATGTTACTCAAAATGCTGACTGTAGGAAAGAATACTATATTCTATTGGGGTACGAGAGAACCCACCAAAGAGAACCCCTCTTCCTTCTTGAATTCTGAACCAACTGAGAAATCAATAAGGCATATATGATGGCAAAACATCTTTATTAATAATAATATAGATACTGGAAAGTGTGGCTTATAGTGAACCCTAGAATGTGATTGACCGCCAGTTTCCAGCATCGCTGCACCCTCGCCAACTTCTCTCTCCCAGGTCAGGGCCTTTCCCTTAAGCTGAGTGCACAGCCAAGAGAAATGGTATTATCTGAAGGCAGGCCAACTCTGAAGAGGCACAGGTGAAGGAGGAACAGAACAACCCAGTCTAGTTTCTTACCCCGGCTCACCAATTAGGTGAGTCCCTTTCAGGGAAGGCAAGAATGAGGGTCAGAGGGAAGCCAGCAGGTGAAAGATGTCCTAAAGGAAAGTAAACATCTGGAATGGAGGCGAGTTTCCCCTTTTTCGTCCCCCATATGTCCATAGTCAAAAATCTCATTTTTTTTTATTATTCAACAAATATTTAAAAACTGGTTGTATTCATTAGAAGAAAATAGTGAGAAGACTTTGAGGTTTTCGTATTACCCGGAAGTAAAATTTATAGTTTTGGAACCTAAGAAGTAGAGAAATAGGGTCAGACTGAAGCACTGTGGACAGATTCATGTCATCCCCTTTAAGCTGTTATTCTTCAGACCAACCCTCAGTGTTTATTTAAGAGAGTCCAAGAGCTGCACAAGGAAGGGTTACTGGTGGTAGCCCTTGGCCTTTTCCATATTCTGAGCTGTTCTGCTCTGGCCCTTAACTAGCATTCTCCTCTTAGCAAAGTAAAAACTTTAAAGAAAGGAGGGCAGCTACTTTGGAATATTAAGGTCATAATGACTGCAAGAGGTAGTGATTAAGTTGGCTTTTTTTTTTTTTTCCCATCTTGAAACATAATGTTTAGATTTCTTGACTATTCAAACATTTTTTTTTTTTTTTCTGGCAGAAAAAAAGGTGAGTGTGTGTAGAGGGTGGTGGTTGGGGCAGGGACTGAAATCAATGCCTGTACTTGAGTCTTAAGGCTCTTGGTGGCGTAGTGCTATTTACCTTCTCCTTCGGGTGTGTCAATGCTATTAAAATGGTAAGAGGGAAAAAGTGTGTTAGTAATGTCACAGTTAGGTAAAGAGATGAAAAATGAACTTCAAGAGGGGGGAAAAAAAACAAGTGGAAGAAGGTTTCCAGGTATATTTGGAGGAAGTAAACAGAAGATGCTGAGGAGGTGAGAACACTCCTGCATCATGAAATGTCCTCTACTGTATTTTATGTATTTTTATGACTTGGATTCTTTATGGGAGCATCTTTTTTGTGGAATAAGGAAGCTAACAGTGACAAAGCTGGGTTTATTTAAAAGTATAATTAGAAAAAAGCAAGGAAAAAAGTCAACTTTCTTCCTCCTTCTTGTTATCAGGAAGTCCAATATAACATTGGCAGTTAGTTTAAAAAAGATGAGAAACAACCCGTGTGTGTGTGTGTGTGTGTGTGTAATTTTTTCTGAGCAGACTGAAGGTTGTAGTTTTAGTTTAGGTTTAAAGTTCTTTAAAAGAAATTGCTTGGAAAACTTGCTGGAAGCTAAAGACTTTCTCAAAATAATGCACCTGTTCACATATGTGCCCTTTGTGCATATAGGTTCACTTGGTTCCTAGACCCCCTACTAAAACTCACTGGTCTCTGTTCTTTGCTCTCTGTTAACCTTCCATTTTCTACAGTTAATAGATGGACATATAATTTATGCTTTAAAATATCCAGGAACAGAATCTGCATTTTTGTGCAATAGGCTGTTCAACAATAGAATAGGCGAAAGGCTATAAGAAAGTCCTTAGATTAGGTTGATGTCAGCTGTTTTAGACTTAGAGTACATACTTGGTTCATAATAAGTCTGTGATCAACCTGTAATTCATATATTTTTACCAGACTGCTTTAAGTGTGCTAGCACTGCTTCTCCTCAGCACACCCAAACACACACAGTCGTAGCTTTGTGCACAACTCAACATTCCTCCTATATATTTTTAAATATTTTACAAAGATGGGTTGCCAGCTTTTAAGACTTAAATCTATTACTGGAGATGAAATGTAAACCATGTGACAAGGTATCATTTATGAATTCAGAGGTGAGAGATTAATATGAGGTTGGGTGAGGGTTGATGATGTGTTTTGGGGATCAGGTTGGAGAGGGTCATGAAACACTGCTAAGGAGCCTGAGTTTTAATAATAGGTCCACAAACGCTACTAAAGGTTAGGGTATATGTAGGTAAAAAATGATCAAAGCTGCATACATTTTCAGAGGTCAGACATTGAACAAGTAATTAAAACTGTCACGAATGCTACAATGGAAGGCAGAGCTTACAGTGGTTGCACCAAGTATAGCTTCATCAACATACAAGTTAAAAAAGTTACTTGCCCAGCACATAGAGCTTCCAGAAGTTTCCTAGCCACTGCCTTGTTCTCTTTCCCAATCTCAAAATAATCACAATCACAGGGTCCTGTCTATAGGGAAATTCTGGAGTTTCCATTGCTATAGTGCTATGAGACTAAAAAGGAAGGCACGATCTAGTAAGTGGGAGCTTAGGGAAAGCTTCCCAAAGGAAATGACTTTTAGTTGTGTGATAAAAGATGAATGGGCATTGACTAAGGCACAATTTGGAGGAAGGCAGGCAGAAACAATACAGGCTGAGAAATCCCTGAAGCAGTAAAGAATCAAGAAACAGAGAATCTAGCAGGATAGGAGTGGTAGAAAGCAAAGAGGAGTGGTATGAAATGATATAGTGTCATTGCCATATTGAAAATACTGGATTTTAAGGGAAGAAATGGCTAGGAAGCGTGATCAAATTTTGTGTCTCCAATGAGATACGATCTCACACCTGTTAGAAGAGCTGTTATCAACAGGACAAGTAATAACAAATGTTGGAGAGGATGTGGAGAAAAAGGAACTCTCATACACTGCTGGTGGGACTGCAAATTGGTACAGCCGCTATGGAAAACAGTATAGAGGTTCCTCGAAACACTTAAGAATTGATCTACCATATGATCCAGCAATCCCTCTACTGGGTATTTACCCCAAAGACTTGAAAACTCATATCCGAAAAGATAATTGCACACCAGTGTTCATAGCAGCATTATTCACAGTGGCCAGGACATGGAAGCAACTGAAGTGTCCCACAACAGATGATTGGGTAAAGAAGCTGTGCTGCGTATACACAATGGAATATTACCTAGCCATTAGAAGAGATGAAATACTACCATTTGTGACAACATGGATGGACCTTGAGATAATCATGCTAAGTGAAACAAGCCAGACAGAAAAAGTTGAAAACCACATGATATCACTTATATGTGAGATATAAACCTAAAAGCAACAAATGTAAGACAGAGACACATGGACATGGACAATAGTGGTTACCAGAGGGGAAGGAGGGAGGGGGAAGGTAAGTGGGGTAAAAGGGGTCAAATATGTGGTGACAGAAATCTAACTATGAGTGGTGAACACAGTGCAATATATGTATGCCTTACTGTTAAATTGTACAACACGAAACTTACTGGATTTTGTTAACCAATGCCACCATAATAAAAATACAAAATTAGAGATCTAAAAAAAAGATATGCTGTAAAAAGCTGTGTTTAATGACACAAGAACACTGACTTGAAGAAAGATGAGAAGTTGATGTTTCATGCGAATTATAAAAGAACCTGTAAATCAATAACAAAAATTTTGCGTATCATGAAAAATGAGCTCATAAAAAGTTAGAAAACAGCAATCATATTCAAAAGTCAGCAGACCCAACAAATATCAGATTTAGACACCTAATGTGAGAAAATAACAGTACTCTGAAAATAAGTGCTTATAATTGTTAAAAATAGAGTCTAAGAAAAAAATAGAGCAAAACATTAAGTGACAGGTTAAATAGGCTGTGATACAGCCAAGGGTGGAACGAGTGAACTGGAATATAGAACTGATGTAACAACACAGGTAAAGAAATAGGAAAAAAGAGTTAGGAGGCAGAGGACGGGCTATAAACAATGTGAATTCTATTAGTGCAGCATATTTTGCTCACAGAGGTATTCAAAATGCCTACCTAGAACAGTGCCTGGCACAGTTGGTGCTGAATATTAAGTCAAAGTCCAATACTTACTAGAAGTATCATAAGGAGAGAATGGTAAAGGACAGTATTCAACTAAGAATTGTTTTTCAATCAACAGAAGGTATGAATATTTATAATCAATGAATCCTAAGCAGAATAAATTACTCACTTACACTTCTGCCCATGGAGGCATAACTACTATGGGACTTGCTCTCCCACTATAAGTGAGAAAATTTGACTTAGTATATTACTATTTTCAGAAATTAGATAATAGGTGTTACAGAGCTGTGATCTCAGGGAAAAAAAAAGATCGAGCCCTATATTTCATCCCATATTTCTTCCTAAGGCAGTTTGAGAATTGTGCAAAAGGAGGGGTTAATTCAAACAGAGCCCAGTACTATCACTGAGTTAAGAAGATAGAGATTTTAAGTTTTGAGGAAGCTAGAATTTGCTAGTAGAGTATTGGAGAAGGAGCTATACAGACAAAGAGCTCCAGAATTCTGCTTAGGGGTCCCTGAGTCTTAGTTGAATACCAATCTGCGTATCGGTAGGGTGAAACTTCATGAAGCTAGGGAAAGAACAGCAGAGGGTTAAAGAATAATTACAGGGAATGAGAAGCCAAACAACTCTGAGTTTACACAGGGCTGAGAATTATATACACACCCAGAAGCCAGAAAAGACAGACCTTGTTAAATACATGGGACATTCAGTGGAGATCTTAGATGCATCATATCTTAGTACTGTGCTAAAGGAGCCCTAGAATAAAAGATACTCTAGACCTGCCTCCAAAAGCCTAAAACCAAGCCTAAAAAGAATCAAGCTGATCTCCAAGTAACAAAACAAACTTCAAAATTCTAAAATACAACAAAATATAGCTTAAAAAATGTTAAATTCTCAATGTACAGTATACAATAAAAAATTACAAGATATACAAAGCAAGAAAGAGATACATAACTAAAAGAAAAATTGACCAATAAAAACTGATCCGGATATGAAAGAGATAATGGAATTAGCAGACAAGAATATTGAAAATTTTTATAAACATAAGTATGCTCAAGGATATGAAGAAACAGTATAATGAGGAAAATAGAAGATTTATATAAAAAACGGAGTTTCTAGAGGTGAAAAATTCTCTGGATGGGATTGAGAGGTTTGACAAAGCAGAAGAAAATATAAGTTTAAGATATGGCAATAGAAGCTATCCAAAATGAAGCATAGAGGGAAAAAAGACAAAGTAACAAGTGAAATTAGAAAATATCTTGAACTAAATGAAAGTGAAAACACAACATTTGTAGGATGCAGCTAACACGGTGCTTAAGGGGAAAATTAGAGCATTAAAATAAGAGAGGTCTTAATTCAGCCTACTTTAAGAAGGTAGAAAAAGCAAATTAAACCCAAAGTAGAAGGAAGACTATGAATACAAATCAGTGAAATAGGAAATGAATGAACAAAGAAGAAATGTCAGTGAAATAATCAGTTATTTAAAAACCTGATAAACTACTAGCTAGATTGATAACGAAAAAAGAGCACAAATTACCAATACCAGAAATGAGAGAGGACATAACTAGAGCTCTTACATGGAAGATATTAAAAGGATAGAGAATATGTATGATAAACATGCCAATTCATTTGATAACTTAGATGAACAAATACCTTGTGTGACAAATTAGCGAAATGGACTAAAGAAATATAAAACTTAAACATCCCTATATCAATTAAGGAAACTAAATTCATAACGAAAAACTTTTTTCAAGGAAAACTCAAGGCATAGATGACTCCATTTTTCCTGGATCTCTGTTCTGTCCTCTCAAATGGTTTCTGCTGCTTTGTCTTCCCATTTTGGCTGCCTCTCTGTGTTGTTTCTATGTACTAAGCAAAGTTCCTAAGTCTCCCGGTCTTATTACTGTGGCTTTGTGTAGTAGATGTCCAGTGGCACAGTCCTGAGAGGGGTTCAGCTGCAGGCCAAATTTAGACCCAGCTTGTGCCACTCCAGGGCCACCTGTTAAGATTTAGCAAGCAATCCACAGACGGTCGTCTTATAGTTGCCTCAAAAAGCCACACCAGAAACTGAGGCCATCTGCCACCAGTGTGAGTCTAGGTGCTGCTTAAGAAGGGGCACCTGACTAAGCAAGGTAAAGATATAAAAATTTGAAAATGTTTAAAACATTGTACTCAACAAGTAGAGAATTCATTTTTGTCAATCGTACGCTTAAATATTTGCAAAATTTGACTACTTATGAAGCCATAAAAGATTTAACAATACCAAAGAATCATCATATAAATCATATTTTTTGATGTATTACAAAAAGTAGAAATCAATAACAATAACAGAAAACTCCAATTTGGTACGAAAAAGTAATTTATAATAAAAGAAAATCACTATGAAAGAATATAGTTGAAATTAAACTTAAGGAAACAAATATAAAAAATACTGAAGAGCTAGTGCCAACAAAAACATTAGTAGAGAAGGCTATACATTAAGGAACTAGTTTAGGAGTGAGAAAAATGACAGCATAAACCCAAAGAATGGGAACAAAAGAAATAACAATAGTAGAAATAATAAAGTAGAAAATGTAGAAAAAAACTGAGGTCAAACAAAAGCTAGTCCTTTGAAAAGAGTAACAAAAATTAGCAAAATGGATCAAACACAAAAGAAAGCAGGTACAAATATAATGTAGGGAGGAGGCGAGAGAATTAAAAATGTTAATCAAGCCACATTCGGAGACTGCAATGTGCTGATCAGCCCTGCAGCCAGGCTGGGAGGACACCCTCAGAACAAAGGAAAACTTCTACTGGGATTGCTAAACAGCCCATTCTTCACTTTTGTGAAGGGGAAACAGAAACCAAGAGTCATTCCCTACGCTAACACCCTGGGGAACCTATGGATTAAAGGCTGTGACTACCAGCAGGCCTTTCACTCTACAGTCTTGCCTTTTCGTGCTACGTACCCTTTCCCATCCTCACTGTATATCCGTAACTAAGGAAATGAGAACTAAAGAATGACATATAAACTGAATTCCTTGAACACTCAGGGTCCCCTCTCTGTGCCTTTTCTCTGTCTCTCTGTCTCTTGCACTATCCCTCTCACTCTCTGCCTCTGTGGAGTGTTACCCCTCTTCTAATAAACTATCTTTTTGACTTTAACTTTGGCATGTGTGTTGAATTCTTTCTTTACTACCCACCAAAGGACCCTCTTCTTCTCTTGGTATAAGGGCTTGGTCTCCTTGTCACTTGGGAAATTTGCCCTGTCCTGTGTCAAATAGGCAATAAAAATAGTAACATAACTATGTAGTATAGATTTGAAAAAAATTTAATTATAACATATCATTAAACAGATGAAATATACAATTCCTTAGAAAAAAGTAATTTAAGTAAACAGAATCAAGAATTAAACCTATTAGACTCATAATTAAAAAACTAAGAAAAATATTTCCCTATGAAAGCACAGGATGATAAATGGTTTTAATGGCAAGTTCTACCAAACTTTCTATAGGTACAATTTGTCCAATAGAGCAAAAAGAGAAAATATTCTCAGCTAGTTTTTGAGGCTAGGATATCCTTGTCACCAAAAATATATGATGTATTTGGGAAAGAATTTAGGCAAATTTTACTTATGATCATAAGTATAAAAAATACTAAACAAAACATTAGCACACCAATTCCATCTTTGTATTTTAAAAAATTGTGACTTACAAGAAAACGGGAAAAGTTTCATGATATTGGATTTGGCAATGATCTCTTGGATATGACAAAGGCAGTTAACAAAAGGAAAAATAAATTGGACCTAGTCAAAGTTAAAAAAACTTGTGCATCAAAGGACACTCCAACAGAATAAAAAGGCAAACCACATAATGGGGGAAAACATTTACAAGTCACATATCTGATAAGGAATAAATGTCCAGAATATACAAGAAACTCTTAAGACTCAACAACAAGAACAACTCAAGTTAAAAATAGGCCAAGAAGTTGAATAGATATTTCTCAAAAGAAGGTATACAATAGCCAATAAACACATGAAAAGATGTTCAACATCACTAATCAGGGAAGTGCAAGTCAATACTACAACGAGATACCACTTCACACCCATTAGGATAGCTATTATCATAAAAAGAGAAAATGAATGTTAGCAAGCACGTGGACAAAATGAAATTCTTGTACACTGTTGGTGGGAATGTAAAATGGTACAGCTGCTCTGCAAGATAGTATTATACATTGAAATATTAAACATAGAATTACCATAGGACCCAGCAATTCCACTTCTGGGTATATACCCAAAAGAATTGAAAGCAGGGACTAAGACAGATATATGTACATTTTTGTTCTTTGAGGCATTATTCTCAATAGCCAAAAGGTGGAAACAACGCCAATATCCATTGTTGGATGCATGAATAAAATGTGGTATATACAATGGAATATTATTCAGCTTTATCAAAGGAATAAAATTCTGATACATGCTATGACATGGATGAACCTTTAAGACATGCTAAGTAAAATAAGCCAGACACACAGAAGTACAAATAATATATGATTCCATTTATATAAATTACCTAGAATAGTAAAATTCATAGACAGAAAATAGAAGAGTGGTTACTAAGGGATGGTGGGATGTGGTGAATGGGGAATTATTAATGGGTACAGAGTTTCAGTTTGGAATGATGAAAAAGTTCTGGAGGTAGATAATGGTGATGATTGCACAATAATGTGAATGTACTTAATGCCACCAAACTGTATTCTTAAAAAACGACCAAAATGACCAATTTTAATTATATTTTGTCACTACCATTACCACCACCACACACACACGTCACTATACAGTACCCAGCCTAAAGCTAGACAAAGAAACCAATGGAAAGAAACTCAGTGTGACAAAGAGCAATATTCACCAGTGATGAAAGTCAATGGATAGTGCTGGAACAACTGTCTATTCTCACGGGAAAAAATAATAAAATTAGGTCCCTACTCCTCAAAATGCCATATGGTTTAAAGATCTAAATGAAAAGCAAAACTACAAATTTTAGACAAAAACCTTAAGGGAGATGATAGAGGACACTAAATATTTAAAACTCCTGAACATCAACATTGTAAACAAGGAATAAAAACAAATAAAAAACAAAACAAGGTAGAAACTGAGGAGTTATAACCCATGTAAAGATAAGGAATAGTATCTAGAATATGTAAAGAACCCACATTATTAAGACATTCTGATAGGAAAATGGGCAAAAGATATAAGCAATTCATAGAAGGAATGAAAATGACCAAATAAACACTTTAATTCTCACAAGTAATTAACTTGATAAGATAAAATCGTATAAGTAATTGAAAGAGAAACCATTTTACACTCATTGGCTTGACTAAATTTAGTGTTCAATATATTACACCAAGCGATAGTGTGTGGGGAACATTGAAACAAATTACTGTTAGGAGAGTGATATATTCCTTGTGTCAAGAGAATTGGTACAAACACTTTAGAAAGCCACTCTACTTTTAGGTATCAACTTCATGGAAACTTGTTCACATGTGTACAAGGATGTAGAATATCCACTGTAGTGCTGGTTTTTTAATAATGAAAAAGTGAAAGCAAATTGTCTCTCAAAGAAGTCTGATTTATTCATATCACAAAATACTGTACGACAATGAAAATAATCTACATCTACCAACATGGATAAATCTCAAAAACAACACTAAGTCAAGTCAGTTGCAAAAAGATGTACAACATGTAAAATGTTAAAATACAAAACAGTTCTTAACAATCTATGAATAAATGCTACAGCAATACAAAATATAAAAAGTACAAAAATACCAAATTTAGAGTAATGATTTTAAAGATGAAAGGAAGGTAAAGATCAAAGCTAGACCTGAAAATGTCAGAAGAAAAGATTTATAAAGTAAAAGTAATGGCAGTAAATGATCTAGGGCAGGAGTTGGCAAACGTTTTTGGTAAAGGGCTGGAGTGTAAGTATTTCAGGCTTTGCAAGTCAAAGAGGTAAAATCAGATATTATGTAAGTACTAAATTGGGGTTCAAATTTACTGTTTTCTATCATTGAAATTGATAGCGTTTTTCTTTAACAACTTAAGCACAAAAAAACCCATTTGTAGCTTGCAAACAATGCAAAAGCAGAGGGCTGTATTTGGCCCATAGGCTGTAGTTTGTCCAATGCTGGCCTAGAGCAGCACTGTCCAATAGAACTTTCTGTGGTGATAGAAATATTCTAAATTTGCATTGATCCCAATATGGTAACTGCTAGCCATATGTGGCTATTGAGCATTTGAAATGTGGCTACTATGACTGAGAAATTAAATTTTAAATTGTGTTTAATTTTATGTAAAGGTAGCCTTTCTAGTTTATATATATATATAAATGGAGTGGTTGGAAAAAATGAGACTGTGATGGGAGATAAGACACACGAATAAGTGATTCCATCAGGAACAAAAAAATTTGGCTGATGTAAAGGATTTTGGGTGTAACTGATACAGAATGCAGAAAGATACAGACATGCAGTCAAGAAACTCTGATGTCAGGATTGGAAGAGTCCCCTAGTAAAACAGAATTTGTTGATCATGGACCTGGATATTTCATGATGAAAAATTGAAAGAGAGGAGTGTTAGGTTGAGACTATGGTAGGGGAGCTAAGAGTATCATGGCAATGACTATAGAGAAAACCAAGGTGTAGGGTAAGAAATGTCTAAGGATGAGAACAGTGCAGGCTAGAAGGTAAGATGGCCAGATACATTTTCTTTGATATTTAAAGAAGAGAAGAAAACACAAGCACTATCTTCATACAAACTTTATTTTTCCTTAAAAGTGGATAACCTACAGTGCTTTAAAGTTTAAAGAGGTATATATAAGCATTGGCTTTGAATTTTCAGAACTGAACTAATTCCATCTCATTGTTTGATCAAAAATACAAAAAAACTCTTGGCATTCACACATTTAACACTGGAAGTTTTTGACTAAAGAACAATCTTGAAAATCCATGACATAATTTGTGATTTTGCTGAAGTATCAATTTAAACTATATACACTTAGCGCTTGGAGTTCAGAGTTAGTTACTTACCAAGTCCCTCAGCCTAAGTAACCATCAGTCCTCTAATCATGATCTCATACACATTTTATCTGATAAATTAAATAAGATAATGGTTAAAGGGATCAACCATCAATACAGTATACCCTACGGTGTGTGAATGTCAAGAACTTATTTTATTCAAAATTTAGGAGTTTCAAAATATCCTCAGACTGTCTTCAAAAATCATTCATCCCAGTGTTCTCTGCTTAAGGGAACACAAAAAAGCCAGAAACTTACAATTAAAACACATTAATTTGAATAATCATTAATTCCCAAAATTTTGGTATAAGATACATTTCGACCAAAATTAAGGGTTTCAGGCAGTATGAGGACTCTAACTATAATAGTGCTTAAGTGCAATTATTTATATTTAAAGCAACAACAGAAAAACCAAATCTAATAAAGGTTTAAGAAAAAAAAAATCACATTTGAAGTACGGTTTTGAAGAAATGTCCACGATCTAGAGTCCTGTCAAGAGAATATTCTATGGCAGTAGTTCAACACACTTGAACTTACAGAATCTTACAGATTCTCTCCGAGCAGTATAAGGGGTGATGAATTTAAACAGCATCCAACAAATGCTTCATTGTATTTGCTTCATACTTTTTTTTTTAGAACTGCGTCTGGAATCCTTTTTCTGTTTGAAAACAGGCGAATTCAAGAAACACAAATCTGTAAAAGGGTCCCCTCTTCTCAGTTTCCTATAAAGGTAAACAGAGCTCTTTAACATTCCAGTACTAACTTAGTCTTCAGTACAAAGTTATTGTAAAATATACCAGTGAAAAGTGAGTTTCTATAAATTAAATACTTACGAAGCCAGTGTGGGTTCCTTATAATTCACACTGGTCGTGCACCTACGCTTAGGCAGAGACACTACTGGGATTTCTTTATTCTTTTTTGGAGAAAGAGAAAGTTTTCTGATTTTCACTTCAGGATCCAAGGGGACATTGGTGATATCCTTCAGGCCAAAATGAGGTGACCGGTGAATTTCAGGTAGTGCACCTATAAAAACAATTTTTACTGAATACAGTTCCAAAAAAAAAAAAAGAAAACTCCCATAGTAAATAAAATTGTATGCAATTACATATCCTAAATGTATATAAAATCCAGCATTTTATAATAGATTTTTTAATCTGTTCATTTTTTCATGATCACACTGAAATATTTATTATAGATATGAAGAGCTGACACAAATTTGCTAAATCTTAAAATTCTTAAAAATAAAAAAAATTCAAAATTCTAGGATAACTTAGGAATAATCGATTATTTTAAATTATGGAATTTCATTTTAGTCACACCTTGCTCTCTAGAATCTTCAAAGCCTTTCTTTCAGCACCAAAGTTTATCATCAAGTAGCTTCCTATAGTCTTATAAAGGCACTTGAACTCATTCTATTAATAAATGATAAGTCTAAACAAAGCCTCTGTATAAACCAGGAGAAAAGGGGTTTCCTCTAGTAAAGCTAGTAGGTTAAAAAGTTACCCAATGTTTTTCCTACGAGCATCCAAATCATTCTACTTTGGAGCTACATCAATATTGGGAGACAGGTACCCAGTACACAGTAAGGACACTGCAAGACAAACGGTCTCTTCAAATAGCTCTAAAAAGCAAATCATTCCCTAAGAAACTTAACTGCAAGTGTAAGATAATTTTATATTTAACAGCTACTTTCTCCTGGGTTATATGGGTTTCAAATATTCTTTTTTGTCCTCACATAAACATATTGTACTATACTAATCATTCCAACTTTAAGTTTGGAAAATATGGTTAAGTGATAACATCAGTTGCCATATTCTGGAACAATGCTTCTCAAACTTTAATGTGTATACAAATCCTTAGGGGAACTTTTTAAAGAGATGCAGATTCTGATTCAGGGGTGTGGGGTATAGTCTGATATTCTGCAATTCTATGACGTTTCCAAGTAATGCTGATGCGGATGGTCCAGAGACCACAGCTGAGTAACACTATTTCAAAATGTACTTTTTTCTTTTAAAAGCTTATGGAAAATTTCACGTATATACAAAGATGGAAACAACAGTATAATAAATCTAGTTACCCAGCTTCAATAATTACCAACATTTTGCCAATCTTGTTTGATTTACTCTAGCAACCTTATAGCATATTTTTAAACAAGATACTTGTGTGCTACCACCACCTAACTGATTGTTATTCAGAAGTCATTTACTCCTTTAGGCTTTAGTTTCTTTATAAACAAAACAAGCATGATGACACATTTCATAGAGTTATTCTTAGGATCAAATAACAGCAAAATTCTGAGAATGATACAATCTGACTATATACGGTTTTACTGTATGAACTAAAGTTCCCAGGTGAGCATCTTTGTGGGCAGGTGCAGGCTGTATCATCAACTTTTGAACCATGCTGACTTTTGATCTAACAAAGCCACAGTTTTTAGATGTCTTACAAATGTCTTAAAAAAGAAATACTAAGTCCATCAATTGAGAAGATTTTTAGTCTTATTAGGCCAACTTCACTAACTAGAAAGTTATTTAAAATCATGGTTCCTGTCAAACTGAATAGAAACCAAAGCATTAAAATGACAGGTCACTGGATTCAAGCTTGATTTCATTTTCAAGGGGATGTTTCAGGTGCATGTCTAAAAGATATTTTAATTCAGCCTAATTCCACAGACGAGTTTTTTCCTTGCCTTGCCTTCATTTACTGAAAGTAGAAATGCCTTCCCCATAACAAGTAGTATTTGTTCTAAAGAGAATTTAAATTAGCTTAAAGCAGGTCAGAGCAACACAACTGTGATTTACACCCTCAGCGCCCCACTATTTAATCAGACTGTTACCTCCCTCAAAGAGACAGATGGTAAGTCTCTAACCTCCCCCGGAGAAACAGATGGTAAGTGTAGTATATAAGCATCAGGACTGATCATTTATCATAAACATTAAAAGTGTAGGCAAACAAGCAGATCACTTACTGGTAGGAGTTTTTGTTGGCTGAGAACTCTCCATCTCTTTTTCATCTCTACATTTTAGTGCTCTTTTAGATCGAGGCCTGGTGACTGGGCTCCTATCTGATTCACTGGTGAGATCCTGACTGTACTTGCAAGTAGGCAAATAGAGGTCATCAGAATCATCTCCTGAGCCACTTGATTCACAGATGCTCACTTCGGATTCATTGCTGTTTTCTTCTATTTTAGAACCATTGCTCATTTTTTGTCGAAAAGGAGTGACGTGAATACGCTCTTCTGAATTAAAATTGTAAGCATCACTGGAAGTGACAAAATCATCCAACTTTTTTTTGGAAATCGGTTTTTTATTTTTACTTTTGCTCCATTTATACTTAGATACAGATTTTGATTTTCCCCTTCTGTTAGTTTTTCTTTTTTCTTCTCTCTTCCTTCCTTGTGCATCTCTATGCTTACGTTTAGTTTGTTCAGATTTATACTCTAAAATGTCTTCTTTTGTTTTAGTAGATATTCCTGGGTGAATCAGTTTTGGTGATAAGTTAATTTGATACTTGTTCCACTGACAAACGTTTTGTTCTACATTTTCAGATATGTACGTATTTACTACTGGTTCTACAACTCTAATTGTTTCCAATTCAAAAGACTGCTCTGACACATGGCTGATTTCAAAATTATCCAAAGTATTGAATTGGCATAGATTGTTATACTGTTTCTTTAAATTGCGACGAAGAGATACAGTTCTAGGTAAGACATTATCAGCAGACTTATCTTCACCTGAATTCAAATCAAATCCAAGTCTGTCTTGAGGCACAGTGGATATTTGCTCTAAGAATTTAAAAAATAAATGAGAAAAATAGTTTTACTTTATGGAAATTTTAATTTCAAGAATCTTAGAATGCAAAGTTAAAAACAGAATAAATGAAATAATTCTGTTTCCCCACATTTACTGTAATAAAAATCTGGGGAACTTAATATTACTATCTATTGGCAATGATCAATTCACAACTTGACTTATATCTGACCTGTGAAAGCTTATATAACCTTCTAAAATATTCTAACTTGGGGTTTTATGTGCCCTTGGTTTAAAGAATAACTAGTAGTAATCTATATGTATCTATGTGTATAGGATTCAGAGGAAGAGAATCTCACATTCCAAAGTAGGACAAATACACCAAGAAAGTAGGAGCTGAATTCTTCTTTGAAAAATGAGTAAAATTAGGATAATTGGAAAACCTTTTAGGTAAGAAATATTAAGTATTTTTAAGAAAAGTGAGGATATTTGGTTCTGCTTATTCAAATGCTATCCCTTCTTTAAAGCTGAGTTCAAGTAGAGAGGACTGATATTAATAGGGACACATCAATTTAAAAGTAGAAAGAAGGGCATGGCTTTGGAGGTTGACTTTGAGTTTAAACCCTAACTCTTACCATCTGGGCTACTTCTTGTGAGATACTTTACTTCTCTGAGTATAAAATGGGACTGACTGTACCTATATTCCAAGGTTGTTGTGATGGTTAAGTGAGATAATATACGTACAATGCCTAACATAGAGCTTGACACATAATTGGGCTCAGTAAATTATAGGCATAGTTATAACCAAGGTTTCTGATTATAGATTTGGAAAAATAAAAGGCTGTATGAGCGGAAGAATACTAGCTGAGCAGATTTAAGTTAAAAAGAAAAATTGGAGAAATTTAATTATGTTCCTGTTCTCGAAGATCTCTTCTTGCCCTTAGTCATATTTTTCAAATTTTCACTTGAATTACCTTCTGTTTGGAATGATTCTCCTTGTCCTGGAAGGTGAGCTTCCTGCAGAGGAACTTGCCTTGGAAAAAACCATTGAAAAATAGAATTTTATTTAAACAATTATGCAATAAAATTAAATTTAAGACTTTCTTGATATTAACTTTTTTCTTCAGTATTATTTCATAATTCCATCCTAAATCAGTATATCTGGTTCTATGTCAAAGGAAACCAAAAAATATTTATACTGATTACATGGAGGCTGATTTGTTATGACTAACACCCAACTCCTACTGGAATAACTAACATCAAATTAGACTGTTCTTCCCTTAAAACATGCCATAACTCATAATTTCACTTAACTGGAGAAATAGCCAATCAGAACTGACTTATAAAATACATTTAAAAATGCAGTTTGATTACTCCACTCTTTTGGAGCCTAGTGAGTTGTGATTTTTTTTCGGTTCTACATGCTTTTATGGTGCTTAACTACTGACTCCTCTGAAGTTAACACTTTATTTTCTTTAAAAATCTTGTCTGCCTTTGGTTTATGGAAAAAGTATTTACTATTTACTGGCTGTTTCATTTTAATTATAACTTTATTCTTTATTTTCTGTAGAAAACTTTTGCTTCTAGACACCAAAATTTAAATATAGGTTTAGGTAACCAACTAATAACAATTTTAGAAATCTTATAAAAACTCAATTACCGTATTTTACTTTTTGCCCATTACATACTTTTTTCGGATCTTAAAGTTGAACGATTTTAAAACTATTCATGATCAAAATTAACATGGGAAAAGAAATCATATTTGTGATTATTTCTGCAAGGAGGAGGATATAGACTCAAAAAGGATTTCAGGGAATGGCATAAGGCAATAGTTCCTACTTGAGGACAATTATATCCCCGCAGGGGATATTTGGCAATGTCTGGAGACCTTTTTGGTTCTCATAACTGGGGGTAAAGGAGTGCTACTGGTATTTAGTGAGAAGAGGTCAAGGATGCTGCTAAATATCCCACATTGCTTAGGACAGCTCTCTGTAACAAAGAATGATTTAGTCCAAAACGTCAATAGTGTTAATATTTAAAAACTCCAGGCCAGTGTGATGGCAATACTCTGTATCTTGAGGTTTTGGTTCCATAGGTATATACATTAGTAAAACTCATTGAACTGTATAATTAACATCTGTGCATTTTACTGTATGTAATTATATCTCAATAATTAATAGCAAACAAATAAAGTATACTTAATCCAAGAAAATGGCAAGAGGGTATAAGAAATATGATTGTATTTAGAAATATATTGGTTAAGCAAGACAAGGTGATAGTGTTGTTAAATATGTTATTGTATTTCTTTTCTAAACCAGATTATTTGTAGTATTAGCAAAATGCCATCGTTTGAATAACCAATCCTTAGAATAAAATCTTGATACAAGAAAAATATAACTGAAAGGAATAATTTAAAAATTCTAGAAAAGCTTATTCTTGGACATCAAAAAAGGAACTAAATATAAGAAAGCTTTGGCTTGGCTATCTATACCAGAATTTCAACATACTAAATTTCCTTAAATGCATTCTCAGTAGAGAGAACATCAGACTCTAAATACTAGAGTCAATAGGATGCAAATTTCCTTTCATAAATAGATCACAGAATTAATACTTTCTTGGTATTAATAATCATAATAATGAATTTGATACTAACGGTAAATCCTTCACAAATAAATCCCCAGAGTTCTTGTCACTATTGGAGTCCATTCCAGAGGGACAAACTTCATGGTTCTGTTAATGTATTAAAACAAACAAACAAAAAGACACTGGTAAAATTGAAATATTCATAACAAAGCATTCATTTATTTAATAACTACTTACTGACCATGGTGCCAGGCATTGTTCTAAAAGAGGTTAAGTCCTACCCTCTTAAAGCTTACATTCTAGTGTAGGGAGATCAAATTTTAAATATATACACACACACACACACATATGCATATACATATACACATACATACATATATATATATATCTCTGTAATTTCATATAATGTTAAGTGTTATGAAAGAAATAACTCAGGGTGAAGTGACAGAGGACTCTTAGATAGGGTGGCTTTCATCTGAAATCTGAAGAATGCAAAGAAGCCAGCCACCAAAAGAACAGGGAGAAGAGAAAGCCATGGAAACAGCAAATACAAAAGTCATGATGTAGGAAAAACCTTATTGTGAAAAGAAAAGAAAGGCCACTGTGGCTGGAATATAGTAACTGAGAACAGTGCAGGAACAGAAGAATAGTAGAAGATGTGTGCGCAGACGCCAGATAATACAGGGTCTGGAGAGCCATGAGTTTGAATTTTAGTTTAAGTGTGATGGGAAGTCACTTAAATATTAAGCAGGGAAATAAAATGATCTAAGTTTTAAAATGATCAGTTTGGCTACTGTGTGGAAACATGGATTGAAAGGGGTCAAGGGCAGGAGTTATGAAGTCATCACAGTAAATTAAGCAAGGCATGATATTACATAGGACTGGAGTCCTGTGGCTATGAAGGTGAAGCTGAGTGGAAGGTCTTGAGATAACCAAGTATGTTCAGATTGAACAGGGGTGGAGGTGGGGACAATGAGAGAGAGGGTATCCTTTTATGGTTTTAACTTCAGCAAATGGGTAGGCTGTTTTATTGAGATGACTAAGACTTACAGAGGAAGGTAGAAGTATATGATATATTTGGGAAGGGGAAAATAAAGAATTGTGCTTTGTACAAAATATGTTTGAGAAACTTTATAAATATTTAAGTGGCTATATCGAGTAGTAGCTGTGTGTGTGTGTGTGTGTGTGTGTGTGTGTGTCTTGCACTATAAGTTTGGAAGTTACCAGCAGATAGACAGTATTTAAGGCTATGGGAGTGGATAAGATAAGATGGGCCTAGGACCATTGACATTTAAAAGTGAGGAAGTCAGGAAAAGAGATTGACATGGAACAGATAGAAGGTAGAATGAAAACTAGAATATAATGGTTAAGAAAGGTAAGAGATCAGAGTATTTCCAGCAAATACCCTGTGTTGTTATGACTTCAAGGTCAAGAAGAGAAGCGACACTGGATTTGGCAACTTGGAGTTTTTTGCGACTTTGACACAGTGACAATAGAAAGGTATGAGTAAAGCCCAGTAAGTTCAAAAGTGAATGGAAGCTGAAGGAGTGAAGATAGTAAGTGCTTTGTTCTCTTTGGTAAAGTTCTGCGTGAAAAAAAGCAGAGAAATAAGCACAAAGAGATATGAGATGAGGAGAGGAGGTTTTATTTATTTTCTTTCTTTCTTAAGGTGAGAGATTCTAAAGTACATTTGTATGATAGCTAGAATGATTCAGCAAAGAGGGAGATACATGCTGGAAGAGAGCACAAACTTTCAGGAGCAAAGTCCTAAGGTAGAAGAGAAGAAGGGAACCGATACACAAGGGAAGGGCCTGGCCTTTGATAGGAGCAGGGACACTTCTGCCACTGCAACAAGAGGGAAGACAGAGAACACAAGTATAGATATAGGGAGATTTGTAGACTTGTATTAGGAAGACGAGAGTTCCAGTCCGATTCCTAAGAAGTCATTCTAATTCAGTTGTTTTTTAAAATTTGATGCACATGTGATATGGTAATATTATAATGAATAGGTTAAAATTATTCACCAGAAACAAAACCACCAGAAATTTAATCCTGTTAAAAGTTTTAAATTTTTTCTCAATATAGCTAATGTTCTAAAACTAGTATTATTACCGAAGGTAAATAAAGGAGACTGTTTAATTGCAGTGTGATATAATTTAAAAACAAATTATTAAAAAGATCTATTATAAAGTTTAGAGAACAAAAGGCTATTAGAAATTAATTTTTGATTAATCTTTATAAGATAACTTGGTAGACAAGAAAAACATTCTTATTAAAGCATCTTAAGCTTCTCCATCACTGTTAAATTGACTTGATAAACAAGGAAGCAAGAGTGTAGAGTGACATATGCAACAAGTATGTGGCAGAAAACGAACTTTGATATTTTAAATGCTAAGAAGACATTCGCCCAGCAATTAACAGTATGTTTTAATAAATACTGAAAAATCATTGATAAATGTCAAAAGGCCTGCAATAACAAAATTACCACCCAATGTTTTTGTGATTATCTCACTGGGTACTATTTTATATTATTCTATGTGTGATTTCAGCAAAAGCTTTGGAAAGGGAAGAAGATTCAAATGTATTTGGAGGAATACTTTTCCTCACTAGTTGAACAAACAAGGAGAAGAAAAATATTAGGAAAGATTACATTTTGAATGGAAAAAAAAATTTGAAATAACCTAACCCTCACATGAAGGTAAAGAAATCATATCTGATCTTTATAGAGACATTTCTCTATTATACTGTATATGTATATATTGCATATATGTATATATATGTGTATATATACATATATACACACATTCTGTATACCATGCACAGAAAAAATATGGAATCACCTTAGTTGCAGGGAAGCAAGAACTCTTTCACTGACTCCTCCTGTCAACAAAGAGGTGACTTTAATTCCTTTCTCAAGTCTATATCCCTAACCTAATCACTATGGTCTGGCTTTCTTCTCTGGTCCCCTGCTAACATGACTGTCTTCACTAGCAAAGCAAACAAATGGCCACCTGGGAAGAAAGTAAACTCTTCTGTTAACACCTGACACTCAGTACTGCTTTTCTCTTTTTCTGCCCATGAGTTTCCCTGGTAGTGGTTTCTGGGAAGAGGAGAAAAGAAACTGACTCATTATTACTCTTCTCGGGATTAAGGTGCAAAGAGACAAAGAATATCCTAAATCAAGCTTTCTCCATGTCTGTCATATTTTGGCTGGCCCTTCTGTACAACATTGGACACAATCAGATTAAAATATGGACAGTAAAATGTTCAAGATATTTCTTAATGTCAAGTCTTCTTTATTTAGCCACCTAGTAGGTAAAAATGATTCTCCAAAAAGCACTTAAATACATTCCACCCACAAATTAAAGTAGTTCTCATAAAACCTCAATGGATAGCAAAATTACATAGAAAAGCTAAGAATCATAGTACTGATTTGGACTAGTCTGCTTCAACTACCACTTTTAGACCTTTAACTTAGTTGTCCTATTTTTGACTGACTTAGCTGAACATTTAAAGGGACTGGCAGTGCAAAAGGCTAAACATATTTCTTCTGTACTTTGTCTTGCTATATGCTTTCAGAAGCAAGTTATACAAACATAAGCCTCAATCACCTTTATGCTTGAAGTGTTCTTAACTGGCCATATACAATAGCTGTGCTGGAGCACTAAAAAAAGATGTTTTGATCAATTCACTTATAACACAATTATCAGTAATAAATTTAAAGAAACATAATTGATTTAATTCATAGATTTACAACTGATCTACTAAGTCATAGCTTTAACATTTTTTCCTTAGAAATTTAGCCTTTGTAATTAAAATACCTGAACAAGTTCTTCTGTTTGTTGTGAAGTAAGTTTTTCTTTCAGTGCATATAACTGACATGTCAGGTAGTAACATTCCTTTCTCAGCTGTAGGATGATGTCATGGGCTTCTCTCACTTTGGATTTTTCATTTTCCAAAGCTAAAACTAACATTTTGTTGTTGTCTTGGTAGTTTTTTAGCAGTGTAGAAGTATTGGCTAAAAGAGGATAAAAAATGTCTTATTAGTTATTAAACCTAAACTTAAAAAGTGATGCAAAAGGATAACATGAAAATCTTACTGATTATTTGGCATGGTGCAGCTATTAAAGACTTTCGTTTGCCAATCTCTGCCAAATTTTTATTCCTTTTCTCTTTCATTCGTTTCTTTATGTCTTCAAGGCTATCCTGAAAGGACTTTTTGAGGATCCTTTCTTTGGCCATCTTCTACCTAGAAATTTAAAATAAAGAATATTTAAATTTTCTAAAATATAGTATTATCAAATATAACACAAGTTTGAAAACACAGGCTGTTCATAAAGAATGATTAAATAGAACTTAGTAAATGAAGAACTAGCTCAAAGTACATAGCTTCATAACAATGATAGAGCTAGAACCAGCAGGAACATGTCAATTTTCTCATAGTTATACTAAAACTCAGGTCTGCTAACTCCTAGTACATCATGAATATAGCAAACCAGACATTAAGTAATGACTGTTTTATACACAGTTAAAAGTAGCAAAACATACATTGACAAGTGTAATATGCTATTGAATATATAAATACATAAATCTACTTAAATCTTTCAATGCTGCAAATATGCTTCAGCGTTCTGCTACTAAGCATGTCAAACTACTTTTCATGAACATCTCTTAACCTAGATTGCACTTTGTAGATCTTAAAATTGCAAAAAAATAATTGTTTCCTACAACAATCTACATAGACAATTTTCACTACAAAGGCTACCTTCATCTCCTTTTAGTCAAATATTTTCCTGAGCCTTACATTTTCTTGAGGAATTCTCCAGCCCTTATGTTCCTGCATGCAGTGCCTGGGGTCCTAAATATAGATATTCTAGATCCCACTTAAATATTAGCTTTCTGCCAATATAGATATAATATATACTGGGATGTTTCCAGTAGAGCAAGCACAACTATTTTTAAAGCACTAATACTGAGTTGTATAAAACAGCATACCACAGCAGAGTTTTTGAAGTTTGAACTGGAGATGTTTGAGAGCCCTATAGATTGAGTAACTAATCGAGTTAGTTTAGTTACGGTATTTCAAAAGCAAAGCTTTACCTAAAAAACTGTTATTACATTTAATCAACTTAAAATCACAAAAGAAATTTACCTTATCGGAAGTTTTGTTTCCTGTTTAGTCCGATGGTGATAACAGGGGGGTGTGGTGGAGAGAAGGAATGAAAACAGGCCACAGTGCGAGCGGTATAGCATTTCGGTAAGGGGTATGGATTCAAAAGTACTTAGAATATTTTATCTCTGTCATAATTCTTTGGTCATTCCTGCCGCTGAGGCAGCCAGGTGGGGGTGATTGGTTGGTGCAGGCCTCTTCAGGGTAACGCATGATGCAAAAGGGGAGGGCATCAACAGTATTGCGCTGCACAAAATACTGCTGCCAGTTTGTGTGCCCTTAGGATGAGCCTGGTTTTTAACTATTGTAAATGCTTTATTTACACATCACTTAATTTACACAATTCTGCAAGGCAAGAGAGGAGGTTTGGGTCCCCGCTTATTTGACAGAAGAGGAAACTGGGTCACCCGAAAGCGCAGGTAGGATGGCTGAGCAGAGAGACACCCAGTCAGTCCCGCAGCCTGAGCATTTGACCACTGAACTTTGAACGACAGAGACCCCTGAGGGAAAAGGAACAAGGATAACGACGCCCCTGATCCACACCTGAAAATCTGGCGGCCTCCTCTTTCTCCGAGAGGCTCCAGGAAAGCCAGGGGGCGGGAGTGGGGGGCAGCGGTGCCTTGCCGGAAGAGGGCCAGGAGACCCGCCTCCCACAGGTACGTCCACAACAATACCTTGGCTACCAGTTCTGCCGCAGCTGTCGCCCTCCTCCTCACATTCCAAGTCTGCGCGAAACTGTCAGCTGTGTGTGCTCCGTGCTCCGGGACCTCCAGGTCTACGGCACCGTCTCGTCACCCTCCGACTAAGACGACCACATTCAAAATTCGCCGCCGTGCTCACACATTGGCTGGGTGGCAGGTGGTCACGTGAGACGACGCCGCAACCACCGACGCAGGCAGAGTTCCGCCCCGCCGGGCGTCCTCACGTGACTCACTCTCTCCGAGAATCCACATCCGGGCATTCGTAGTCCCCGTCGCGGTGGGGCGGAGCCTGTAGTCTGCTTCTCTTGACCTGATGGCCCTATCCTGCTCTGAGCAGTCGGCTTTTAGAGGTGGAGCACCTCCCAATCCTTGCAGGGGTGGGTATTTTAAGGCGCCGGAAAGCTTCCCGATTCTTTCATTTTACAGTTTCCCATCTTCGAGGTTGTGCTCGAGGGTTCCCTCTTGTGAGAAGAATCTCCTAGGTTGGTTACCCACTCAAGCAGTCAACCTGCTGCACGGAGGCAAATTTTAGGGATATTAAAACCAAAATAGGGAGCAAATTTTGGATTGACAGTGTATTATTGGAGAAGTTGCAGATACCTGAAATATTCAGCTTCAGGTATTTTCTCTGCCCGATTACCTCTGGCTCTTTAACCCTCAGGAAACGGCACCATCTATCCTGTTACCGTCCCCAAAGTCTGGGGAATCTTTCTAATTAATTCTTTATTCTCTCGCAGTCTTTCCATGTCCAGTCTGTCACCCAGTCTTGTCAGTTCTACTTTCTAAGTGTTTCTTATATTCAACTCACTATTTTCCATCCCGTAATCCAGCCAACTACCTAATCTGTATGAGATGCACAAGCACCTACTTTGATGACAGACTCTACTCCCTTATGTTCTTCATAGTGTTATTTTGACAGAGAAAATATAATTTACTATGAAATTCTTAAATTATGGCTCTCCAATGCATTTAAGAACTCCTTCAGGTGTTTGGTTCTTAAAGAGCCCAATGGAACCCCCAGGGTTCCACCTGTTCTGAATTTTTTTTTTTTTTTCATTTCCGTATAGTTCTCACTGCTTTTGCCTATGCTGTTCTTTTGTCAAGAAGAGTCTTTTCTCCCCCTGGACCCTCTTACTCACCCAAGCTGCAGGTGTCATCATAGAGGTGAATTCCAGAAGTCTTATCATTCCCCAAAGCCCCCTTAAGTACACTCCTTTGTATTTATTGCCATACAGGTTCCCCTAGGTACTCCTTGTGGCACCGACTTGTCATTTATTGCCTGTTTATTCAAGTTGCATAGGGAAGGAACTGTATCTGCCTATTCATAGTTAAATCTTCATCTGTTTAGCAATTTGAAGTAAGTCAGTAAATATTCACTGGGACAATAAAACAATAGATAAATGAAACCTAAACAAGTGCTTTGAATTTAGGCTTTCAATTTATTATAAAGTTGTTGTTTTAAAGATAACTAACATTTACATCTTCACTCTAGTCTAAGCCCCACCTCAGGCCTTCCTGATTTCTGTGGAAGAGATTAGACATCCTTCTCCAGCCCACACTTGTTCTGCAAGTGTCATCCACCAGATTATGTCCATTAGTACTCAGATTATTACTACTGGGCGGTATGGCTATATGTGCAGAAGCATCAAGGAGCAGGAAGGAGCAGAGAGGTTTTTGCTCTGTTCTTGCCATCTTGAAATGCTTAATTGTCTTTGAGCACATAACTTGTAAGTAAAGTCTGATGAGACAATGGAGCATGTATATGAATGTATGAAATATGTGTATTATATGCGTCCATCCATATCTCATCCCACCTCATCCCACCATACAGTGTTCAGGATGCTCACTAAATGGTTTCCATGACATGCTTACTTTGTACTTGGGGCCCTCTGTTTAGAAGGACTTCATACTTGCTTTAATGTTCTGCAGCCTCTTGAAATTTTTAACAATTTTATCTTTGAACTGTGTACTCACTTTGAATCTCATTGAACTTTCATGCTTAGCCTAAAGAGACTATTAAAAATCTAATCTGAGATTCTTTATTACCAATTTTAAGGCACTAAAATTCACTTTATTGAGGCAATAAAGTGCTTTGGATATTAGCAGAACTTTAACTGAAGTATCAAATCTAAAAATGTGCATAATATCACTATTCTTGCCATATTTATTTAAGTAACAAGGCCAAATTTAATGAGACTACACTTATTATACAAACAAATTAGTGTTACTGTGAATATATTTGATTAAAATGGGGTAACTGTAGAGAGAAAAATTGTATTTCAATAGAAAACTATTGTGTACCCATTATCAGATTCTAGTCTGGTTTATTGTCTTTGAGGTTTTGCTATCTACCTGCAAACTGGAGTGGATCCTGAATTTTAGTTTCTAATATCTGATTACAACTCTCCAAACTAACATTTCCAATTTTCTCCCACTTTTCTGACTTAGAATCACTAAAAACTAAATTGTTTTTCCCTTGCACCCTAACTAGCTAAAGAGAGACAACTTGATATAAACTTCACCATAACAGATCATATATGTACCATCTTCGTGCCTGCCACTGTGTAGGCCACTCAGAGAGTTCACCAGAAAATTATGACATCATCAGACATTCAAACTGCAAACCAGGAAAATTCATCAGATTGAAAGTGTCACCCTCATTCTGCCATCTAAAGATGCTTCGAGCTTAAATCTCGAAAATTTCTCGACTGACAACTCTTTTAGACTCAGAAACTAAGTTTACAATTTGCTCCACTCATTAACCTTTGTTTTTCTTTTGTTTCCATAGAAATGCCTCTTATTAAATACCTGATTACTCACACCAAATAGGGATCTACTTAGATGGAAGCTCATCTGCAATACCACCTTTTGAAGGTAAGTATGTATAGGAAAAAAATAGTAAATATGGGTTTGGTACAGTTTGTGGTTTCAGGTATCCAGTGGGGGTCCTGGAATGTATCCCCCCGGATAAGGGGAACTACTGTACTTTAATAAATCTATAGTAGAAACACACTTAAAACAAATTGAGACACTAGGAAAGCTAATGACCTAAGATAATAAGGAAATGAGTATTGTCAAGTGAGAGTTAGAAAATGAATGTTATTAATTGAGGAAATCAAAGTGATGGAGTGACTTTAATGATGATTTTATTCATTCACAGGACAAATATATTTTTAAACACTAAGACAGAGACTGTCATTGCCTACTTGATATTCCTTCTCTTTTTCTCTCTTAGTAATAGAACTTCTGTGTTGTTGGAATAACAATGTGCTCAGCTATAATGAACATTTTAAACCTCCCTTTCACAGGAATGGCTAATGTGAATGGAAGGCCTTGTACTGGGACCTATGTAAATTTTGAGACATATTTTCTTAAGCTTATAGTTTAAGAAGAGTCTAAATCCTAAACCAGCTATAGCAAAAAAAGGTTTCATTTTTCATGTCACATTTCATTATGCTGTAATTACTTGTTTAATGTCTGTCGTTTCTAAAATGTGTAAGGTCTATGAGGACAGGGGCCATAAAAAAGAAAGAAATCCTGCCATTTGTGACAAAAAGGATGCACCTTGGAGGCAGAGAAAGATAAATACTGCATGGTCTTACTTATCTGTGTAACCTAAAAAAAAAAAAAAAAAAGACAAAATAAAACCAAACTTGTAGATACAGAATGCAGATTGGTGGTTGTCAGAAGTGGGGGTGGAGGTGGAGGGGTATAGGGATGTGGGGTGGGCAAATTGGGTTAAGGTGGTCAAAAGGTACACATTTCCAGTTGTAAAATAAAAAGTCCTAGGGATGTCATGTACAGCATGGGGACTGTAGTTAATAATACTGTCTTGTATATTTAAAAGTTGCTAAGAAAGCAGATCTTAAAAGTTGAAATTATATAGTAGAAGGAAACAGGTTAGAAGCTAATTGCAGTTTTGAGGACAGACGATGATAATGGATGGGAGCAGAGATTTCAGTAGGAAATGATAGATTTTTGGATGGAGTTGCCATCAACTGAGATAGAAAGACTTGTGGGTAGAACAGGTTTGGGGGCAAAGATTGGGAGTTAGGATTTGACCATGTTAAATGTGAGAGATTTACCACATATCCAAGTATAGATGTCTGATAGGCATTATACACACTTGGGTTTCAGGGGAGACATCTGAGCTGGAAATAAATATTTGGAAATCATCAGTATATAGGGTGTATTTAATGCATTTAAGGTCATATTACAGAATGAGATGACCAAGGTAGTGAGTATGGACATAGAAAAAAAAAAAAAGGTTACAAGACCAAAACCAAGGACTCACTAAAATTAAGAGCTGGAGGAGAAAGGAGAAATCAAGGAGAAAGCTGAGGAGTGCCCAGTAAGGCAGAGAAAACTGAGAAGCAGTGGTGGTTTTAGATGTCAAGTGACAGAATGGTAGTTGTGAAAGCCTGACTGGAATGGGTTAAGAGAAGAAGGGATGAGAGAAATTGGAGAAAGTGAATACATAAAGCTCTTTTAAGAAGGATACTAGAGGAGAGGGATGGAGGAAATGTTGCTGGGAAGGAGGAGAAAGGGAAAGGTACGACACTATTGCCTAAGAGAGTCGTGCATTTGTTGACTAACTACAAGTATTTGGGTTGGTGTTTCCCAAAGTGTGTCCAGCATTCTGCTGTTGGTATATGAGATGGTTTTAAGTGTACTTGAATGCATACTTTTACAATTTTATTTGTCGCATTTTGAGTCTAACGTGTATTTAAAACTACAACTAGCATTTACAGTGATATAAAAGTAACGATATAGTTTCCATTTGAAATAAATTTATTTCAGTAGAATAGGTGAATCAATTTAAAAACAGTATTAAAAGCACTACAGATAGTTTATAGATGTGGTAAGGTTCCACAAATAATTTAAGTTTAAGAAACACATACTTATGGTATTTAAGCCCCTTTATAATCTAGCTCCTTATCTGACTGAAGTCACACTTTCTTTTTTAAGCTTCCTAGAGAATCCCTCTTATCAATATTTATTCCTTCTCTGACTGCCCATAACATGGCTTCTTTGAATTCTGCAGTTTGAATATGAGCTATATTGTCACTTGTTTATATACTATATCATTTGTGTGCTTTATCTTTTCAACAAGAATTTCAATCAGCTTCTAACCAACCCCCCCCCGCCCCCTCCTCTCTCTCTCACATACACACACACCTCTCTTTGGAAGTGAAGTATATTTGGTATGGGGCCTGCTGGAACCTTTTGCAGTGTTGAGGTCTGTGTGAAGGTTGAAAAGCTAGGCCTAGACTAGTGTCTAGCAAGGTAAGACCTAAGTTGCTGCAATGGCTGGTGTAGGCTAGGAGAGCCAGACAATTTCAGGCACAATGGCCAAAGGTTACAACAATCACAGAACCAGCTGAGGTAGTCGTCAGGACAAGGGGGTCAGGTCTGGTGATCAGAACATGACAGCAAGCACTTCCAGATAGCCGTCCATTGGCAGTCAAGCAGGGACAATTGTCAAAGCAAGGGAATCTGCATATATTCCATTAGACTGTGCCTTACCTGCTGAGTTATAGGAAGGCCTCAGGAAGGAGGGCCACCAGACAGGAGGGAATTGGGATCTTCTATCATTACTGAGGGAGACATCTGTTTTTTAGAGGCTTATTTTAATGAAATAGACCTGGATTTGAATCCTACCTTCATCTAGCTATGTGGCCCCAGTTTCTCATCTATAAAATGGAGATAATACTTCTTAATAGTTATTAATTAATTACATGTGAATAGGACATAATATAAATATGAAGAGTATAAATAATGATAATTATTAATGTAATTAAAAGAAAGTGAAGAATCCTAACAGAGAGACTAGTGAGAGACCAGGTACTCACACCTTGGGCACAATAACTTGAATTATAGTCAGTAAAAGGAAAAGCTACTGTATTATCTTAAATAATTAGTGGGATGAGCTGGTGGTATAAATCAGTATACCAATCATCCAATACCATGAAAGGATAGTATTTTTACTAATGTAAATAGAATTTATGGGATCCTGGATGTAACCTCACTCTTGTATTTAGGATATTAGACTGCTTTTCCATGTTTTTTCTAGTTTTTAAAATAATGTGTAGAAATTAAAGAGGACCCAGCCCATAAATTATTAAATGTATTTAGTCATTTGTTTAACAAATATTTATTGAATGCCTACCCATGAAGACACTGTACTCTTAGGAGATGGTGATGAATAAGACAGAGCCTGTCTCTACTTTTATAGAGATAAATCAACAACTCATGTCTAGTTAGTTAATTGCAATTGTATTGTATGCTAGATGAACTACAGGGTGCTAAGAACGTATCTACCAGAGGAACGTGATCTAATCTAGGGATGGTTGTCAGGGTGTTTATAATGAGATTTGGAAGATGAATAGAAGTTCATTGAGTAAAGATGGGGATAAAAAGAGTATTTTAGGAAGGAAGAGCATGTGCTAAGGCCCTGAGATTGAAGGAGCATGGGTCTCCCAGAACTAAAAGATATTTTAGTGTGCAAAGAAGAATCAGTGTTGCAGAATGTGGTTGTGATGTGGACAAAGACCAGTAAGGCAAGGCCTTCTGGGTGATATTAATGGATTTTGCTTTTAAATAATTGGGGAGGCCAGTGCACATTAATGAAATGAAGTCAAAGGTCACTCTGGCAGCAGTGTGGAAGGAGGTGGAGAGCACCTCCAGAATAAATGGGGGAGATCATTTAGGAAGCTACTGTAGTGCTCCAGGTAAGACATAATAGGGACATGCACTAAGGTGGTGGCAGCAGAGGGAGAGATGCAGACCAATTTGAGATAGGTATAATAACCCCCTGGGAATAGAGACTGCTTTTTCTAGAGAAGAGAAGGCAAGGTTTTAGGTTAAAAGTATTATTATGAAGAGAATATTGGCTTATTGTCTTCCATCTTCACAGAGGAGGAAAGAAGAAATGATCTTATATTTTCCTGTGTGATGTCTTGATAACTGTAAATCACAACATCTGGCCATTGTAACCCACTTCTTTGTCTTTTTATATCATTGTAACCCACTTTGTTACATTGTAACCCACTTCTTTGTCTTTTTATATCACTAAGTCCTTAAAGAGGGAAAACATAATCATTGATAAAAATCTTTGGCTTTTTTGTTACCATTTTGTGTATCGAAAAAACAGTATGCACATCAATATAAAAAGTATAACAATTGTAACAAATCAGCTAAATCATAGGGCTTGTTTGGAGTTATAAAGTTTTTCTATTTGCAGCAAAAGTGGCTTTTTTAGGTGTGTTCAAGATTCTTAGTTTGTCTACATCTGTGAGAGAATTCCCAAAGGAACTTTGATTTTGTATACCCATGGATGAATATTCATAGATAATGCTTATGGTTCATTTCCTGCATGTGGGCAAACTGCTGAAGAGTGACTTCTTGTACATAGCTTCTCTTTCCAGCTAATTCCCCCTGTAGAACATAGTACTCAGCAATATCATTTATATAGTAATTTTGTGACAGACTTTTGGGGGACATGCTGTTTGGAGGTGCCTATATTAATTGGCTCTCAGTAGTGTTTGAGAGCTGTTGCTGTGAGGAGACATGCTGTAATGTTTGTTATTCAAGAGGCTTATTTCAGATTTACATAAGCCCTCACTGTAACTTGTATTACATACTGGTGAAATATAAATACTCAAGTGAGAACATAATCTTTGTTTACATGCATTTTATGGTCTGTTTGCATAATTAAAATGATTGTGTATTCATTCCTCTCAGGCTTTTCTTAAGTCAGTGCACAGTCCCCTACTGCTCTAAATTTCTAGGTGGAAGGCTCTTCCTTTTGTGAATCAGCCAGTCAGGAAAGGTCAGAAGAGCTGGAGGAAGGAGGCTAGTGGGGATTATTATATGACACTGGCTGCTAAACAGTAACTTTGCTGTATCATTTTACCATTCTTTAGGGATCAGAATGAAGATGGGGTAGAGGAGTTCTGAGGAAGAACCATTTTTTTTGCAGCTAAAACTATTATCGCTTCCTCCTACATAATATTTCAGATATTGAATTCTCTAAGAGGTCACTCCATTTTGATTTTAACAGGGGGAAGAGAGAACCAGGAACGTGAAAAACGATTAAAACAAGATTTTGAGTGCCTTACAGAAAATCATTTCTATTTTATCTCATGAGAAAATATAAACATTATCTTAAATAAAATAATTTAGACCTTTTGAACAGTCATGAACAGATATAAAATGTATTAATTAAATTGCTTATGATTAATTTTCAATATTAAATGCTAACCAATAAAAAGTTAGTTTTACATTAGTAAATCTAATGGTTTTTTTGGTTATTCTTTTATTATTTAATTGAAGAAATGATTAAAATTTTTTCCCCCGTCTACCTCTCCCCTCTCCTCTGCTAACGATTAGTCCATTGTCCATGTCCATGAATCTCTATTCGTTTGTCCTGTTCCTTTTTGAAAACTTTTGTTTTCAAAAAGCTCTCTCTATAGCATAAACATCTTTCAAGAAATAGTTATTTTCTCATTTATTGTTAGATTAATTTTTTTGCGGTGTGTCACATTCTCATATTTGCTAATTGTCACTATAGCAAAGGTCAGCTGGTCTGGATTATTTAAGTCTGCTAACTCATTTAAGGACTTTGCCACAGTCTCACCTCTGATGCTCTGTGTGATTGTTTCAGTGGATGCTTTGATCACTGCTCATGGTCCTTTAGTCTGTGTTGGTGGCCTATAGGTCATTCTCTAGGTATTGCACTCAGTGGAAGAAAGATGCCTCACTCAAGGCCTCCTCACCCCTCTGCCACCCAGGGCAGCTCTCATTCAATAACTGGTCAGTGCTGGATATAAAGGAGGCCTGGCCAACTTGCTACAAGGTGGGACAACCTTGAAGGGCCATCCTAACTCCAGAACTCTCCATGGCATTGATTGAGGACATTGTGGTAACTGTGTCACAGTTCAGTTTCTCCCTCTGCCTAAATCTGTCTCCTTCACTCCCCAGATAGTTGATCCTGAGGGCACTGTCCAATAAAATTTCTATCCTTGGCTCTCCTCTGAATCTGCTTCCCAGAGAACCTGATCTAAGAAAGTTACCCTCTGCAAAGGAGTGCAAGGAGTCCCCTGCATTTTTAAATGTCTTGTTTTTATAAAGCTAACTTCACTCATGATATTCTGTAGCACTTTGCTCTCTCATGGCTTCGCCATCTTTGCTGCAATAGCTTGCCTGTAAATGACAGAGGGAATGCATTTCATGTGAGGAGCTTTATCTGTACCTTGCTTGGGAATTTTAAAATTCCAGTTCAAATAGTTGTCTACAATTTTCCGCATATGATAATTTTTCTAAAGAAGTTATTTATTAATGAGGGAAAATATTATTTGGTCCTTATTTTAGTGGCTCACAAAAAATAGTTCTTTATTTATTTTATTATTAGAAACAGAATCTGGAGAATACCATAAGCCGAAATGTGTTAGAAACATTAGTGCTTCTTCCAAATATATAGCAAACCTTCAACACTATGTAATTTGTTCCAGCATTGTTTCTTCACTCTTCTGTAATGGTTTCCATACATCATCCAACAATGTTTCCTGACAAAGATATACATTTTAGATTTCACCATATGCTTTTTTGGGATATTATTTCAGCCATTTTAACTGTGACAGAATGAACAAGTGTTTCCCCAATGGATGTGGCTATGCTTTTTACCTTTGCTTTAAAATGAGAAACCTCAAAATAAGCTTCTAAATATTTATTACCACATTTTATAACACTTTGCAAATTCTATATTTAGTGTTGCATTACTTTATCAATCTCTGAAAAATTGTAATGGTTTTTTTTCAGGTTTGAGATGCTTAGTTTTAACACATCTTACTAATATTTATGGCATCATGCTACCATTTGCTGCTTCTAATTCTGGCAGTATGGCAAACTAGATTACCCAGAAATCTTCCTGCTATAAAACACTAATGCATGCTAGATAAAATATAAAAAGTATCATTTTTAAATGTGTAGCTGAGCTAGAAAGCATTTAAGGAAATTCCCAGTCAGCTAAAAATAAAGAACAAACTGAAAACCAGAGTCAAACCACACTAGATGGTGCTTTGACAGCCTGAAGAAGGGGATCAGGAGAGGGCCATGAAATCCTTGTCTCAGTCACATAGAGGTTTAGATCTTAGTGCCTACACAAGAACAGGAGATAATGCTTTGGGATTCCATGAGTTTAAGGACTGCATTTGAGACTCTCATAGAAAGCCGGGGCCTTTTGAAGTTTCACAGTAGAAAAACTACCTACTCACTGGTATAGAATGGTATCTGAAGGACACTTGTATGTCTTCATTTAGATTTTAGATAAGTCTTTCTGAGAAATTCATAACTATATCCCTATTCTCACCCGGAGTTGGGATTCAAACATTTCTATCTGTATGGTTCAGGAAACTCTAAGCCAATACATTAACATAAAAGAGGTTTGACCTGGTGAAAACTTTGGGCATTAGGCAAAATAAATGTAAAACCTCTCAGGAGGAACACTCTTAATCAAAGTACTACAAGATTCCCACCAGTAGAGTCCTGAAGAATCCTGAAGAGGTCACAATACAAAATTACAAAACACACAAAGAAAACAATATACTATCATTGAGGGTCAGCATATGTAAGCAGCAGTAATATAATATTAAGAATTTCAGATAGAACTACTGAATAGTAAAGATAAAATAAGTATGCCTAAAATAGTTAAGGATATAACGGAATCAAAACCATGTGAAACTAGTAGACACCACGAAGACCAAGAAGACTTGAAAAAAGAACTTCATACAACCAAATAGAATTTTTAGAAATGAAAAATATAGTCACTGACATTAAAAACTCAGTGGACAAATTGAACAGTAGATTTGACACAGCTGAAGACAGAATTAATACACTGGAAGATAGATCTAATTGGAAGCTGTGATACAGTTACTTTCATTTTGTCTTTGGACATTGCACTTTGCCCATCTGGCAGCTTCTTTGAAGTGAAAGCCTGTTTTGAGTTATTTCCCCATCTCTCATTCTGCTTTAGTGTACAAATCATGCATTTATGGCTCTTTCACCTCTCAGTCTGTGTTGCAATGAGTGGACCGTTTTGCCAGAGATAGTCCTACATATGGCATACTTTTATATTTGAAATGAATCTGCTTCCTAATTGATAAAGGATAAATTTTCATAATATTGAAAGAAACTTCAGTTTAGATCACTGAGCCAGTGTTGGTTATTTTGGAGGGAAATAAGAAAACTGGAGATGGGCAAATAGTCCTGGTTTAAAATAAAATGGATAAAGCATATTCTGTGGAATAGATAATCTAAATTTGCTCACTATCCTGAAAAGATTCTAAACAAGATAAAATAATTTAAAATAATTGTATTAAGAAGAATTATTGTAACAATTAAGAAGCTCTTAGGAAGTAACCTTATGTTGAAAGAGCAAATTATCCTATCTGTTTGTCTATCTGTCTATTTAATTTAATGAAAGATCAATAGAATGTTATAGATAGAAAATTTGGAAATTCTTCTAGGCAAGTTAGACAAATGTGCATTATGTTAGTCAAAGTGTGGGAAATAGAAGTGATTCTAGGTATTTCAAGAGGAAAATAATTTACTATGTTTTATCAAAACTTTATTAACTGTCAGATGCCTCATTATTTCCAAAGAAATCCAAAGTGCTATCAAACTATTGCAGAATGCCTTACTGAATCTTGAGTGAATTGCTTATTTTAGCCTTTTATTGTTTTGACATTATTTCATCTATTTTGAGGGATCTGGTTATTTCTACTGCTCTTGATTTCATTGCTTGACATGAGATAGGCAATTCTTTTGCACAAATCTCAGTAACAAAACTGGGAAGCTCTATTGCAAAGTGCGAGCTGGCACCCTACAGTCTGTGGGCGAAATCTGTAAATAAAGTTTTATCGAAATACAACCATACCCTTGCATTTTTCTATAGTCTATGGTTCCTTTCGTGCTGTAACGGCAGAGGAGTTTTAACAGATTGTATGACCTCTCAAGGAAAGGCTGGCCTTTTACAGAAAAAAATTCACGAACTCCTGCTATAGGGAAATATATGTAAACAGTTACCATTTATTGATATTGTGGCACACTGTACCACGTACTTTATGGGGAGTAGAAAAGTCTCTTATCCAACATGGCCAGGACTAAAGTTAGTTGATTTATTCAATCATCCAATCAGCAAATAAATATAAAGCAACTACTATCTACCAAGGGGCTTGGAATTCAGGGAGTGAACAAAACAAAACCAATCGTTTTCATGGAGCTTACAGTCTAGTTGGCTGTGGTAGGGCAGGATAGAAGGCAGTGGAGACAGAAAATAAGTGAATTAATATGTAAAACAAATATTATGTCAGCTCATGATAAGTATATGTGAAAAATAAAGCAAGGAAGGAAGTGCTGGAGGTAGGGCTTTAAATTGAAAGTAGACAACTCAGGGAAATCTCACAAAGGATATGGCATTGGAGTGAGGACCAGAAGGAGATGAGGACAGGATCTGCAGGTAGAAGGAACAGCCCTGACAAAGGCAGTAAGGAGGTGATGTGCTTCATGTTTTGAAGAAAAAATGAGAAGGCTAATGTGTTTACAAGGAAAAAATAAGTAGGAAATAGGATCAAAGAGGCAAGATGAAATGTGGTCAGAGGTGGTACAGATTTTGGGCCATGGTGAAGTCTTTGGTTTTTCCTATGAGAGCAACAGTTGGAGAGTTTTGAGCAGACGAGTAATATGAACCCACCTAACTAGATACCACAGCTGCTTTGTTGAGAATAGATGGAAATGGGACAAGACTAAAAAGCCCATTAGAGAGGACTTTGGAGGCAATTCAAGAGCATTTATAATAATCCACATAAGAGCTGGTGGTTGCTTGCACTATCGAGGTGGTGATGAAGGTGGCGAAAATATATATGCCCACTTTTCATGGTGGAAAGCTTTGAATATATAAAGATATTAATCCCTCCAACTTAAAAAAATTAACTTAGAACCAGTTTTCTTTCATCTACAACCGATTCAGTTTTCTCCCTACCATATTATTGTGAAGAAATCCCAGACAATTCTGGATCTAGTTTGAAGGTAAGACCAACAGGATTTGTTGCCAATTTGGATGTGGGGTGTGAGATTCAAGGATGACTCCTAAAATGTTAGGAAATATGGAGCTGAGACTTACTGAGATGGGAAAGACTAAAGGAGGAACAGAGCTTTTGTGTGTGGAGGGAGTGGGAATGGAAATCAGGAGTTTGGATTTTTACATAATAGTTTTGAGATGTCTATTAGCTATTCAAGAAATGGATCTTAACAGGCAACTGGATTGATTATCTATCATCTCTCTCTCTCTCTCTCTCTCTCTCTCTCTCTCTCTCTCTCTCTCTCATCTGTCTGTCATCTATACATCCTATCTATGTAATCTCTATATCTATATACATATATCTAGACTTCTTAGTTGGAAATTTGGGAGGGAGGGGTTCTTTATAATTGTCATCTGCTGACCTCTCCAATTACATTTCCTCTATCCACAGTTATTGGGCCCTCTTTTGGCCTTTTGAATCCTAGTGACCCCCAAATGTTGTTGCATATTAGAACAACGTGGGGAGATTTTAAAAATCCTGATGGTCAGGTTGCATCCCATACTTGTTATATTAGTATGTTTGGGGTGGAGCCAGGCCTCAGTACGTTTTTACGAGTCTCCAGGGGATTCCACTGTGCAGCAGAGTTTGGAAAGAAACTGCTGAAAGTGTGGTTCTCCCTCCAGCACTTGTGATCTTTCCACCAGCAGCAGCTTGCTAGAAATGCAGAATCTCAGGCCCCACCCTGTCCTTCTGAATCAGAATCTACATTTTAACAAGCTCTTCCAGTGATTTCTGATCACATTAATATCTGAGAAACACCATGTCTGTCTCTTGCTTTTATGCCTTTGAAGAAGCCATCTGCCTACCCATCCTGCTGACTCATTCCCATTTATCTTTTAAGATTGACCTCAGGTATCCCCCTTCTGGAAGACATCCTTATCCTTCCTTCTGAGTAGGCTATTCTTCTGGGGACACCCTCTATTTACCTTTATTATATCTCTAATTACAGCTTACTGTAATTGTTGGTTTAGCCAATAGTCTCCTAAATTTTGAACTAACAGTGACAGAGAGTGTATCTCTGTTAGTAGGTGCTCAGTCAGTGTTTATTGTTGAATTGAGTGGCTTGGTCAGAGCCTGGTCAGGAGGGACTCCCAGGTCTAGATGGCAGGGCCCTGGATCTGTCAGGTCAAATCATTGGGGAGACTGGCTCTAACAAGCAGCAGGCCCTGATGTGTGTGAGCTCTGATTTTGAGGCTTCAAGAGGCTTTTAATTCTCTTTTATCTTTGCTGTGGAGAGGGTGACTGTGGCTCGCAAGGCGTGTGCTCATAGCGAGAGGGGAAGTCTGAATTCTTTAGGTGTTAACTTCCACATAGCAGTGGCAGAGAACTATGGGTTAGGAAAGCTCGGATTTCTTCTAAGACTATGTTAAAATTGTTTTCTATGATAACTTTTTTTCATAATTGTGAAACCAGTACACAGAAAAGCGTAATTGGAGGAAGGTAGTCAAAAGGTACAAACTTCCAATTATAAGATAAATAAGTACTCGTGATGTAATATACAGCATGGCATCTCTAGTTATAGTCCTGTGTGATATTTAGCAAAGTTGTTAAGAGAGTAAATCCTAAGATTTCTCATTACACAGAAAAATTTTTTTCTTTTTCTTTGAATTATTATATATGTATATGAGATGATAGATGCTTACTAAACTTATTGCGGTAATCACTTCATAATATATGTCAAACCATTATGCTGTACACCTTAAACTTACACCGTGATGTATATCAATTATATCTCAATAAAACTGTAAAAAAAGGAAAAGCACAAAAAATATAAATTATTTGTAATCCTGTCACTCAAAAAAATCAGTCTTTTTGGCTTATACTCTTTTAGCATTTATATGGAGAAAATAATACTACACAATGTTTTATAAGGACTCAGATCATCTGTCCTCGGTACTTCTCTGACTTACTTTTCTTCTACTTATTCCCTCTACTTGAGCCACACTCCCCTTAATTGTTGTTACTTATGCACACACCAGGCATGCTCTACATCCATGTATCTTTTTCTGGCTCTTTTCCAAGTGAGACCATTCCCTACATGCCCAACACCTTATAGTCTTTGTTCAAATCTCACATTCTCAAAATAGCCTAGCTTAACGATCCATTTAAAACTAAAACCCACCCCAATGTTTCCTTAAAACCACCACTTCCAGTCCCCCTCAGCCTATTCCACTCTGCTTTTCTTCACAGAATTTAGGGTTTTCTAACATACCGTAGAACGTGCTTATAACATCTGTTGTTTATTGCCAGGCTTGCTTCCCCTCTCCTCCCCTTCCCCTAACTTCTATAATATAAGCTCTTCAGGGGCAAAGGATCTTTATGAGTATAACAGTGATTGCCATATAGTAGTTGGTCAGTAAATATTTGTTGAAGGAATGAATGAATATATAATTGTAACTAAAATAGTAACATACTGTGACATACTGTTTTGTAGACTTAGTGACAAACTTGTTGTTTTTAACTTAGCAATATACTGTGTCCATCTCGTTACATAAATAACTATTCTTTGACATGACTATAGCCGTGAAAGTTTTCATGATTTCAGATAGTTTCTGTAAGCATTATTAAGCTCAGACATCTGTAAAGATTTGAACCAAGACTAGGGAAGAGCTGACTACACCCCATTCATTATATTTATTCATATGTATTTGTTGAATAAATCAATATATATTTTAT
>NW_011888782.1:7238836-7241312 GCF_000151845.1 Pteropus vampyrus
AAAAAACTATTTCAAAATCCATCACATCTTTCACCTCCAAAGAGATTTCTGAGTTGTTTGTGATGGAAAGATGAATTTACATAATGAAATGTAATTCATAAAATTAATTTGAACATAAAGTAGACTAAAAGATTATCTTTTCTAGAGTTGCAAGATGAAATTTGACAAATATGACATATACACATAAAATGTATACAATGCATGTTTGTGAGAAATAAGAATAGATACATTCTTTTTGAATAGTCCAGATAATTAGAAAAGAAGTTGAGGGAGGAACCCAGTAGAAATAAGATTTAATTTCATCTGTAATCAGAAGAAATATGTCAGGTAGTTCATCACTAATTCAAATAGTCAAGAAAAATCTAAGAAAAACCCTAGTAAGCATAATTAGCTATGCAATAGGTTGAAACATTTGCACAATATCACAGTTATAAATTGCTGCTTTTCTCCCCATGAGACCTGAGCAATGCTTTATCAATAAATCTCAAAAGACTTTTCAGCAAGTCTTAACAGGAAATACTTGTAGTTGATGCAGATCTTTTTACCTAAAGGTAGAAGTGGCTGACTTTGGAAGGTTCACTTCTTATTTTTGAAAAGCTTTCTGGAAATCTAACACTTACACTTTCTGGGCTTCATTTCCTCTTCATGAAAAATGGGAAGAACTGTGCCTGTCACCCATTTGTCTCCCAAGGGTATTGTAGAGCATCTACAGGAAGTCTATTTACACATAATGATGTGTTGTGAATGACAGGCCAGTGGGCCTCTGTGGCCCAATAATGTGTTCTTGTTTTTTTCTGCTTCAAGGAAAGGAGTATCTTATTATCTCCTAACCTCCTATTGCTAATATTTATGTGCTACTGTTCAGACAGCTCTTGATTGAATATGGAACTCAAAAACTTATCTTAGACAGGAACCTTGACCAGAGGACTCATTTCTAGGCCTGGCTGCCATTAAGTCCTCTTCATAAAGCATGCTAGGAATGGATCAAAAGTTCTGATCTCTGTAGGTTCTGAGTATGCTCAGGATTCTTGCTGTCACTGGTTATGTTTGAGATTGTCTAGCTAGGATTTGGTTGGGTAGAGGAGGTTTAGGACTGTGGATGCTTTTTTATTTCTTATATACATATTTTCCTCCTGGTATGTATAGACCCACTGGAATCTTACTTCTGTAGCTTTGGGTAGCAGATAGGAGGAAATTTAGCTTCTCATTCCTAGAGCTACATTAAGGAGAAACAAGTACTATCGTTTTGGGGTAGAAGTTGGCATCAGTTTTCCCTGAGAAACAATATTGTCAATGATGGTTAGGTTCTGTGGGCCTATTAGTAACAATATAATTCATGGATGGTATGGGGTAAGTGGATGTCTGTGGGCTGTTCTACACTGTCTTCAACATTGTTTCTATGAGAATAATGTAATCTGAGTTCTAAAAAATGGACTTAAAAATGTTTGGAAGGCAACCCATTTCTCAGTGGAGGACTGGAGGATTGATGTGGGGTAGCCATAATGGAGAGCTCAGAAAATGTGGTCCTACTTGGCTTTCCCTATTGCTTGCAAATTTCAGTCTTCTAGTGTTAAGTGTCTTGATAGCTCCTAATTTTTTTAGGAGGTTGAATGTATGCAATTCTCAGGTGAAGAGGTTTGTTTTCTATTCACTCCCCATCGATGATTGTCCTAAAGTTTTCTTTTTTAATGTAATGGCATTTAATTTTTGTAGTTTGGTGAAAGGTTTTTGTTTTTTAAATTTAAATAATTAAATAATGAATACTGAATTTTCTCAGTTGCACAGGCGAAAGTTTTGGAATTACTCTTGTCTCCTCTTTCTCTGAGACACCATACCTAATCTATCAGCAAAGAATGTTGTCTCTATGTTCAAAATATATTCAGAATTCATTGACTTTTTATTGCCTCACTATTCTCACCCTGGTTCAAGCCACTATCATCTCTTACCTGAATTATTACAGTAGCATCCTAACTTGTCATCCCACATTCACTCCTCCATCCTACAGTCTATTCTGATAGAGTTATCAGAATGATCTTGTTAAAATATGGTCACATCTTATCACTTTTTTTTTCTTTTCTGCTTAAATTTTTTCAGTGGTATCCCATCACCCTGGCAATAAAAGCCAAAGGCTTTACAAAACTATGCAATCTGATCTCATTTCCTACTCTCTGATGTACGCTCTACCACCAATATCAACTCCTGTAAATGTCTCTTCTTCACTCTGCTCTAGATACAGAGCTCTTCAGATAACACAGGCACCCTCTTGTCCAGAGCCATTGCACTGGCTGTGCCTTCTGCCGGAATTCTAGTACCTCCATATATCTCTAGGGCATGATCGCTCACCTCCTTCAGGTCTTCTCAGATGTCGCCTTCTCAGTGAGGCCTTTCCTGATAATCTTTCATAAAATATCAACCTTCTACCGCTTTTCGGCAATGCTCCCACAATGCTCTTCCTTGCTTAATTTTTCTCCATAGC
>NW_011888782.1:7242582-7252153 GCF_000151845.1 Pteropus vampyrus
AAGTGCCAGCGATATCCATTGTTCCCTGTTGAGCCCTCTCCCCTACCAGTGCATCCTACACAATGCAGCCATAGCTTTGATGTCATCAAACTGGATAAGGGAGGTCGCTCTGCCCAGAGGATTCCCAGAAACCCAGCTTCTCCTAACTCACGGCCCCACCCAAGCCACATCCAGGTTTATCCTCAGCAAGTCAGGCGCTTCTTGCTGAGACTCACACTGGAGGAGGCAGCTGGCCTTGGTTTCTGGCGTGGCCCTTTGAGGCAACTATAAGCACAGGATCTGTGGATTGCTTGCTGAATCTTAACAGGTGGCCCCAGAGGGGTAGAACCTTGGGCTAAATTTGGCCTGCAGCTGAATCTCTCTTAGGACTGTACTACTAGACACCTACTTCACAAATCCACACTAATAAGACCGAGAGACTAAGGAGCTTTGCTTAGTACATAGAAACAGACATGGAAAGACAGCCAAAATGGAAAGACAAAGAAGCAGAAGCCATATGAGAGAACAGAACAGAGATCCAGAAATTATGGAATCAAGTAATCTAAACATACAGAGTTCAAAACACTGGTTATAAAGATACTCAATGAACTTTTGGGAAGTGTTGAGAACTTCAACAAAGAGATAAAAAACATAAAAATGGAAATTATAAAAGGGAACCAGTCTGAAATGAAGAACACAGTATCTGAGATGATAAGTATATTAAATGGAATAAACAAAGGAATAAACAGAGTGAATAAAGAAAAGAATCAAATGCCCTATCTAGAGGATGGGAAAGCCAAGGACATGCAATCAGAACAGCAAGTGATAAGATGGCAAGACTTTAGAAATAATTTAAGGAGACTATGGGACACTATTAAGGGTCCAAATATCCATCTGATCGGTGTAACTGAAGAAAATCAAGATGTTGAACAGTTGTTTGAAGAAATGATGATGGAAAACTTCCCTAATTTGGTGAAGGAAATGGACATAAAACCCCAGGAAGCTCAGAGAATTCCAAAAACCAGGGATCCAAAGAGGCTCACACTAAGACACATCATAATTAAAATGCCAAAAGTTAAATACAAAGAAAGAATATTAAAAGCAGCAAGAGAAAAACAGATAGTTACTAATAAGAGAACACCCATAAGACTAGCAGCTGATTTCTCAAAAAAACTGTGCAGGACAGGAGGGTTTGGCAAAAAAATATTCAACAAGATGAAGACCCAGGATCTACAACCAAGAATAATTTATCCAGCAAAGCTATCATTTAGAGTTGAAGGACAGATAAAGAGCTTTCTAGACAAAAATAAGCTAAAGGAATTTATCACCACCAAGCCAGTATTACAGGAAATGTTGGAGGGACTATCTTTAAGAAGAAGAAACGTATCAAAAACAAGAACAAAGAATGGTAACAACTACATTCCTATCAATAAGTACGTTAAATGGAAAAGAATTAAGTGCTCCAACCAAAAGATAGAATGGCTGAAAGGAGAAGAAAATAAGATCCCAACATATGAAAAGGAAGGAGATGGAATAAAATATTGCTTTGATGGATCTAGAAGGTATTTAAGTCAGACAGACTTAAAGATAAACACTGTATGATTTCACTTATATGTGGAATCTAAGGAATAAAAAGAACAAACTAATCAAAAACAGACTCACAAATATAGTGGACAATTTGGTGATGGGCAGAGAGGAGTGAGGTTTGGGGGACTGGGAGAATGGGGTGAAAGGTTAAAGAAGTACAAATTAGTAGCTGACAGATGGTTACAGGGCTGGGGAACATGGCATAGAGAATGCAGTTAGCATTAATATGTTGGCTAGGTGGAGGATCAGGGAAGGGAGGGAGCAATTGGAGGGATCATTTTATGAACTATATAGATGTCTAATCAATGTACTGTATACTTGAAACTAATTAAAATAAAAAGTAGGTATTTTTTCAATGTTGGGTTCAGTATTTATGCTTTTTAAGCATGCTGATTACATTGTTCAAATTTCTTCTATTACCTTTTTTGATATATTTAAGAATTTAATATAGCAATAACCAGAAATGTGTAAAAATTCCTTATATAATACATATTACATATAATGTAAAATGCCTTATATAAATTTTTATATAATGTCAACATATTTTCTTTCTGTCAATGCTTGCTTTTAAATTTAAAGCTGTGCTTTAGATGTGTACAAGTTTAAAATCTATATCATTTTGGTTAAATGGCTCTTTTAATCATGAAGTATTTTTTTTTCTAATAATGCTTTTTGCTTTAAAGATTATTTTATCAGATAGTAATATAACTACACAATGTAGAATTTTATATTTACAGTTTGTTATAGAGAAAAATTGACAGCAACAAAAATGTTTAACAATAGGACATTGGATATATGAAAGATAATATATTTATATTTTGGAACACTATCCATCTATATAAAATGCTGTCATATCTTGTAATCACCATTAAGAAAAAAGAAAACTAGAAAATAACTTACAGCGATACTATTTTTGTACCCTTTAGATACATATGTGAATATATATAGCAAATAGTCTGATAAAGTCCACCAAAATATAAATATTAGTTACTTTTGGATAGAGGAATTAAGAAGGATTTCTAATTTTTTGTTATCTTTAAAAAATATATTTTCATGTCATGAGTTAATTATTTATTTTGAATAATGAACAGGTGTTATGGTTATAAATAGAAATACAAGATAGCTTTTTATTTCACAAAAAGGCTTCTCTCATTATTCTGTATTTTATAAATGGGAATTTTGAGCTAGAGAAACCCTTGTTCTTCAAAATTATATTTTAAAAATCTCCAGCTGGTTTCTTATGTGCTGGGTAGATTTTTTAAGAGTAACATGATTACTCTGAGTTATTTGAACTTAATTTCTAAAACACAAATATCTGGAGAGAATAAGAAATTTGCATCTACTTTTTCCTTATCAAGAGTAATTATAAACTGAGAATGAAATGTGAAATAATGAATTTCAAAAAATCCTATTATTACATGACTATTTCAAACTGATAATTTTTAGGAAGGCACAGTAGAAGGTAGAATTTTAGAAGTTAAAATGCAAAGTTTGTTTTGTTTTGTTTTGTTTTGTTTTGTTTTGTTTTGTTTTGTTTTTGAGCCATGAATGAATGGAGAGAAATTCCCCAAGTTTGACCAGCTACACTAGCTTGTATGTAGAATGCCTTATTTTGTTAGTTTCCCTCTCAGAGGTTAGCAGATGAATAGCAGCAACATAGCAACAGTGTAAAACTGTCACTTGGTGGAGCTAGAATACTGTGCAATTCCAGTATACAATTTCTTTGGAGAAATGGTTTAATGGCAAAATTGAAGACTAATATCCCCAGTTGCCAAATATTGGGATACATAGCCTTTGGGGAAACCTGTTTTATGGTTTTCTTTATTATTGTGTCAGAGTTTAAGTAAATGCCAAACTTATTGAGCATAAGATCTTTTGCTTATTGCAATCTATAAATTATAGTCTTTTTATCAAGCTAAATTTAACACTGTCACCTCTTCCCCTCCAGGAGTCAGTAAAATCTTTTACTGATTCAATGACATCTTAGCATATTTTATATGGTACCTAAAAGCCTACAGTCATCTCACTCGCTGTGTCAATTACTGTAAAATCAAGGCTGCCTTTTAGGTAGTTTATGATGCTTAGAATGAAATGCCCAAAAGATGTTATTCAAGTTCTTATGATGGATACCAGCCTTTGGAGTTTTCTGCGCAGGCTGGAGATGTTAGGGCTGCTACAAATATTGACTAAAACCTTAAAGATGAAATTTGAGGGTGGCCATTGGAAAAATCCTTCCCAAGAATGAATTGAACTCCTTTGGAAAATTCTGGATCAAAGCCTTTCTTATTTTGATCTGCCCAAAATTGAAAAACGAAAGACAGATTTTTATATTTATATTTATGTGTGGATTGGTAGAGTTTTATCCCTTTATCAAGGTTACATTTTGTTATCTTTTCCTTTTAGGTAGTTATATATACCAAAAGGATTGATTCTAAAATAAGATTAATATCTTTCATATGTAAGAGGTCTTAGCTAAGATGAAATCATTGTATACCTTGACTATACAAATGGAATGATAAAATTAATGTAGATATGGCCATTACAATGATATCTGAGAAAGAATAGTTGAGAGTTTTTAAAGAGTTCTTTTAAATTAGCTTGGTTCTGATACTCTCATACCTGTATTTTTTCTTTTTTCCTAAAATACTTTTTTTTTTTGGTAGTGAGAAAAATTTCATTTGACCGTGTAGGTTACTCTATCTGGGAGAAGTGTGGAAATAGGATAATTAGCCTTCTATGACACATTATTATCAGAGTAGAACCAGGTTTTGTGGGATTTTGAAGTCCTATGCAGTTTAGGTCTCTTTTATGTAAAGGGACACAAAATTAAAAATGCAAATTTAGGTCAAAAGTCCACATTTATTTAAAATAGGAAAAAGGTAACAAATTAAAAATTGAGAAAAGCTGAATAAAAATGCTAAAATATCATGAGATCCAAATAATATTTTTAAAATTAACTGCTAACACATCTGTATAATAATTTTTTCACATATAATATTATTTTAGTCTGAGCTGTACAATATAGTGATTAAACATTTATATATTGTATGAAGTAATCTCTTTGATTTTATCATTATATGACTTCTGTCTGCCACCTTCTGTCTATCAGCTTAGTGAAATAATGCTGGATAATTTACTACACTGTGCAGTGGAAATATTTTGGAACTCATTTGTATATCAAGAATGTCAGTAATATCTCCAGCTCAACATCCCAGAGCTCTGGAAGGGCCCCATGCAAATGAAGAGCCCTGAAATGTAAACTTCATTAGCTCCACAAAAAACTTCACCTTTTTAAAAAACATTCTACCATAAGATACCTCACTTGGTTAAAATTGTCATTATCTTTAGGGTAAGTAAAAATTTGGAAATCACGAACACTAACAATACTCACAAATGAAGGGATGATAAGTTTGGATAAATATATTTTTAAAAAATATTTCTTGTATGAACAAGGAGGACATACGCATAGTGGATGTTACTCTAAGATGTTATTTCCTAAGAAGTGTGTCTTGGCTTTAGTGAAGAGTGCTTAAAGAAATAAAGGCATTAGGACTTTAATTTTTACATATTTTTCTAATTCATTATCATTCATTCTCTATACCATATGCTTAAAAGCATAGGTACTTTCTATTTATTTAATTTATATTCTTAATATGTCAGAAAGATTTATAACTTCAGCAGTCAAATTACTGGTTATTTCACGGAGCATAGCCCCATTATTGATAGACTTCTTTTAATGTTCAAAAAAAAAACCAAAACCAGCAAAGTTTTTTTCCCGACAATACAGTTTTGTATCAAATATGAAATTGTTTTCGGTTTGATGATGTAGAGAAATCTCTTGACTCTTTAATAGAGCACCCTATGCATGCCCTTCCTTTGATGAACATTAAAGCCATAGTAATAGTTAACATTTATCAATTATTTACTATGAGCCAGGCACTCAGCTAGGTGCTTTACATGCATTTCTTGTTAATTTTCAAAATAGTTCTATGTAGTAGATAGAACTTTACAGATGAAGAAACTGAGGCTTAGAGAGTTTAAATGAAAAGGGAGAAGCCCTAAGTTGAAGAGAGAGTATAGCATAGGAAAAGACAATGGAAGTCCAGCACTAGAGTCAAACTGTGTGGGTTTGTATCCTGGCTTTATCATTTATTAGCTGGTTGACTTTCTGCACCTCAATTCCCCTTCTGTTAAAAGTGGATAATATGAATAAGACATGAAGATTTAATGAGGTAATAGAAAGCATTTAAGCTAGTGCCTAGCATAGTAAACCCTGAAAAAGGTATAAGCCATTATTTCCCCTAATGTTTAAGCTTATTTGTTTTTTAAAATAGAGTATATAGCATGTGCAATGCTAAGTAAACAGTATAAAACAATTTCTTTGTTTTGTCTTACTTTTCTAATATGTACACTATTTGTTTAAGGACCCTCTAGGTATATTGGAGAATATGTTCATAGCAATATTATAATATCGATATAAAAATGCTTTCTAGTTTTAAAAAATGAAAACATTTCCCAGGAAAATCAAATTTAAAAAGTTTGTGCCATTTATATATTACTTTGATTTAAAGGATATTGTCACTATGTGGAAGAATTTCTAGTCCAGGTATGTTCAAGTAGATGTTATGAATTTTCAAAGTTTAATCTACTATTTATGTTATAAAATTATTAATATCTTGTAGCTCAGCAGAAACAGTAATATAACATAATGAGAAAAATTGCATCTCTGCTCCTGATATTCTTAATAAACACATTATTCATTTTTTATTCAATTTAACTGCAAATAGCTATATTGAAAACATTGCCACAGGGTACGTTTCTATTTTAGGGTGACAGGAAAATAACTCCTGAAGAGTCTCAGAAGTGAGAAACAAAATATAAATTGTAGAGTAGATGGGAAAATAGAAAAGATTCTGATATCTATGAATAACTATAGTTCCCAGAGGAGTAAACATTAATGACTTTAATTAGATTATAATTGCACATGAGAGCAAGCTCTTGCATGGAATAAAAATGCCTGACATGCATTATGACTGGGCTTTTCTGTCAGCAACTAGGATGGATTAATGGAAATGCCATTTAAAGGTGGGGCAGTCTGTAAATGTAAACTAAACCCTTAATCAGTGCCACCATGATGAAGAGCCATTTTTACAATTAGGTCAAATTCTATTTGCTCTTGACAGTTTTACATCATGTCGAGGTTTAAGACAAGATTGTTTCTAGGGAAGACTCCAGAAAGTTATTTCTCATGAATATTTATTTCACAAATGGTATAAAAAATAAACAAATGAGAATATTTTTCTTTTTAAAAGTTTCTTTATATTGTTCCTTTCATTTTTTTTTTTTTTTTTTTGGAGAAACTCTCTGGACATAATCTAGTTTGGGATTAGATTTAGGGTTTTCTTCTATATTTCTTGTACACAGTGTTGGAGTCTATTTATTTCTTCAGTCACCCTCGGTCCAGGGAACTCTGTTAAGAATAGTTACATTTTACAGTTTTCTTAGGTATTAAAATGACTTAATTTTGTAGGCTATACCAGAGAGTGGGGGGAGGGGGAAGGAGGGAGGTAGATGGAGTAAAAATGGTCAAATATGTGGTGACATTAATTCAAAAAATTTTTTGTAGGTTAATAAGTTTAGTCAAAGATTTTCAGGGCTTATTGGAAAAACAGGTAATATTTATTGACATGCCAAATAACTAAGTTCTCTATGATTTCTTAATTTATCTTGTTTTGATACTTTTAAAGGAGAAAAAACATCTTGGGTTGGGCAAATCTTGTTCTTCTAGGACTTTCATGGATTATGAGGTTTTTAGATCCATCTAGTAGTCTGGGCGTAACGGATTTTATTGAGATTTTGTAATGAGTCCATCTGACTCACCATATTTCACTGTGTTGAGAGTCAAATGTCTGTGATAACTTTTAGAGCCCATTAAGTTCTTCCGAAGCCCAAAATTCCAACTTTGATATAAATCATTCAGGTGACATAAATCAGTGAAGCAGGTGAGGGGAGACAATGAACTGGAGGTACATGCTCTGTCTAGTATGGATAACAGATACTCAGCCATGTGGGGTGTGGTGCCCACTAAAACTGGAATTTATGATTGGAAAGATTCTGGAAATCTGGGTTTTTATGTAAACTCTTTGATAGTTAAATGTTAGCAACTAATTAAAAGAAAGCTTAACAAGCCAATTATGCAATTATATCAACACCTACTGCATTTATGACATCTTATGAAGAATTTGAAAAATAATCTCTCAATCTTTATTTATTATACTCCTTTTAAACACTGCAGACCAAATGCGGAAATGTATTTGAATAAAAACTATTCACATCCGCACATATTGTTCTAGCATAATAATCTACTATGTATTTTCCTTCCAGGTATTTTCTAAAATTAATGCAGCTGTATTTTAGCTACATATGGTTTTATACTACTAAGTATAATACATCAGTGATAATGTGCCATATTCAAAGAGGAAAGATGAGAAATTTATCCCATTGATGAGTATCTAGTTCTCCTGTTTATTTAAATCTTTGGGCCTCTATGCTATTGGGTGGATTAAAGAACAGATGGGGGAATTGTGATTTAATAGCATAGCTTTAGTGCTAATTCTGCTTCCAGCTCCAGGTGTCCCTTGGGAAAAAAAAAAAAATTACTCTGTGCTATAATATCTTGCTTTGAAAAGCCACTCAAAACAATTAAGATACTCTTATATAAATTGGTATCTAAAAGCCTTTAAATTGTAGAGGATATGGTTCTGGATAAACCAAATTTTTTTGTTTCATAAACAGAATTTTATATACAGCTAATATGGATATGTGTACATAGAGAAAGCCAGACATATAGTCATAAAACGTGAAAATCTATCTCCTTTGTGATGAAATTCTGCATTACTCTACTATGAATGCCTGATGTTGACTTAAGATTGCAAAAAGAAAAGAATATAGAGGTCACAGTGAAGCACAAAGTTGAAAATGAATCAGCAAGCAAGGCAATTAAATGAAGAATAAAATAACAGGATAAAAGTAGAAGATATTGGCCAGCTGTTAGTAAGATTTTTTTAGTTATTTCCAGTATTAAGGGGTAAATTGTTCATAAAAAGCAATTATCTCTTTTTAAATCGATAATATCTACCTGCAGTTTACTGATTGATTTAATATTAATTTTGTAACGTGAGCTTGGAATAAAGTTTTTTTTTTTTCTCACCTTGCATGTGACTAAATATAAATCAAACATAAGACCCAACTTAATTAGTGTGGCAGTGAATAAGCATGGCATTTACAGGTTTGGCCTGACAGCCCTGGGCTTGAATCCCAGTTCTGCTTTATATGAACTATATACCATTGGGAAAATACTTCACTTATCCAAACTTCAATTTCCTTAGCCACAACTGGTAACAATAATATTATTTACATCATGGGGTCATTGCATGTTTCTAGAAAATAGTCTACATTTTCATGTTTACAGCAGCACCAGACAGCTGGCAAGTAAGTGGAGCTCAGTAAGTGGAGGTTGCTCTTACTGTTACAAAATGTGCAACTTTGCCAGTCCAGATCCATTCTAAGAAGTACAATGGGAGGAATTTGATTTTGATTAATTCCCTCAATAAGCACTCAATGAGCAGTACCTAGGAGGAAGGTAAAGAACTGACAAACTATTGGAAAACAACACCAAAGGGATATGCATTATTTAGCAAAGAAAAGAAAGCTCGATAGTTCACTGGTATTTTAAATAATATTAAAAAGGATTTGAAGAATTACTGAAACCAGTTCTATTTATTTGCAGAGTGATTGTAAAGAAAAGATTGACATACACTTAGAGTGCACTAAGAGACATATGGAATAAATTTGAAACTTGATGTGACACACTAAAATGAAATTGTGATAATTATAAATCCTGAGGGTTGAAATTATTAACCTTGAGGTTAACAATTCCACCAATATTTTATTTTTGTCCAATGGTAAAAATGTAAAAATTCAGTAAAAAATTTGGATAATAGAG
>NW_011888782.1:7253888-7257144 GCF_000151845.1 Pteropus vampyrus
ATTATATATATATGTAATATCTCTGGGATGATTTACAAAAAAACTAGTGACAGTGGTTGTCTCCTGTGGGGAAAAAGAGGGTGAGTAGATAGCTGAGTGTGGAGCAGAAGGAGGCCTTATTTTTCACCGTATATACTTTTGAACCCTTTCAATGGTACAATAGTAGTTAAGAGCATATGCTAGCTTGCCTGGGTTCAAATCTTTATTTTGCCACTTACCAGCTGTGTGACCATGAGCAAGTTACTTAATTTCTCTCCATCTCAGTTTTTTAATCTGTAGAATGGGAATATTAATTGTATTTACCTCGTAGAATTATAATAAAGATGAAATATAAGATGTGAAAGTATTTAGAACAGTACCTGGCATATAGCGAAGCTATATAAACATTTGCAGTTATTTTCATTATTGTTCCTTTTGCTTATTTGCTTAATTAAAAAAAAATACGTTTTAAAAAGAGCTTTCTCTAGTAAGAATTGATAGTTGTGGCTTTCTAAACATGATAATCAGAAGGAATGAAATAGACCAAAAGGAGACTAGCTGCCTCACTCTAATAGTCAATGTAATTTAATGTTGGGTCTGCGTAGCCCCTAAAACTGTATTTGCTTTTTTTAAAAAAATTTCCACTTCTATAAGCCCTGCATAAGGGAACCAATACCGATGAATACAGCGTTCTGCATAGATTTGTCCTTTGCCGCATTTCTGAACACCTGACTGAGTATTTTTATTATTTGCTTGCCTTTTTTTTTTTTTTGGTCAGCTAGCATTTTTCATGTTTTCTGGTCCAGTGTTTTTTACTCTTGGATCAGGACCCATTGGAAGCTCTTGAAATCAATTTAGTGGGTTACAAAAAAACCACACACATACACACACAGAAAACAAAAACAAAAACAAGAAACAGAACAGAACAGAATAGAATAGAAAATGTAAGTCTTTACTACACAGTAAAACCAAATATTGTTTTGTGAAACTTTTGCCTCTTCTCTGTCCCCACACTGGGGTGGGGGCGGGGGTGAGGGGGGAAGGGAGCAATTTGAAAGCTGTCACTTATTTCTGAAAACCTAGTAACAATTCTGTGATGTTCAGAGGGATGATTGTGCAAATGCCTAGTGTTGTGTGCTGGAGGACAAAAGTCACATTGAACTAGGAACTCTCTGGAGCAAGTTGGACTCTCTGGTATTCCTGGGACTGACACAGCCATCTAACGCTCAGAACAGTATCAGTAGCCTGTGTACCCCAACGACCTCAGGAAATAATGGAGGGACTGGAAGGAGGATCATAATTTTTGACATAAAAGTTTGGATCAAAATGACTGGGAAATATGAAACTAAAGACGCAAAGACTGTGTACAGTTGATTGGCTGATTCCTGAAATGAGAATATGCTGAATAGCCCAGCATGTTCCCTTCTTTTAATATGTTCTCAGATTTAATATGGCAGTTTATTTTATTGTGTTCTGTGGGATATCAAAATATCAGCCAATATTAAAATTTCTTATGTATTTTGAATACTTAAAAAGTCTAGATGCATTTAAACATTTCTTGTATTCCTTTGTGTATTATAGTCACTGTTTCCTCTGTGTAAAAAAAAATTGCACTTCTCTCCTAATTATAAGAAAAATTAGAGAAACTTTAGAGAAAAATATGAAGAAAATGAAATTATATAATAGATGCTATCAGATTAGGAAATTAAAAGAATTAAATGGAAGAAAAGTAAAATTTATCCATAATGTCGCCACTTGGCAATAAATACTGTTAATTTTTTGTGTATTTCCTTCTAGACTGTGTATGTGCTTCTGCATGTTGGTAAATCATTTTTATTTTTTTATTTTTTTGCTGTTATTAACAACACTTTGACAATTAGCCATATACATAAATCTTCACCTGTATATTGAAAGAAAATTACCATTCCAAAGGCTCTTTTTGCACATTGCCAAATCTCTTCCATGAGTGGGCAGAAAATGGATCCTACACAGGAACTTTTAAGAACTTCGGCAGGCCACTTTCTTATGCAATTAGATTTACCTTTGGGAGGGATGGAGGTAATAGGGTGAAAAATAGAGATACCTTGTGTGTGTCTTATAATTTCACACAAAGGAAATTGGCATTTGGGAGCTCGCTAGAAGGTACAATTATATCTTTTTCCTTAGTTTCTTAGCTTTGCCAGGTCTGGAATTTTAATTAAGATTCCAGATATCCCAGCCATAATTTTTAGAGAGCTTCTGTTAACAATATCAATCTATAAGTTCAGCTCAGTATAATCAAGCCCAGTTCTTTTAGAGTAATGCTTGTTTATTCCCAGTGCTTATGTTCTGTAAAACACAGACATGATCAATAATTATGGTAAAATACTTTAATTTTGAACATCAATGGCCCCACTGAATAATAGAAAAGTTATCTAATTGTTGTAATTACTTCCAATGAGTTCCCTACCCCCACCTTTCCTAGTATATTCTGTTGAACTTTGTAGAATGTATGCAAAACATGTTATTTCTGTTTTTGAGTCTTGATATGGTAATTTTTCAGTATTCTATATGGAACCTAATTAGCAAGGTATAAATTATTTTATGGCTTTTACATTAAATTTTTATTTTTTAACAGTTTTTTTTTTTTTTGGTAATTTTAAGTAAGAATCATTAAAAAGTCCTGAATTATCTATATATGTGGTTAAACACTTTAAGGGGAAAATTGATATATAAAATAAAACAGATGGCATGTTTTTTTCCAGGGAAAGTTGTAAATCTTCTATGTTTTAGATTCTGAAATATACATCAGGGTAAAATAATGGAAAATTACATTTAAAGTATAGATATATTTTTGTATAAAAGAGTGATTGCAATTTTAGGTAAAAGCCAAATGCTGTTAAAAAACATCCCCTCCCTAAAGGGTTTTATAATATGCTTATTCGAAGTCTTATTCAACTATCTTCAACCCAAGAAGAAAAATATAAGTCAAGCCATGTTCAAATACATGACACTGCAGTAGCAACAAATATAATTCTAGAAAAGAGATAATAGACAAATTGTCACAGTTCCAAGAGAAATATGTAGGCATCAAGGTGTGGGCAGAATTAAAAAATGTAGTGAATGTTTTTGAGCAATCACAAATATTGCTGAATCAAATGAATTTCCTAATATACTTTTACTTTCTGTTTATTTCACTCTCTCCAGTTTATGAAATCATTAGAGTGAAGTGTAAGTGCTATAAAAATGCCATTAAAACTAAATATTGTGATAATAGTATGTAAAAATGAATGAAATT
>NW_011888782.1:7257599-7259479 GCF_000151845.1 Pteropus vampyrus
ATATGTTTAATGTACTGAAAGAAAAAACTGCCAACCAAGAACATGCTACCTGGCAAAGTTATCATTCAGAAGTGAAAAGATAGAGTTTTCCAGACAAATAAAAACTAAAGGAGTTCATCACCAGTAAACTGGCCTTACAAGAAATGTTAAAGGGACATCTTTAAGTTGAAAAGAAAGGGTGTAATTAGTTACAAGAACATATATGAAAGAATAAATCTCATTGGAAAGGTAAATATAAAGTAAAGGTAGTAGTTTAATCACTTATAAAGCCAGTCTGAAGGTGCAAAGAAAAAAGTAGTAAAAATAACTGTGACTAAGAATAAAATACCTAGGAATAAATTTAACGAAACAAGTGAAGGACCTATATATAATGAAAACCATAAGACTCTATTAAAAGAAATCGAAGAAGATACAAAGAAATGGAAAGATATTCCATGTTTTTGGAATGGAGGAATTCACATAGTTAAAATGACCATATTACCTAAAGCATTATACAGATTTAACGAAATCCCCATCAAAATCTGAACATTTTTTAAAGAAGTAGAACAAAAAGTCATCAGATTTGTATGGAAGCACGAAAGACCCCACATTGCCAAAGCCATCCTGAGAAAAAAGAACGAGGCTGGAGGCATCACTCTGCCCAACTTCAAATTATATTACAAAGTGACAATATTCAAAATGGTATGGTATTAGTAGCAAACACATACGGACCAGTGGAACAGAATCGAGAGTCCAGAAGTAAACTCATATGTATATGGGCAAATAATTTGCGACAAGCGAAAAACATACAGTGGGGAAAGGAAAGCCTCTTCAATAAATGGTGCTGGGAAAACTGAAAAGCCACCCGCAAAAGAATGAAACTGGACTGTTGTCTATCACCACACACCAAAATTAACTCAAAATGGATTAAGAACCTAAATATAAGACCTGAAGCAATAAAATGCATAGAAGAAAACATAGGAATGAAACTCAAAGACCTTGGACTTAAAGAAGATTTTATGAATTTGACCTCAAAAGCTAGAGAAGTAAAAGCTAAAATAAATGAATGGTACTACATCAAACTAAAAAGCTTCTGCTCAGCAAAAGAAATCATCAACAAGGTAAAGAAAGAACCATCCAAATGGGAAAATATATTTGCAAGCAATGCCTCCGATAAGGGCCTAATATCCAAAATATACAAAGAACTCATACAACTCAATAACAACAAAAACCCAAATGATCCAATCAAAAAATGGGCAGAGGACCTGAGCAGACACTTCTCCCTAGAGGACATACAAATGGCCAACAAATATACGAAAAGATGCTCAACATCGCTAGCTACTAGGGAAATGCAAATCATATCCACAATGAGATACCATCTTACACCTGTTAGAATAGCTATGATCAACAGGACAAGTAATAACAAATGTTGGAGAGGATGCAGAAAAAAAGGAACCCTTATACACTACTGGTGGGACTGCGAATTGGTACAACCACTATGGAAAACAGCATGGAGATTCTTCAAAAAACTTAAGAATTGATCTACCATATGATCCAGCAATCTCTCTATTGGGTATATATTTGGGTGGTCCTATATATACCCAATAGAGACTTTTCAAGTCTTTACCCCAAAGACTTGAAAACCCATATCCAGAAAGATATTTGCACACTGATGTCCATAGCAGCATTATTCACAGTGGCCAGGACATGGAAGCAACCAAGGTGTCCTACGATAGATAATTGGCTAAAGAAGCTGTGGTACATATATACAATGAAATATTACTCAGCCATAAGAAGAGATGAAATACTTCCATTTGCGACAACATGGATGGACCTCGAGGTAATCAGGCCAAGCAAAATATACCAGACAGAAAAAGTTGAAAATCACATGATATCACTTA
>NW_011888782.1:7260373-7294907 GCF_000151845.1 Pteropus vampyrus
ATTGGCTAAAGAAGCTGTGGTACATATATACAATGAAATATTACTCAGCCATAAGAAGAGATGAAATACTTCCATTTGCGACAACATGGATGGACCTCGAGGTAATCAGGCCAAGCAAAATATACCAGACAGAAAAAGTTGAAAATCACATGATATCACTTAAATGTGAGATATAAACCTAAAAGCAACAAATGAGCAGGACAAACAAACAGAGACTCATGGAGATGGACTATAGGCTAGTGGTTTCCAGAGAACTATAGACTAGTAGTTACTAGTAGGGTGGGAGAGGAGGGGGGATGTAGATGGGGTGCAGCGGGTCAAATATAGGGGAATAGGGGGAGCGTGAAGTGGGTAAAGCGGATCAAATATATAATAGCTGAAGGAAACTGGACTTTGGGTGGTAAAGACACAATAGAATATACAGATGTCAAATGGTAATGTATACCTGAAAATTATATAATCGTATTAACCAATGTTACCCCAAAAACTTAATTAAAAATTAAAAAAAAAATAACTGTGACTACAATAATTAGTAAAGGAATACACACATAAAAAGATGTAAAATGTAACATCAAAAACAAAGTGTGTGTGGGGAGTAATAATGTTGAGCTTTACAACAAGATCAAAGTTAAGTTGTTATTAACTTAAAATAAATGATTATAGATATAAATTGTTATATATAAGCCTCATGGTAACCACAAAGCAAAAACCTATAGCAAATACACAAAAGATAAAGAGATAGGAATATAAGCATATCACTAAAGAAAGTCAAACTACAAAAGAAGTGAGCAAGAGAAGAAGAAAGGAACAGAGAGGAACTACAAAAATAGCCAGAAAACAATGAACAAAATGGCAATGAGCACTTACCTATCAATAATTACTTTAAATGAAAATGGACTAAGTTCTCCAATCAAAAGACATAATAAAGTAGCTGAATGGATTAAAACAAACAAAAACCCAGTCCCATATGTATGGTGCCTACAAGAGACTCACTTTAGATGTAAGGGCACAAACACTGACAGTGAAGGGGTAGTTAAAGATATTTCATGCAAATGGAAACCAGAAGAAAGCTGGAGTAGCTATACTTATACCAGACAAAACAGACTTTAAAACGACTGTAATGAGACAAAGAAGGATGTTACATAATGATCAAGGAGTCAACCCAACAAGAAAATATAATATTTGTATGTATTATAGGACCACCCAAATATATAAAACAAATATTAACAGACCTAAAAGGAGAAATAGAAATACAATAATAGTAGGGGACTTTAATACCCCACTAACGTCAATGGATAGACAATCTAGACAGAAAAAAATAAGGAAACATTGGCCTTAAAGAACACATTAGACCAGATGGACTTAACAGTTATGGAGAATTCCATCCAAAAGCAATAGAATACACATTCTTCTCAAGTACACATGGAACACTTTCTAAGGTAGATCATATGTCAGACCACAAAACAAGTCTATAAATTTAAAAGGACTAAAATCATATCAATTATCTTTTCCAACTACAAGGATATAAAACTAGATACTAATTACACAAAGAAAGCTGGAAAATTCACAAATATGTGGAGATTAAACAACATGGTAATAAGTACTGGGTCAAAGAAGAAATTAAAAGAAAAATAAAAAAACACCTCGAGGCAAATGAAATGGAAATATAACATAACAAAATTTATGGGATGCAGCAAAAGCAATTCTAAGAGGGAATTTTATGGCGATAAATGTCTACTTCAAGAAACAAGAAAAGTCTCAAATAAACAACCTAACTTTACACCTCAAAGAACTAGAAAACAAAAAACAAACAAAGCTTAAAGTTAGTAGAAGGAAGGAAATAACAAAAATTAGAGCAGAAATAAATGAAATAGACTAAAAATAGTATAGAAAAGATCAATAAAACTAACAGCTGGTTCTTTGAAAAGATAAATGGAATTGACAAATCTTTAGTTAGAATGGCTAAGAAAACAGAGAGAGAAATCAAAATTAAATAAAAGGAATGTTACAACTGATACCACAGAAATACTAAAGATCATAAGAGACTAAAATGAACAATTATAAGCTAACAAATTGGATGGCCTAGAAGAAATGGATAAATTCCCAGAAACATGCAACCTACCAAGACTGAATCATGATGAAATAGAAAATCTGAACAAACCAATCACTCGTAAGGAGATTGAATCAGTAATCAAAAACCTCCCAACAAACAAAAGTCCAGGACCAAATGGCTTCACTGGTGAATTCTATCAAATAAAGAAGAATTAATACCAACACTTCTCAAACTCTTATGAAAAATAGAAAAAGAAAGAATACTTCCAAACTCATTTTATGAGACCAGAATGCTTATGATACCAAAACCAGACAAGGATGCCACAAGAAAAAAATCACAGGCCAGTATCCCTGATTTACATAGGTGCAAAACCTCATGAGGGCACTGTTGAATTTGAATCAGATCAGCTGTCTCATTCCATCTCCAATAGGAATTGGGAGAATAAAAATTTTTAAAGATTATCTGGATGCTATAGCTGTTAATTATTCACTTACCAATTAAAAAGAGTCATGCTTGTGCTTCCCTGATGTCATGGAGTAGCTTTGTTTTTCTCCTAGTTGATGTGTATGATTTACCTAATTTGGTCTTCTTATCATAGAAGATCTAAAATATACTTTTGTGATATTATTAGTATGTAGATGGTATTTGAAATTACATATATATCTATCCATCTCTGTCTGTCTATCTATCTATTATCTATCTATCTATCTATCTATCTATCTATCTATCTATCTATCTATCTATCATCTATCTATCATCTATCTATCTCTAAAGATGAGATGATCTGGGAAGAGTGTGTAGTGTAACAAGAGAAGACTGAAGATGGAACTTTGGAGAATAACAACATATAAGGGTCAGGCATCTAAAGAAGACATTGTCCTAGAGACTGGGAAGGCATAGCCAACTAGGTGGGAAACAACCAAAGAGTGGAGGGAGGATCATGGAATCCAGGAAAAGGGAATGTTTAAATTTGGTGGAGAAACCGGGGGCATCAAATGCGTTGAAGAGGTTCAGCAAGGTCATAATGAGAAAATACTATGTTTATCAACACAATTGTTCTATTACTTTTGTGAGACTAGAGTCAGTAGAGAAGTGTTGGCAAGATTAATTGTGCAAGACAAATGGCTGAGGAGGGACCATGTAGAAACTATGGATGGAGAAAAATTTTTTAAAAGGTTTGACTTTGAAAAGGAAGGGAAAAGGAAAGAAATGGTAGGGGAGGTCAAAATAGAGTTTTACTTTTAACTGAGAACTACTTCAGTCTGTTTAAATAAGAAGGAATCTATAGAATGGTAATGGTTGAGGATATAGGAAAGGGGCATGATGTCACTCGATGAACGGAGATATCTGAGAAAGCCAGGGAATGGTATCAGATTTATCTCAGAGACAAGGAAAGATAGCTTTCCTATCTTGACAGAAGGAAGGAAACCATGTTGTCTATATATTTTGAATTGAGGAGAGAGAGAATATTTGAGTGCATTTGTGAGTGAGACTCCTCTTTTTTCTGTGATGTAAGAGATAATGCCTTGGCCTAAGATTAAGGAGGGAGGTGGAGGATGGAGGTGTTTTGAAAGAGCCACACTGGGGAATAGGAGAAAGAGCTGTTTAGGAATACATAGATTGTTTGGTAGAGCTGAAAGCCCGTTTATCCTGGAAACTGAATTTGTAGTGATACTAATCTATGAAAAGTGAGCCAGCTAAGCATGCTGTGAGGGCTGGAACCTCCACTGTCTTATTCACCACTATACCTTCCAGAGAACCTGGCACAGAAAATGTGCTCTATAAATATTTTGTAATTTTCTCTCAACACCCTGATACTCAACACCCTGATATAGGAGACGAGGCAGCAGAATATTAGCATGATCTAGAGGGGTTTCTCTCCCTAAATCTGAATGTTTTATATTACTAGATACAGCAGAATGTATTTCTAGATGTGGTTGTAGGAACCAATGTATTTGGAATCTCTCTTTAATACCTCTAGATAAAAAGAGACAGTAACTACCTTTTTTGAATCAGACATTAGACAGTGACAGTGTATATTGGGAGAGGGCGGGCAGGGACTAAGTAAAGAGACATAGGAAAGATAGAAGAATTTAAAGGTTTGGACATGAAATTATGGCTCAGTCATTCTAGGGAATGGTCTAATGAAAAATGTAATAGAAGTTACGTTCCAAATTGTGAGATTGAACTTTGGAGGAGACATTTTAAAAGACATGAAAAGAATGATCAGAAATCTAAACAGAATTCCACGGTGAGTAGTATCATTTCAGGACAGGAGAGAAATACTTTGAGCTTCAAGGAATATGAGTGGTCCAGATGGCGACTCAAGACAAACACAAGGTATCAGAAACTGAGACACAGGCCATAATCCAGTTTCTAAGTGATTAGAGCACAAAGCAGGAACACTAAATACTGGGTACCTAGGAAACTGGGATTGTTTTTATTCATTTATTCATGTGACACATATTTATTGAAAAATGTGTGAGGCACTGTGTACGACAAGCGGGGAAGATAGGCCCTGGAGACTAAGACTACAACACAGTGATCGAAGAATTATAGTACTAAGTTTAGAAATGGTTCAGCAGCAAGAATAATCCAGAATTTATCCATTGTCAAGGTTAGGTTGAACTCTTAAGTAGAATATACATACATCAGCCCAGTCGAGGTTATGGAGTGCTAAGCAAGGCAGTACAGAGTGTCATTTCTTTTCAGTTGCTTTGGAGGATAGTGGTCTAAAATGGTTGCGTAGACCAAGGAAACAAGCTTTCTCAAAGAGCCTTGGTTCTGTGGACCCAAAGGACAAAGTAGTTTCTGGTTAAATTTTACAGGTAAACAAAGTCTTAACCTGCTAAGAAGTAAACTATTTTTTAAAAAGACTTAAGTCACTGCCAGAGCTGCTTTCCACACAGATAACTGACAAAACCGTCATTTCGTGGGAAATGGAAGATGTTCCCCCAACTAGCCTGCAAGATAGTATTTACAGTTTTTTTTATGATGAGTGTAGATGCTCAAAATTCTACCATGCCTGCTCATTAGTCTAGCTTTGAACATATAGGACTTGAGTGTGAATCAGTTCATTAAGATCTTTCTTATTTTGATCAGTGAGGAGAGGTTAAGGAGTGTGCTTTAAAAGAGTGAATCTCTGAGAGAGAGAAGAGAAATGTTATTAATGGATGACTAAGATAATAGAAAGGAAACATATAGAATGCTACCAAACCATCTTAGATTATTTGATAAACTCTGCCTTCTAAGGGAGATAGAATCAAAATTCTTGAGTGGACCCCTATCATCCTATGGTCCTTGAAATGATAACTTTATTTTTGCTTTATGCCAATGGTGTTCTTGCTCATGGATTCCAAATTCCCTAGTTAACCTGATTATTTCATTGTACATGGAGCCCAGTAAAATAATTGATTTCTACAATGTTTGTAAGATGAAGCTCAATTCAGTGAATAAATTAATAAACTGAATAAATGACAAATGAAATAATAAATTAATAAAACTTCAATGTAATATGCCTTTTAATATATTCAGGAGGGAGGGTTTCAGCTGTTGAATGGATTGCAGTTAAATGAATTAAAAACCAAATTTTAAAATGCTCCATTATTTATTAAAGTACTTTAGTGCCTCATTAATCTGTTTTGGATCATTCAGGCCCATAGAGCCTATTGTCAAAAGCTGATAAAAGTGTGAGGAATTGCTTTTCATACCCTGGAGTCAACTGAAAGCAGTTAAAACTTCTTAAGGTGTTAAGATCAAGTCTATAGAGCATAAAGTAAGTGTCTTTGCCACTTGAGAATTTTTAAAAGACTATTTGGAGGAATTATTTTCATATTTAGAGATAGTCATACTTTAAAATTTATTGTTCTTTAAAAATATTTAAAAATGAAATGGAAGAAACTTCTCTATTTTAAACAATTTGTTTCCTCCTTATCTAAAGAAAGCACTTTTAAAGTGAGACACATCAGTGGGCCAACCTGAAAGATTTCCAGAGTTAAGACTCAGTTGCAACTTCCATTTTCTTTTGAGCAACGTTATAGACTCGGAGAGATAAATTATGTGCTCTTGAAACTATGGGAAATTTAAGATCTGATAAATGTTTTAAAATGATTTTACAGGCGTATGTACACTTTTAAATTTGCAACTTCTGTTTTTTTTTTGTGATCTTAGATTAGTCCCAGCCTGTCTGAATTTGGTTACGATATGAAATCAGTAGAGGTCAGATAGCAGACTGAATGACGATGCTCCCTTCTAGACCTAATAATCTCTGGTTCCTTTATAAGAAATGTAGATTAAGCAAAATCATAGAGGATAAAATTTTAATAGCCAAGTACTAAAACAGTCAGAGAAAAAAACCCCCACAAAACTAAAAGATGTATTATTAGAATATCTTTAGATAAATGAATTAGAGATATTTAAAGATGGTAACTCTTTTTTGTCACCTCTAATCAATTAAGAACATGTGCTTTTACTGTGGGATGCTTACACTATCCTGAACATTCTTCAGAACAAGCCATTTAACTGAGGCCCAGGTCTTATTTAACAAGAGTTGCAGATCTAAATGTTGGGAAAATCCATATACCGTCTGGAGTTCTCTTTGTGCATTGTCACCTAAGAAGTTATAGTAGAAATCCTGATCCTCTTTTAGTTACCGCCCTGGCCTCATCCCAATCCATCACAATCTTAGGCTTTGCCACATCTATCAGGCAAGTTACCCTCTCATTCTTGGGCTAAAAACTCTTAGGACCAAGTAATCATTGAACTATTAATGAATGGTCATTTTTCTTGCCACTTGGAGAGGGAGGAGGGAAGAGGGTGAGAAGGTGGGGAAGGAGGAGAATATTCTCTTAAATTTATATCTCTGTAAGCTGCTTCAAATTCTTTTTTTAGACTTGTCATAATGGATTTACAGGTTTCTATATATCAGACTTTGCTTTAGAATACAACTTAGAAATTCAAATAATATACTGTGTAAAATTTTTTAGTTCTAATTTGTCTGTTTTATCATTCGTTCGTTCATTCGTTCGTTCATTCATTCATTCATTCATTCATTCATTCATTCCTGTCCTTATTCCTCCCAAAATATAAAGTGGCTTTCAGGAACTATGCATAATGAAGCAGCATTGTGTTTACCAAGACATATTTGAGATGTTAATAGATATCATGACGAACTGTTCCATGTACAAATTTGTTTGAAATTTTGGTTAAATAAACTTGAATAGATTTCTTTGAATGAAATTTTGGTTAAATAAACTTGAATGGATTTCTTTAAAATTCAGTACAAAATGATTCTTGGGGATGGTATAGGACTATATTTATTATGCAATATTTCCAAAGCACATTTTAAAAGCAATCTTTTTTTCCCCATAAAGCATTTATTAACATATTTAAGAATTAGTGTTCTAGGAAACCCAGTTGGAGAATTAATTAGCTAAAAATAAATTAGTTAATTGCTTAATTAGTTAAAAATAAATAAAATCAACAGCAGGAAAAAGTCAAAACAGTAAATTATATCAGGAGGGAAAAAAAACACTATAATATCTCACATGATTAAGTTGTAAATTTGTTTCTGAACTTCCTGGAGGAAATCTAAAAATAATATGGTTCACTTCGTAATTCTCACTGTATAGGGAGGAAAAAGAATACATCATTTCCTTGGGGGCAGACACACTGTCACTGGATTACGACAAATGTGTTTTAGTTGGATCACATGAGGTATTTGGGTCTTTTTTTGTAACTTTCTTAATGTTAACCTTTGCATAGGTGACAGGAGAATAAGTTGGGTGGATTTTGCCAAAACCAGTGGCCCAGTAATCAGGCAGTTTCATACTACCAGAGGTGAGGTCTAATGAAGTCAAGTGTAGAGCAGCACACAGGTCAAAAAGTTACAGAGAAGTTGCTGGACAATTTCCTATAATCACACACCACCTTCCCCTCCTTAGGGTTTAGTTTGAATATAAGTTTATCTGAATCAGAAACAAATGTTATCTGTCTATCCATCTATCTTTTCATCCATTCATTTATCCATCCATCCATCCATCCATCCATCCATCCATCCATCCATCCATCTATCCATCTTCTATTTATCTATTCATCTATTCATCTATTTAAGGGGATGGTGTGTATGTCTTTTAAGGCATCATTTTTGAAAATCAGGCTGGGATATTTTTTATATGTAGTTTTATATTTATGTGTTTTAAATATAAATAACTCTGGAATAAAACTGTTGACCCAATTACTGAGTCAACAGAATTCTTTATTTGCCTAGGATGTGGGAGTTAGACTATCTTCTTATGGAAAAAGCCCTCAAAAAAAAGTCATTGTATGAAAACTGTCAACTTTCTAAATACTGGGTTGACCAATCCTAATTTTTTTCCAACAGACATAGAACTTGATCACCAGTTCAGTAGTTTATTGATGATATTGTGGAAGAATAATTATATGCTATATTTCTTTATGCCACAAAAATAAATAATTCTTCATTTATCATTCTTTATGAATTATAGCACAGAGACTCAGATGAAAACCTCAGAATTTAGAGTAATTTTTCAACATTAAGAAATGTTAGATATTGATGGGTGAGAACATAACTACAATATCTACTTATAATAATTGTGGGAACCTAGGCAATTGTCTGAATCTCTCAGAACCTCAGGTTTTTTGTCTGTAAAATGGGGAAATATTAGTACACACCTTATAAGATTTTGGTGAGGAATACATAAGACAATACAAGCAAATTCTTGGAGACTGGTACATAAAAATCACTCTGTATTTTTTAGATATGATGATTATGATCAGGTATTTTATGATGGAACATAGACTCACTGACTATTGTAGCATGTACTTTCAAGACTGTATAAACAGCAGACCATTCATTTGTACCCAAATGAGGAAAACTAAGATCAGCTTTCCCCTTCTGTTATTATTTTAAAGGACCGTTGATTATAGTGAAGTGACAGGGATAGATCTATATTAAAACAGCTTATTTTCAAAAGACTCTCTTTTCCCAAGCCTGACAGCCCCAGAGGGCACTGGCATTAAGCATTAAAATTCTAAAATTCAAACTGTTTATTTAATGAGGATTTTGGGTTTTTCAGATATTATAGTTTTATTGTTTCTATGTCAACTTCCATTAAGAATGTCATATTCTCCTCTTAATGGCTGCTTTTAGAATTTATTGTCATTTTAGGATTTGGGAGAATATTAATTGGATTAAAGGAAAGATGGCAGTTTTGATGTAGTAGGTGGGAAACATTAGAAATAAAGGGAACAATGAGAAAGGAAAGAAACAATGTCTGTTATGCATTTTTCTGTGAACATTTATTAAGAACATAGTTGTTACTTAAAATAACCTTACCATATTTGTGTGTTTTCTTATAGATAAAAGAGTCATTCATGGTAGAAGAAGCCCTCAAGGAAAGATCAAGTTAAATAATTTAGTAGAGCAATTGTCTTCATTGCTTATGGGTTCTAAGTAGAAAAAAAAATCGATTAATTTTATATTGAGGAAAGATTCTAAAACAAAATGTTTATGGTTCTATAATGCTTAAAGATTGTTTACCTGGACCATGAAGCCCTGACATGCACTAGGTAATGTGTTTCTGGGGTTCAGAGCGTATAAATTCGATAGGGCACATGATTGACGAGACATTTTAGCATATTATATATGTGATTATGTTTGAATCAACATTAACCCCGTCTATGCCAAGTGGCACTATAGCATCCCAGAAAGAGGTATGATACTACAGTTTCTGGTTACTTCAAAAATTTTTTTAAATGTTCCACAAAATAGTAACTCTCATGAATTGATATAGCTACTTACTGATAATTTCTAAACTAAAAGCCTAGTAGAAAAAAAAACAATTCAACAAAGTGAAAAAAAAATTCTATGTAAAACCATGGAAATAATTATACTGATTATGAGTAAACATTGTTTATATGTGTTCACAGTAGGAGATTTTACAACTACTTATTTCTTTTGTAGAATTTTTAAAAAAGTAATAATCAATCCTTATTTAGTGTTAGCATTTCATTAAGAGAAAGGATGGTTAGTGCTATTGTTTCATAGACTCAGACCTATCATTCGGTGAAAGCCTAATTTACCTGACTTCATTGATCTTTTACTTTCTTTTAAAATTTTCAAATGGAATCTCAAGGAATAAATTAGTAAATTTATCATTCTCTAAAACACTGTCATAAAGACAGTTTGATAAAATAGCTCATTATAATCAATGATGTGAAATATGAGTTCCATCAGCATATTTTCATCAAATGCAGCTACAGAAATTAGTTTGCTATTATCAAAGACTGCGGAATGCAAAAATAAAATTAAGCATGCTATTATACTGGTTAAATTTTAGGATTGACCCAAGCGAATTAAAAAAACAACAACTTGTAGTTACAAAAGAAAATCAAAGAGATCATCCAAAATTAATTGACAAGTGATAATGCTACTCATGTAATGACTTATGTTCAGCTGGACTCTAGGCAACTCTCAATAATGGCTATTCTGTAGTTTAGTTGTAACTTTGATGTGGTTGCAAGAGGAAGTGAGTATAGCATTTATGTGTCCACCATCTTGACCAGGCTCAGTGCATTGTCACTTTTGATGTCTTCATGTTAACTTACAGGCAAAATGCCCTTTTGGAGAGAAGTTGTATTTGTTTAATATGGAGGGTTACCCTCTATTTCTTCTTAGGGAGGTATAGCCAGCCAGCATTACCCGTCACCTCCTGTGTAGGGCCCTGATGACAGGTCCCTGTGAGCTTGTTGACAACAGTTTCCTGCTAAGAAACAGCCCCCTGTATCATATGTTTATTGTTGACTGGGAACATTCCTCAAGTAGTAAATTCTGACACCCCAGTGTTCCTCTATCTGAAGGTAGATGACAAAATTCTTAATTTAGTCTCTAAAACAAAACTCAATCTTAATTCATCTTATTAAAGTACTAAGAACCAAGAGTAAGAGAATGTAGAGGGAAAAGTTTTTTAATTGAAGAATAGCTGGTCAACTCCTAAACTTGAGAAGGAGAGGGACAGGTAAGCTCTGTGAAAGTATTTAGATCTCAGGCCTTGGTCTCTCATTTGCCTTTTTTTTTTTTTTTTTTTTTTTTTTTTGCATTTTCTGGAACGTGCTAACCTACCCTGACCTCACTTGACCAGGAAACCAGAAGTCATTCTGTATGTCTTCTACTAACTAAACTTTGAGTAAGAAGCTTTGTTTAATAGTCTTGTTTAATGTTGGTATATTGATCAGGTGTAATGTCGATTAAATTCTGCAGCACAATGAAACTAACACTGAAATGTTTGGAAAATGGGCAGTTGCATGATGGAAATCAAGTTGAAGGTATTACCTTTGTGCTCACAAGCCAGCATACTTGTTGAAGTATAGCATTAAATATGGTTTACAGTTTTATAAATAGGTATTATAATGTAGGGATTTGATTTTTAAAAATGTATTTATTACTATGTATTTCAAAAACTTAAAGCTTACCAACTGCCTTTATTTATGACCTCTTTTAGGCATGAATCTAAACAGATACAGCCCATTGATTTTGTATCTTTCTGTTGTCATTGTTGATAGTATTTAGAAGACAATTCCCAAGAATGTGCTGAATGGAAATATGTATTATTAACCATATTATTTTCTGGTAGTCTGTTTATTAATGTGTCTGATGCTATCTTTTGCTTCTTGGGAGGTCCTGAGAACTCCCATCCTCATAAGAAACATGTCTCCCAAATGCTCTCTGAAATCTCCCCAAATAACTTCTCCTTTAAGGGTCTTTTATTTTGTCATTGACTAAGGCATTTAGATATCCAGGTAATGCATAAGAGCTTTTCAGTTTATCTGATTAATCCAGGATTAACCAGGCATTTAAAGAAACAGGATTTGAAACATCAACTTTCAGTGTACAAGATGGGGTTATAAATCATCATCGTTCAACTTACCTTTAAATGTCAGTTGCTGGAGGACCTAAGACCTTCCATATTTCAGAATTCCAGTTCTGCTCTTTCCATCACTCCGTGAGTGAAGTGTTGGTGGCTATTATGTTGAGTAGAATGGGAATTGTTTTTTGAGCAGGTAGCTGTGCCTAGAATCTTCACTTTCGATCTCTGGATGGAAGCTCCTGAATAGTGCTATTCTGCATAGTCAAGCCATTTAGATCATTTAAGGCATAGAGAAAGGATGCAGCATATTATTTATTAATACACTAATTGATGGATTTGTTTTCCAGTTTTAGACTTATCAACAGTGCTATTATAGACATTTGTATAGAAATCTCAACTTTTATTTTCATTGTTAACTTTTCATTATGGCAAATTTCAACCATAAACAAAAGTAGACAACATAATGAATCCTTATGTGCCCATTATCCAATTTTAACATTAATTTATGGCTTCCTCTACCTCGTTTACTTTCCCTGTGACTATTATTTTGAAGCAAATCCCTGATGCCATCCATAAATATCTCTAATGGTAAGCCACTCTTAAAAAATTAATTAAAATACTGTTAGCACATTTACAATTTTCAATAAATATCATAAATTTTAAATTCTGTTTAGTTAGTGTCCAAATAAAACCCACATACTGTACTTGATTAGGATAAATATTCTATGTCTCTTTAAACATAGATTTCCCCTCCCCCCATCATCTCTGTCTCTGTCTCTCTCAGAATTCATTTGTTGACAGAACTGGATCATTTCTCCTGTGGAGTTTCCTAGTGTCTAACTTTTGCTGATTGCATTCTCATGTCACACTTTAACATGTTTCTATATTCCCTGTATTTCTTATAAATTGGTAGCTTGATCAAGAAGCTTGATCAGAGTCAAGTTTTATTACTTTATCTTTTTTGAAAAAATACTCCATAGGATGTGCTTTTTTTCCTTATGGGATACATAATGCATGGTTTTCTCTCTTTTTGGGATATCCGATATCTTTGAACCTAATTCATTTTTCTTCACCTCTTTGGGAGTTGAAACATGATGATAGTCCTGTGCTCTATAGCTTCTTCTACTTCAACTGAGAGAAATTCCTCTCATCTACTATTTCAGTTAATAAAAGAAAGCATGATAAATGCTTTATTCTTTTCCTTTACTTACTAATTTCCAACATAGCAAGCTGATTCTCTAGCATCCTTCAAAGGTGACTATCTTTTTTGTTAACATCTTTTTAAAAATAGCATTATGGATTAAAATTTAGTCACATTTGATACAATTCTTTTTTTAATATTGGATACATATATAGTTTATAGTATGGCTCCACATCTACTTCTCTGTCCTCAGAATATCTGAGATTGCCTAGTACAACTCAGAGGGGCATGAACACTGTCCCCTGCCCTTCCCTCCCTTCCTACCCTTCCTCCCCTTCCAGTAGGCTCTCATGCACCTTCTTTTACTAGGATAGAGAAAGAATTTTGCAAGAAACTGAGGATGGGGTAGAGGAGGAAGTTAGATTAGAATATCCTCATCTATTGGCAAATTAAAACTACTTTTAAAGGAGAACAAGAGAACATTTTAGGGAATTGTAGTGGTAGCTGTATTTGTCAAAACTCATAGGACTGTGCATTTAAAAAGCCGAATTCTGTAAATGAATTATACCTAAAAGAAAATCATAATTCTAATTTGCTTTTATTTATTTTTAATAATATTTTTTATTTTTTAGTTGTAGTTAGTATATAATATTATATTAGTTTCAGGTGTACAACGTATTGATTAGACATCTATATAAATCACAAAGTCAATACCCCAGTAAATCTAGTGCCCCTCTGACACCATATATAGTCATTACAATATTATTGGCTATATTCCTTACGCTAGACCTTATACTTCCTTGACTATTTTGTAACTACCAATTTGTACTTCTTAATCCCTTCCTCCCTTTTCATCAACCCTCCCCCAAATCCCTTCCCATCTGGTAGCCCTCAGAATGTTCTCTCTCTATTAGTTAGTTTCTGTTTTTGTTTGTTTGTTTATTTTGTTCTTTAGATTCCACATATACATGAAATCATATAGCATTTGTCTTCCTCTATCCGACTTACTCCATTCAGCACAATACCTCTAGGTCTATCATGAAATTTCTTTTTCCATCCCATTACTTTTAGTCTCTGTGTATCTTTTAATCTGAAGTGAGTCTCTTGTAGGCACCATATGTAAGGGTCTTGTTTTCTTATCTATTTAGCTACCCTATCTTTCGATTGGAGCATTTAATTCTTTTTCCTTTGCAGTACTTGTTGATAAATATGTAGTTACTACCATTATTTAATTTCATTTTTGATGCATATTTTTTTTCCCCTCCAACATTTTCTATAATACTGGCTTGGTAATTAACTCCTTTAGATTTTTCTTGTCTGGGAAGCTCTTTATCTGTCCTTTGATTCTAAATGATAGCTTTGCTGGGTAAAGTAATCTTAGTTGTAGGTCCTGGGTTTTCATCACTTTGAATATTTTGTACCAAGCCATTTTGGCTTGCAGTTTTTGTTGAGAAACCAACTGACAGTCTTATGAGTATTCTCTTGTATGTGACTAATTGCTTTTCTCTTGCTGTTTTTAAGATTCTCTCTTTGAATTTACCCTTTGGCATTTTAATTATGATGCATCTTGGTGTGGGCCTCTTCCCACATCTTGTTTGAGACTCTGAACCTCTTGAGGTTGTATGTCTATTTCCTTCATCAGGTTAGAGAAGTTTTCTGTTATTATTTCTTCAAACAGGTTTTTGATTCCTTGCTCTCTTTTCCTTCTGGTACCCCTGTGATGCAAATGTTGTTATGCTTGATGTTGTCCCAGAGGCTTCTTAAACTATCTTCATTATTTTGGATTCTTTTTTCTTGTTACTGTTCTGATTGGGTGTCTTCTGCTACCCCATCCTGTATGTTGCTGATTCTATCCTCCATTTCATCCACTCCGTTGATTCCCTCTAATGTACTCTTCATCTCTCATATTGTATTCTTCATTTCTGATGGGTTCTTTTTTATGTTTTCCATTTCCATTTTTATGTTTTCTATCTCTTTGTTAAAGTTCTCACTGAGTTCATCTACTCTTCCCCTAAGTTCATTGGGCATCCTTATAACCAGCGTTTTGAACTCTGCGTCTGGTATATTGCTTGTCTCCATTTTGTGAATTCTTTTTCTGAAGTTTTGTTCTGTTCTTTCATATGGGACATGCTTCTTTGTCTCCTCATTTTGGCTGACTTCCTTTGTCTGTCTCTATATATCAGGTAGGGCTCCTAAGTCTCCCAGTCTTAATATGAGCAACTTTATGTAGTAGGTGTGCTGCGGGGCCCAGTGGCACAGTCCTGGGAGAAATCCAACTGCATGTAAAGTTCAGCTGTAGCCTGTGCATCTCCAGGTCTACCTGGTAAGAGTTACCAAGCAATGCACAGATGGCTGCCACCTGTGCTGGGCTTATAGGTTCCTTGAGGGGCTAAGTCAGAAACTGAGGCCGGCTGCCATTAGTGCAGGGCTTGGGGCTGCTCAACAAAAAAGTATAGGGCATGCTGAGGCCAGATGCTGCTGCTTTGGGTTTTGTGAGCCTTTGAGAGATTTTATGAAAGTTCACAGCAGGAGCCAAGACAGCTCATTTGTATGGAATAAGTCACTGGAAGTGGCTTGGGTGGGCCCACAAGTTGGGAGACGCAGTCTCAGGCAATCCCCTGGGTGGAGAGAACTGTGTTATCCACGTTGATGGCCACTCTGATATGGTGGCACCTGCGTCTGCAGGCTTGGAGAGGGAAGGGCTTAATAAAGGAACAATGGCTTCTGTCTGCACCTCTGACTGGGAGAAAGCCAGCTCTTTTCCTGAGGTCCAGCAACTGAGCGCCTCCACGTATGTCCCTGGAGCTCCTTGAGCAGCTGTTCCAGTGCTGGAGCTCAGAATGAGTGAGTCCGTCAGTGAGTAAGGCCAGGTGTGGGCCCTTTAAGAGGAACACATCTGTTCCCCTTAGCCCTCCATCTCACTCAGCCAGTCTCTGCTGGTTTTCATAGCCAGAGGTTGTGGAGACTTCTCTTCCCATCACTGGAACACTGTGCTCAGGTGCCCAATGTGCAGCCTGGACCCCTTGCTCCTTAGGTGGAGGAGGTAGCTCTGTAGCCAAGGTAGCCCTCCTGATTCTCCATCGCCACACGTGGTTGTGGGACCAGGCTGTTTCGTGTGTCCGCCTCTCCTGCCATTTTGAGGTGACCTGTTATTTTTGTCCTTAGTTGTAAGGCTTCTGTTGAGCCAGACCTCAAGCGACACTACGTGCTGGTCGCTCTATAGTTTTGTTGTAATTCTGGTGTGGGTGCTAGAGGAGGAATGCCCAGCCTTTACTTTCTAAGTCATGTTGCAAGGAGCCTCCTTTTAAAAATGTATCCATAATAATATATATTTGTCATATTTTCCAATTATTTGTAGTGGCTTAATAAGAAAATTATTATTAAAATGCTCGAATTTAGGAAAATATACATAACGCTGACCTGATTATGGTGACTTTATGACTTAAGGGCAATATTTCTTTTTTTTATAATGTGAAAATTTGAGTTAGGTAAGGCTCAGTGGTTCCCAAAGTTTGTTGCACATTAGAATTACCTGGGAACTTGAAAACTCTTGATGCCCAGCATGTTTAGGGGTGGGAGCCAGACATCAGTATTTAAAAAGTTTTTCCTTCTTGATTCCAATGTGCAGCCATGACTGAGAACCAATGATGTAGGGTCTTCATTTGTTCTTAACCTTGGCTGTACATTGGAATCATTTGGGGGCCTTTAAAAGAGACCCTGTCTGGGCTGCCCCTCCCCCAATTAAGATTTAAGTGGTCAGGGTTGTGGCCTGAGCATTAGGATTTTTAAAAGCTCCTCAGATGATTCTATTATGAAGTCAAAGTTGAGAACCTTTATTCTATGTAGTGTGCCCTCAAAGGGCTTGCTGTTCCCTTACCACTTCTCTAAAACTATTCTCAAAGTGTGGTCCCCAGACCAACAGCATCAATATTACTTGGAAATGGGTTCTCAAAACCCTCCCCACACTTACTGAATGTGAAACTCAGAGAGTGGGGCCCAGCAATCTGTATGGATGATTGTGATATACAGGTCAGTGTGTGAAGCACTGCTCAGGGAGTCCTGGTAGCCATTCCTCAGTTATTGGTGGTGGTTGTACTCTTCCCACTACCCAAACCTGTGGGAGGCTCCTGGTGGATTTGGCCATTCTAGCATCTGAACCCCAGTTTAAAGAGACATTATTTTGATAGATTTGGTTACTTCTTTGTCCAGGTGGCATTACGAATGATGTGGAGCTCTAAGGATAGTTGCCTCATTCACATAGAGTTATTGTAATGAACTATGGAAAATACGAACAATAGTGTCTTTCGGATGCACCCAGTTACACTACACTGCTGTTAACATGGCCTAGTTTTCTGTGATTCTCTTTTAGAATCTGTAGGTCTTCCTTTGTTGGACATGCTTTGATTAAAAAAAAAAAGGCAAAACTCATCTTGAAAGAGAACCACATTTATAATAGAAAGTCCAGAGACTTCACTGATCCTTCATCACAATGTCTTCTATTTTAACATCACTCCAATTTTAGATTTTATTGTAATGACACTTCATAGAAAGTTTAAAGAGACAGTTCACTGCAACTTCATTTTATACTGATTTAGGAAGACCTAAACACATGCATCTTAGAAAATACTACTATATGAAAGAGTTTTATTCTATGTATGGACAGGATGGGACATAGATCCAATCATTTAAAATCTGTGGTTTCAAGTGATGGTAAAAAACAATAACTTTGAAGTGAACCTATCTTATAGTTTGTTAAAAATAGGCATAAAAAGTAGAACTGACCAAAGATTCTTAGTAAATGAAACTCTAACTGAAGATCAAAAATTTGATTATCTCCAATGTTGTAATGGCATTTCACCTCTTTCTCCAATAAAAGATCTGTAGATTCTGAAACTGAATTACACTTCACCTTTCTCTCCATGTAAATATTTTAATATTTAAATTGTATAATCAACAAGATGGAGCTGTAAAACATTTCTTAAATTTAGCCTCAGCCACCTTGTTAACTATGTACGCCACTTGTATATTTGGACTTGATATTTGAATTTCCCTAACACAATTTCATTTCCTTTTTTGCATTTTATCTTGATCTTATCTGTTTATTTGTGGATTAGTAACAATAATTTAGGAATAAAGAAACTGAATAATAGACTTCAGTGAATGAACTGATGATTGAAAGGAGATTAAGATTTTGAATTGTTACAATGAAACATTAAAACAAATTCTGAAAGGTTAGAGTGTGAAATTTAAATCCCTATGTTCCAAATAGTTTGATCTGAATAATACCTTTAGGTGAATAAAAGAAACTAATTAGCAATTTGATTATTTTGTTAAAATAATTTTTGATTTTGGATGGCAGCTGAGATTAAGAAATTGAGTTGAATATTTTTTAAAAAAATCTTTAAATAGTGGCAGAATTGAATTTAGGGATGATGCCTGTGAGTCAGAATGAAAATCTTTGGTGGCGAAAATTTTTATTCTACTTATTTCTTATATTGAAAGGAAATTGTCCAAACTAAATTGTGAGCTGTAACTTTCATATAAAGAATAAGTACTTTGTAGCAATTTCAGAATTCTGTCTCTGTGAATGAGGTTCTAAGATTTGCTGTTCCAGCTGCAATTTTTGGAGGGCCTGTAAGAAAATTCTCTGGGGTTGCTCAGAATTCTGGCACAGTGATAGGAATGTGACTGTGTAAATAGTAGGTACAGGATTAACTAAGCCTCCTGGGATGTGCAGAACTAAGCAGCCTAGTTTTGTAAACATGGAAACCAGTTTAAAAAGAACCAAAGGAATGTAGATTCTTTTACTGGAGCTAAAATAAAGGTCTACTTATAGTCTTTGCATCTGGGGATGCAGATTTTTGATTAAATTTAATTTTAAGCTAACTTTTCCTTCAGCATGCTGACAGTAACAAAATAATTTAGATTTCTCACCCTTCCTTTGTTGAGCTATGGAAGTTTATAGTTATTGCAAAGAAGAAAGAGGTGTGTTTGTGGGGAGGTGTGTGGCTGCAGGTTTGGACTGGGTATATGGAATATGCAGTGCAGAGAGTTTGAAGAAAACTGTGAAAAATGAGAATAACAGAGGAATTTGAGAATTAGGATTTTAATTAAACTCTTAAAACTTAATATAAATTAAATTTAGCTAAAGAGATACGTTTTCATGGAAAATTATTTTCATTTATTTCACACTATTCCCTTCTAGTCTTTAGGTTCTTTAATTTCAACTTTCATCTCCATCTTTTGTTTAATTTTTGTATCCATAAGCTAGTTGAATAATATTATGGCATATGAAATGACTCAGCTACAAAATGCATAGAACTATGCCTGCAGGAAGGAAGCAGTGTTAGTTGGTTGCCTGTTTTATATCTATACTTCAAGAGTCCACACTGCATCCTTTTGAAATCCGTAAAACCAAGAACTACATTTCTGCTTTGTTTCCTAGTGAGATAATAAATTACATTTACAAGGTTAGGGCTAGTTTCTTTAAAACACTTCTAACATTTTTAGGTCCTAGTTTTTCATGATCAGTGTGCCCACCTTTTATTATACCAGTAATTTTGTTTCAGTAACACATAAACCAAAACCAAAAAGTAAAAACAAAACAAAAACTACCTGCCAAAAAACCATACATACAATAACCCCCTGAAGTGTGTTGAAACAAAAGAAACATGTCTTTGTATCATATTTGAGCCTCCGAAAACTCTTGGACACCTGTTTTTGGCTCTTCAGATGGCCTATTAAAGATGTATTAGTTATCTTTTGCTACCTAATAAATTACTCTGAAACTTAATTAAAATTTGAAAAGATCAGAACAGGTAGGAAAACTGAACAGAGACTGTTAAACATGAGATAGACTTAGAGTAAATATAAATTATTGTACTAAGTTTGAAAAATAAAGTTGAGAAAAGATCTTATAAGCCCCTATTCTATAAGAAATAGCTAGGGAAACTGGAGATGGTAAACTAGAAAAAGTTTTAGGGAGATGTTATAATTTGTCTTCCAATATTTAAAAGCTATCATTGCAAAAGAGATTGGATTGATTTTGTCTAATCCTATAGCTACAAATGAAACTAGGGCTTGAAACTTTGGAAGAAAGGTGGATTTTGGTAAGGGAGAATATTCTAGTAGAGTTGTTCATAGTGAAAATGGACAGCTTGAGAAGTATTTGCCTGCCTTGTTGTTATATAAAGTATTTAAACCTGATCTAGGTGACTGTATACTAGATTAATGGGAAGAAGAATGGCATGCTTTTTAAAGACTTTTGCAGGTCTCAGAGCTCTCATAGTTTAGAAAATCTAGGGACCAATTTTTAGGAGATTAGAGAATCTAAACATTAGATCTTTAAGACAAGACGATATGGCAAGGTCAACGAAGGCAGGTTCAGCAAAGGATAGAAAGTCTGGCTACAAATTCTTAGACATTCTCATCAAAATACTGACCAGCCATAGTGACTCACTGTGTAGAATGCAACAGAAGTGATGCTACAAGATTTGTGAGGCTAAGTTGGAAAAGATGGTATAGCTTCCACAAGACTCTCTCTTGGGATGGTCCCCCTTGGAACCCAGGTTGTGCTCAAATCCAGAATTATATTTACTGAGTGACTTCCCTAAGTCATTTACCTTTTCAAGATTTAGCAGTCACATGGCAAAACCATTCCATCCACATCTCCAGCTAAGGCCCCAGCTGGAAGCCAGCACCAACTAGCAGACATGTGAGTGAATAAGTGAGCCTTCAGATGGTTCTATCACCCAGCCTTTAAGTGCACCGCCCCCCACTCCGCCCCCAAATCATACCGCATGCTGCATGAGATATACCCACGGAGCCCTGCCAAAATTGTTGAGTATTTTAACAATTTTACCCTCAGTGAGGTATGGTGAAGCCAGATGCCAGATCAAGAGAGAGAACCCGGAAAGAGTTTTATGATTTTTGTTAAACTCACAGTTCTGCGGGTGTGTGATGGGGAGAACAGGGCATACTCTGCAGAGTCACTCAGAGGAAGCACCAAGGCCTGTCACAAGTCAGAGGGAGATGGGAGAACTTTGAAAAAGTACCTTTACTGTGATTCTGTGGGAATGAAAAAACAAGGCAGGACAAGAAGGCTGTGGATTGGATAATTTGTATAATATCAGCAAGTTCTGGAGCATAAGGGCTGTCTCTGCTTGTCTGATACCTGCCTCTGGGGCAATTATAGAGAGTTTATAGTGACCCAGAGTGTGAGAGCCAGATAAGAGAGGTGCTTGAGGGTATGGACTTAATTAGGTGCTCAAGAAGAGAAACTGACCAGCCTCTAGCCAGGGCCTGAAAACTGGGTCAAGACAGAATTTATAAAATTAATTAAAAAAAAATTTTAATTAGAGTTGACATTCAATATTATTTTATATTAGTTTCAGCTATATAGCATAGTGGATAGACATTTATATAATTTACAGAGTGATCTCCCCGATTAGTCTAATACCCACCTGGCACTATACGTAGTTATTACAATGTTATTGACTGTATTCCCTATGCTGTACTTCCCTGTGACTGTTTTGTAACTACCAATTTGTACTTCTTAATCCCTTCACCTTTTTCACCCAGCCCCTCAACTCCCTTCCTATTTAGCAATCGCCAGCTCAGAATTTATAAAATTATATTACTGTGAGTAAAACAAATGTTGATATTATTTTAAGCTACTAAGTTTTGCATGGTTTATTATATAGCAATAAATAAATGGGCTACTTTGACTATTGGTAATTGCAAAAGCTCACAAGAAGGAGAGTCTGTTGAGTTCTTCTGGATTCAGGGAAAGTATAATGTCTTCTATTGGCTTGTAGGGCCATTTATAGGACTCAGAAGGGTCTCTGAGCTAGAGTTCAGATTTACTGATTTACTGTGTCAGAACATGGGCCATAAGACCTGGCCTCAAACTATTTCTGTGGCTCTCGTGAAGTCCCAAGGGTGTGTTTTTGATAAGTCCTCCCAGAACAGCAGGGAGAGAGGTGCTTTTTAAATTTCAGAGGAAAGAAGGTCTGTCTTGGTTTACTTTAGATATGAAGGTATCTGTCTCAGTTTGGGTTTCTCTCAATGTAAAGCTTGAGAATAGGATGTGGGTGCTTTATCTGGGAAGTGATCCCAGGAAGCAGGAGTGAGGGAGTGGGAGAGTTAAACAGTGATGGAAGAAAATGCAATATAAGGGGATATAGTCAAGGTTATTGTAGCAAACAAAGACTTGAGAAGCTGACCTCTCAGAAGTATCCTACTGTAGGATAGGAGTCAGAGATATTTATCCAGCCCTCTCATTTCCCTTTGGATTGAGGGCTGTTCCTGAGAACCGCCTCTCGACTGTGCTTGCAAATGGGCTGAGCAGGCTTCTGTGGCAACAGAAAAAGCCTTTTGGTAGAAAGGAGAAAGATGAATGACATGCCTTGATGTGGGACACTGTTACCCTAAGGGTAGTCTAAGTTAATGTGGATTTCAGCTGAGACTGAAGTTCAACATGTCCAAGATAATGTGCTATGAGACACCAGATGTATCTGCCACAAGATTAGCAGAGGAAAGTGCACTGGAATTGGAGTCAAAGGTCTGGGTTCCAGCCCATAATTATACTGAGTAACCATGACAAAGGCATTTAACTCCTAGATTTAGTTTTTATCAGGTGACATTCGTGTGGAAGATATGGAGCCAGGGGCAGTGCATCACTAGGAGAAGTGAACTGGCTGGCTACTGAGCGGCCTCAGGAAGATTTCTCCATAATTCATGGAGACTAGGATTTTCGCTCCTGATGATGGTATCTTCTTCCAAGGCAAGATTTGTAAACAAATGCATGAAGACATATATAAACTAAATTTATTAATTTAGAATAAGAAAGGTACAGGTCATTGGGAATGGACAGTGATATTCTTTGGCTAGGCATATTGTCTTTGTAGGCAAGCTATTTTAAAAGTTTAGTTTTAGTCAAAGTCAGAATGTTAATTGGATATAGGATTCAAGGATATAGCTGATTACATAGTTTGAATTTTGGAGCAGTGAGTTAAGGGCAACCCGATATATCCTTCCTATAATATGGGTATCAGCTTCTCTGATTTATCCAGTGACCTTCATTATGAATGATCCAGTCATTGGCAAATCTCTTCAAACTTGCCTTATGCATATCTGGGATTCAAACAACTTTTATAAATCAACTTTGCATCTCTATCACTATGCATTGTATAGATTTTGCAGAGCAATTCTCAGAAGGCAACTTTTTTTTTTAAACTAAACTTTTTAAGGGGCAGTTCATTCTCTATACTGTCTGAACATGGGTCATAAAACCTGGCCCCAGACTATTTATGTGGTTATTTTAGAGTTTAAATGACACTGTTAAACTGATAGGCATTGTGTGTGTTGTTCTTCACATTATTAAATCATGGAACCCAGTAACTAGTAATGGGTTCTGGCAAGTAGAGGAAAGAGACTGGTAATCAATGAAATAGAAGAGTACTTTTAAAAAGTTTCTATTTTGTTGAGTAGTTAAAGAATTTTTGAAATCATGAATATAAGAGCTTATGCTGTTTTAGTTTTTCATTAGCTAATTGCTATGCTTAAAGCTAGACTACTGTTGATGGAATTATAAATGGATCTTTAAATCATTATGAAGGATCTTATTAGGAATTGTAAGTCTAGGAAAAAGGAAACAAAACATTTATAAGTTTGGGTTTTTTGAACATAAAATATAATTTTTAAAAGATATATTTAGAAGAAATGACACTAATCTGAATATTGGGGGACTTCAGTATTTGCCTTGTCCTGCTGACTAAAAAGTTGTATAACTGGCCAATTACCTCTCTGGGATTCACATTTTCTTACTATAAAAAGAGGACTAGATTAACTAATTCTATTTCGGTTTCAGCTCTAAAAGTTTTACGATACAGTTAAGTAGAATTCTTGGTGGGTTGGGGCAATGGGATTCAGATAACTTTTACTATTTTTTTTAATTTTTATTTCTCAAAGTTAACATTCATTATTATTTTATATTAGTTTCAAGTGTATAGCATAGTGATTAGACATTTATATAATATACAAAGTGATCCCCTGATTAGTCTAATACCCACCTGGCACTATACATAGTTATTACAATCCCTATACTATACTTCACATTCCCATGACTGTTTTGTAACTACCAATTTGTACTTTTTATTCCCTTCACCTTTTTTACCCAGCCCCTCAACTCCCCTCCTATCTGGCAGTCACCAGTTTGTTCTCTGTAAGGAATCAGATAACTTTTAAAAGTCTGAATATTTTGGAGGGAAGTGAGAAATGGGAGGAGCTTTACTTTTTGTAAAGGGAAATCACTAGCCTCTATTCCAGGAAGTTACAGTTCAACATTTTCAATTTTCTGACATTAAAACATAGGGAAAATACTTGAAAGTCTAATAATGGTGAACAACCCTTCTAGTTTGCCTGGAACTGAGAAGTTTCCCAGGAATCGGGACTTCCACTGTTAAATAAGGGAAGGTCCTGGACAAAATGGGATGAGTTGGTTTCCTTACTCCTAACATACAATCTGTATTTATCTTAGTCTGTTCAAGCTGTTATATCAAAAACACCATAACTGAGTGGCTTAAACGACATTTATTTTTCATAATTCTGGAGACTGAGAAGTTCAAGATCAAGGCAACTGCGGATTTGGTGTCTCGTGAAGACCTGCTTTCTGTTTTATAGATAGTTATCTTCTTGCTGTGTCCTCACATGATCAAAAGGGCAAAGGAATTCTGTGGGGTCTTTTATAAGGGCACTTATACCCATTCATGAGAACTCCACCCTCATGACCTAATCACCTCCCAAAGGCCCCACCTCCTAATGTCATCACATTAGAGAATAAGTTTCAACATATGAACTTTGAGGGGGCATAAACATTCAGTCTACGGCAGTATTATTCTATGCTACCCGCTGTATGGCAGTCAAGTGGTAGGAATAGTTGCCACTAATAAATTTCACACTCTACAAATGGTGCATTGTTTAACTGATGAATACAGTTTAAAGTTACAGGCTGATAATATGCAGAAAGGGAGGCGGATTATGAGATAAGAGGACAGAAACAAGTTTTTGTTTTCAGTGTTATGTTTCCAATTATTCCTTTCTTCATGTCTTCAGTATTACTGAGTATCTCCTCGGTGTGAAGCACAGTGCTAATTGCTGAGAATGAAAACAAACAAATAATAAAACAGGAACACCTCTCTCATGAAATTTATTTTAATTTATGTTGTTGTTATTAAATTTGTCTTCCCATTTCTCCTCCAGAACACTATCCCGTAAGAACTTCACACATCATGGATGGTACTGATCCCAGGGCCTAGTACTTGGTAGGCACTCAACAAATATTTGTTGAATTGAATTTCTATTATCCCCTCTGCCTTTTATAAAGAACCTCCTTTTCCTTCTTTGTCTCAAAGGAGTCCACTGATATTTTTTCTCTAGGACTCAAAGCACTTGGCAAACATTTCCCAAGATCTTTATAGCCTGACTCTGAAACAGACAAGAAGTACCCTAATAGCAATTGTACCCATCACTGTCTATGGTCTCTCTTAGTTCTCTTATATCTTATTACTGATGGTTCATTTGAGCTTCCACAGCAGGTCAAGACACAGTTTAATAGTTCTCATGGTTCATTTTGGGCATTTACAGGGCAGTAGTCTCAGGAAATATGTGGACTTCAAAAGTACTTATCAGAAGCAAATTGAGATCAAAGCAAATGGCACAGTAAATACGCCAAGTGTAGCATCATGTTCCATAGCACAGGGCCTATAAAGGTCTCCCGAGGACATAAGCCAGAAAGAGCCACCTGGAGTTGTAATTTTCCAGTCCTTCTGGAGATTTAGGTGAGGTCATCTCTGTTGATTCCATTTTGGAGTTTGGCAGCAGTAAGGGATCTTGGGATTTAACTCTGAGTGTCACTACACTGAAAATAGTACAAAATAGTAAGACATTTATGACAAGGCTATTTGCTTTTTGCAAAATATCTGGAATTGAAAAGCTAAAAATATTACTAAATTAGAAGTCCTTAATTAATTCCCATCACATTCCAGTGAGATAGATGAAGAGTATGTTAATTTTTTTAAATAGAAATGACAACTGAATCCCTTAGTAATTATTGAGTGTCACACATCAAATTTACAACAGTAATATACTCACACAGACATCTAGTATAATAGTACATTTCTTGGTCTCAGCAGGTGCTGAACATTTGAAACTAAACTGTTGGATTTTGCTTAGATCGTAGAGTCACAGACTATATAGTAGGTGCACTGTTTTTCTAATTTACTTATCAGTCATTGTGAACTGATGCTTGCATTTTTAATGGCTTCCATTTTTAATCATTTAGATCTGTCTAAATGATTGTTCCATTTTAGGTAGGCAGTTTGTGGATATGTGTCTTTCTGCTATTGGGCAAACTACTGCACATGGGCAGGAAAAGCCCTTAAACTTGGAAATAGCAATGGTAAAATTATTTTGATAATAAAGCAATAACACCAGCCAGTCCTTTATGCATGTGTGTATAAGTGTGTGTGCACATGAGTGTATGTGTTTCTATCTGTGTATTATCTACTGGATTTTATTATACAACATCAACAACTCTTAAAAAATAACAAAACTGTTTACAATTCTTCAGGGTCTTGATAAGAAAGATGTAGTAGAAAGCAATTAGCCAAAGTAATAATCTTTTCTAGCTACTATTTTGGAGGTAAGCATGCTTTAAAATGTTTTTCTATTCCTCCATCCATTCATTCATCTATCTATCCATTCATGTATCCATCTATCATCTCTCTATCAGTTAATCCATTTACGTGGTTAAAAAATTACAAAGTATAAAAAGTTTACAATTACAAGTCTTCCTTCTATACCTTATCTTCCATGTGCCAAGAACCCTCAACCATAGGTAACCACTTCTCTTAATTTTTTACATATCCAGCTGTTATAGTTAAAGCAATTATATAAAAGCTAATTAAAATGATTTCTTTTCTCCTCCCTTTTACACAAAAGATAACATATTAGAGACACTCTTCTGCAGCTTGTTTTGTCACCTACCAAAGGATTTGGGCAGTCTTGCCTTAGCAAGATATAGAGAGCTTCCTCATAATTCTTCCAGCTGCATTGTACTTCATTGTTTAGATTAGTATTTTTTGAATATTAATATGCTTCAGAATCATCTGGAGGGCTTGTTAAAATACAGATTACTGAGCTCCATTCCTAACTCTCTGAATCAAGAATTCTGGGGTGGGATCTGAGAATTGCATTTCTAATAAGTTCCCAGGAGATGCTGATGCCCTTGTCTGGGGACCACACTTGAGAACCACTGTTTTATTTGTACCATAACATATTTAGCTTGTGGATAGAAAATTTTCCAAGTTCTTGCTATTGCAAACTATGTGGCAATGAATATTCGTGTTCACATAGCATTTCATACAGATATAAATATTTCTGTAGGATAAATTTCTAAAAATGGGTTTATTTTGGTTGAGGGTTATATAAATTTGTAATTTTGATATATAGTGCTAAATTGGTGGTGATTCCAATATGTACTCTACCAGCAATATAAGAAAGTGCTTATTATACTATGCCAAAAGAGTATATTATAAAACTTTTTTTTGCCAGTCTGATAGGTGAAAAATAGTTTTAATTTACATTTATCTTCTCATATAATTAAGAATCATTAGTATTTTTTTCTGAAATTTACTTTTTTGAGTCAGTTGCTTAATAATTTTAGACTTCAGTTTCTTTATCTCTAAAATGGGAATATTAGCAATTCTTAAAAGTTAGACCAAACTGTTATGACACTAAACTCTATTTCTCAATCTTTAATAATTAATTAAATTCCACTTCATTCTATGATGGAGTTTTAAATTCATTTTTCCATTTATTTATTCATGAAATAATTATTCAGCACCTACAATATGTTAAATACTGGGGATGAAATGATGAAATCTTACTGTCAAGAAATTCATTCTACACAAGGGAAGATCAACCTGAAGGGGTTATGTTACAATAAAATGATGGCTATAATAAAGGTACCTACAAAGCCAAAGAGGCACATCAGGACAAGAAATCCTAACTCTCCCTTGGGGAATCAGGGAAAACTTCATGCAGAAAGTGACTTTGAATGGATCCTTATGAAAAGGAGTTGCCAGATGGATGAGTGGGGAAGATGTCCCAGACAGAAGAACAGCCTGTACAAAACCAGTGGCATGAGAAAATACGGGTATTAGTGAACTACAGTAGTGTTAATGTTAAAAGAGTATGAATGGGAGAAGGACCACTTCTATTTTCTATTTCACATTTAGGGTAGGAGAGGGACCTCAATCCTTCAAATTGGCTCACTTCAAACCCCAGACTATATAATATGAATGTTTCCCTCATATTTCCAGTAGCCAGTTTTCTATTAGTTCTCTCATCTGGTCTTCTTTTGACCATAGTGTTTGTGGTTTGGACACTTCTTTGACTCAAATGAAAATTTATTTGAAGCTTTGCTGCATGAACTTGCCAATTTAGTGTTTGATCTACTGCCACATAATTCTTAATTAGAGAGTCAAAGGTTAATAGAAAATAATATAGCAGGTATATGTCTAATGCTGTAACGTTAAGAGTGTATGTTCTCAAGGACTATGTGGAGAAATGGGGAGATGCTCAAAACAGATTATTGAATAAAGAGAGAGGATATAGAGTGTCTAAAGAAATAACAAGTATTGTTTCTGTTATTTTTCATAAATACATCTATTTATCATCTATCATCTGTTTATCAAAACATCCTATTTATTTGGCTATGCAATTTTATATCTTTTTGAAGTTCATGAATTCTCATATGTTTCTACATCATTAAAACTCCATAGAAACCAGTTTTAGACTGTCTTGAATACCATCCATGGTACCATGGGTTGGATGGACCACAATTTGTTTGTTTATTCTTATTCTATTCTTAGACATTTAGGTTTTGTGTATTTTTATCCATATAAACAGTGATAAAAGAAATAAACTAAATTATTAATAGAGTTTATCTTGAATAATGGGATAATGGGCAAAGATGATCTTTTTATGAAAAGAAAGTTAAAAAATCTGTAAGAAAAGATATTTTGGCTACCATAGCAACAATAATAATGGCAATACTTTAAATAGTATAGTTCACATCTATTTAGCATTATTGTACCTGACACTGTGTTAAGATTTAAGAGTCTGACATGTTTTATATTTTGGGCTGCTTAGTTCTCCAAAGGCCACACAATGAAGTCTATGTTGTTATCAACCCTCATTGATATGTAAAGAAAAATGTTGCATTTTAATAGAAAACTATAGCGTACCCTTGAGGGTTATCAGATTCTGACTGTTCCTTGTTTTTGAGCTATTTTATACCTTTTTGTAAATTGCAGGTAACTGATAGATGCAATCTGTCTTGTCTGGTATTTAATTAACTTCTTTCACTGTTACCTACTTATAAATTGGACTGTATCCTGTTGCCTCTCACAAACTGTCAACCCTTTCCAAATTTTCAGTTTATTTCTAGTTGGCTTTAATATTGGGCTACAAACACTCCAAATTATTTCTAAATTTTCTCCCTCTTTTCTGACTTGGCATCACCAAGATCTAAAACCTGACTACCCAGATTCTTATCAGTGGCATAGATGACTTTTCCCTCAGATCTGAGGAAGCTCTGTGAGCTAAAGCCTGATGACTTGACATATACCCTGAAGAACTCACTGCAGCAGACCATGCATAGCCTGGATTTCTCCTTGGACAAGTCATTGTCTGGGTCACTAAGGAAGTCTGTCCAAATGCTCAGGTCATGCATACCCTTATATTTGAGGTAACTAAGACTCTGTACACTATTGTCAAGAGCATGGAAATATTAGCTTTAAGACACTCAACGAGCAGTGCTACCAAATTGAAATATTTCTATCTATCAACCTCTTGGAATCCACTGGGCCAAATACCCTCAGGGGCTAGCTATTTAATATAACCTTTTATACTAATATTTTTTTTCTTTATTGGCATCCCTTTTTTAAGAGGCCTATGAGAGTAGGTCCCTAAAATGACTGAACTTTACCACCACTTCTCAATACATAGATGGTTCAACTATTTTTTTCAGGAACAATATGAACAAAAGTCTTCAGGAAACTATTACTTAGACCTTGCTTTACCCCACCCACTTCTGTGTTGTTCAGCTATGAGTGATATTCATTCATCTTGAACAAAAGAGCAACCTGACAGTCTTGAACTTTACCTGAGCCCTGTGCTCCTGGAAAACTGTGAGGCTAAGAAATCTCCCTACCCTTCTGTGTTATGGGAAATGACTTACTCAAAGAACCAGCCTTCCTTTGTAACTTTGACGAGACTCAAGGATGAACCCTTTGTTTACCTAGGGCAGACGCAGACCCTCATAATCCTTATTCTTTATTTCATAAAGGATTAGCTGAAATATTTGTCCCCATTGATCAAACTGAAGAAAATGCTCATTAACTTGCTTGATCAAACTTTAGTCAGGGTTCTCTCCTCCCCACAGGCTCCTAAATTTTGGCCCACTCTTCAGCATTAGAATGTGTAATGACCCCTTCTTAGTGGATCCTTCCCAGAATCAGCTGACCTCAGAGAAAACCATTCCATAATTAGTTGCCCAATCAGGCTACCCAGTCATCCCACTTCCTCACATCCGGTTCTTTTTAGTGTTATTTACTCCTCCCTGTAAAAGACAGCCTTTTTTTCTGTCAGACCTTTCAGATCCTTGTAGATATCATGGTCATAAAACATAAGTTTTTATCTGCTTTGGGTAAATACCAAGGAGTGTGATTGCTAGAAGATATGGTGAGAGTATGTTTAATTTTGTAAGAAACTACCAAAACTGTTTTTCTAAGAGGCTGTACCATTTTAATTCCCGTCATGATTTTACCTTTTTTTTTTTTAAATTATCCTTTAACAGACAGAGAAGTTGATATAATATAGGTTACACAGCTTGTGGAGATTTCTCTCTACATACTTGCCAGAATTTGGTGTTTTCATTGTTTTGGATTTTGGCCATTTTAGTAGGTATGTACTGGTATCTCGTTTTAATTTGCATTTCACATGCTTATTTGCCATCTGTGTATCTTCATCTGTGAGGTGTCAGTTGAGGTGTTTGGCTCATTTTTTAATCAGATCGTTTGTTTTTGAGTTTTAAGAGTTCTTTATATATTTTGGATAAAATATACAAAGTCCTTTGCCAACTATGTCTCTTGCAAATATTTTTACCCAATCCATGGCTTGTCTTTTCATTCTTATGATGGATTTTTTACCTGATATTTTCAGAAAAAAAAAAAAAAACCCGTGAAAGACTTTGAAATGGTCAAATGCCCCACCCTACAAAAAAGTTTACTAAATGCCCTGTTTATACACTCTTTAGAGTTATATATGTCTTTGAGTTAATTTACAGCTTTGTTAGCATCAGAAAACTGATAATAATTATGATTCTTCTCCTTAGAAATGCAAATAAACTGTGTCCAAAATGTAACTGATTATTGCCTTGAAGATAGAATTCTTTGCCTCTGTTTATAAATTTAGTTCAGTGTTCCTTATTGTCTTTATAAGCTTTAGTTCTTTGAATTATCCTTTGAACTGGTTATAACATCTTACTGGTTTCCTCGTTAATTAATACATTCTATGAAATCTCTGACATGTTCATTTTGTGTTTATCTGTATGCGTCGTGATTTTACCTTTTTTTTTTTTAAATTATCCTTTAACAGACAGAGAAGTTGATATAATATAGGTTACACAGCTTGTGGAGATTTCTCTCACGAACAAGACTTAGGTCATAGAGCACATGCTCTTACTACCTCATGCTTTCAAGTTAAAAGATAAAGTGGAGAAACAAAGCATATTGCCTATTGAGACCAGTGCGCTAATGGTTAAAGCCATTGTTTCCAAGGGCGAACTCAAATGGAAAAGAACAGATAAATAAGTTTATTTAGGAAGAGTTGGAAAACATGCATTTTGCCTTGACTAGGATCTGCCAAAAAGCCTCTCCTAGCATTTGGGAATCAGAGCAATTAGCAAAGAAATCAGGCTGCTCTGCTGGGTTTAAGAACATTTCCTAACAAAGCCTGCTCTGATTATGGAATTCTTAATTAACATTCCTAGAGGGTGGTCACATGTGGCAGGGTGCCCAGGGTGCGGTAGGAGTTACTTTGTTTGAGTGAAGTCTTCTAGTGTTAACAGTTGGATATCTGCAGATTAAGTGCGTACAATACTTGGACAGACAATTGAAAAAGTAATTTTTTGATGCTTTTCCCAGCTACTGCTGAGAGATTAGTTGGGATGTTATCCAGGTTTCTTCACTGTAGTCGATAAAACTTTATGAGTGCAGCACCTTGAGTTTCTACATTATTGTTGATTTAGCTGGGGAAAGAATGTGGAAACACCATTGCTCTTTTATGGGTTGTGAGTCAACTAGTTTAGGCTTTGCTTACTGGACATTGCAAGGAAAATATTGCAGACTATGCAAAACAGTGATTCTAGTTGTGTCCCTGGCATCCATTCCACCTCATTCCATTTTGTGACCTTTATGATCCATGTCTTCCGCATCAGGCTGTGAATAGGCAGAGCCACTCAGGGTTATCTGAGTTCCCTTGCCACAAGGTTGGTTAAGGTGGGAATTCCTGATCTGGGTAGGAGCCAGTCTGTAATGAGATTCCTTTGGCTGCCAGTCGTTATTCAGGAGTGGTCCAGTCAGAGTAAAGTTTAGGGGTTTTGTTCCGTTTTTGTTGAAAACTCTATCATTTCCTACTCTGGATGTGTTCTGTAGTTCCACTTTCTGCTAGCAGTGCTCTTATGCCCCTGGGAAAAGCCATCCTGAAGATCAAGTGTATGTGAATAGCTGACTGTACGCATTGATCTATGACATTTTATATAGGGAACTTGAACATCAACATATTTTTCTATCCATGGGGTATCTGGGAACCAATCCCCCGTAGATACCAAGGATAGTTAAGTTTTTGGAGAGTCAAAAGTTATACATGGATTTTTGACTGCAAGAGTGGGGTGGGGTTGGGACCTTTAACTCTCACTTTGTTCAAAGGTCAGTTGTACTTATATTTGTATCTTTAAGGCAAGGGAAGTCTTTAACGCTTTAAGATTATCCTACCAACACTGTAAGCTCCCTAAAGAGGAGAAACCATGTTTGTTTTATTCATTACTGTATCCTCAGTGTCTAACATGGTGGCTGGTCCCTAGGAAGCATTTGATCATTGATCATTATCTGTTAAATTAGAAGAACAAACAGATAAACAGGAGTTAAACAGTACAGAGTTTTTGGTAGTTTTTTTACATACTTTACCAGGAAGGGGTTTTCATTTCAGAACTCGTGATTATAATTACAGGTTCCAGGGTTTATCTAAGTTAAGCTTACTGGAAATTTTACCCCCTCACCCAGTTTTTTGTTTAACCTTTTCTTTCCTCTAAGTTCCAAAGAAACCCATCATCTACATTTCTTTAAGAAGAAAGTTGTTTCATTTGTAATTATTGATCAAGTATTGGGTTGATGACATCTCTATGCACCATAGGTAAAGAAATGAATAATATATAAAAACCCAAAGAACTATGTCACATTGATTTTTTTAAATCATGAAATAACTTGCAGAGTCAAGGTCCATGTTTTTGAGCAGCCTACATGCTTTTGGTATTACTAGTTCAGTTGCAAATAGCTGAACATAGTAAAGATAGAAGAAAAGAAAAATGTCACTGTTAGCTCCTTTTCTTTGCTATAAGATATTAGTTGAAATGTTAACTTTTTCCATAGCTAAAGAGACAGAAACCATGAATTCAATTCTGCTAACTTCCAAGGAAGACTAGATAAGAACTATTCAATTATAGGTTGCTTATTTATCTAATTCTCTTGGAAGAATTTGCTTTTGGTGAAACAAATCACCTGTTGAAGAAAAAAAAAAGCCATTTAAGTGATTAAAATCTACTTCAGCTAATTTCCTCTTTAACTTATTTGTAAGCAGGCAAGAGCTGATAATTGTAATGAATAGTTCTTATGGGAAACTTCAGTTGACATTTAGATCTCATTAGACTTTGAAAAACTTCTGCCATCTTGTTGTTTTTGAGCTTTTTCGCTGAATTACAGTGTCAAGGTAGGCTGCAGTGCATGCATGAGCTTTGAAGCTTTAGTGTTTGGAATCCAGCTTTTCCATTACTAACTGTGTGAGCCAGGACAATTTAAAATTTTTAAAAATCTCGTATTTGCAGTTGTAAAATGATTGTCACAACAGATTGTTATGATATTAAATGAGGTAGTATAAAGTGCTGAGGTTAGAGGTGTAAATTGCTTAACAATGTCTGGCATATGGTGAGAACATAATAGTAGGTAATGTTCATTATTAATAAGAAGCTCTGAAATGATAAAGCTGAGTGGATGAAGAGGGGGAGCTAAAAAAACAAAGATCAATTTCCTCTTTATAATTAACTTATAAGTA
>NW_011888782.1:7296602-7339761 GCF_000151845.1 Pteropus vampyrus
CTGGTTTTTGGGACTCTCTGAGCTTCCTGGGGTTTTATGTCTATTTCCTTCACCAGGTTAGAGAAGTTTTCCATCATTATTTCTTCAAATAGCTCTTCAATATCTTGTTTTCCTTCAAGTACCCCATGACACGGATATTTTTACATTTAATTGTGTCCCATAGGCTCTTTAAATTATTATTATAGTCTTGGCTTCTTTTTTTTGCCATTCTGATTGTGTCCTTGGCTTCCCCATTCTCTATATTGGTGGTTCGATCCTCTTCTTTATCCACTTTGTTTATTTCCTCTAATATACTCTTCATTTCAGATAATGTGTTGTTCATTTCTGACTGGTTCCCTTTTGTAATTTCCATTTCCATTTTTATATTTTTTTTATCTCGTTGTTAAAGTTCTCACTGAGTTTATCTACTCTTTCTTTAAGTTCATTGAGCATCTTTATAACCAGTGTTTTGAACTCTGCATCTGTTAGATTGCTTGACTCCATTATTCTTGAATCTCTGTTCTGTTCTCTTATATGGTTTCTGTTCCTTTGTCTTTGCATTTTGGCTGCTTTCTGTGTCTGTTTCTATGTACTAAGCAAAGCTCCTAAATCTCCCTGTCTTATTACTGTGGCTTTGTGTAGTAGGTGTCAAGTGGCAGAGTCCTGAGAGGGGTTCAGCTGAAGGCCAAGTTTAGCCCCCTGGGGTTACCTAGTAAGATTCAGCAAGCAATCCACAGATGCTGTGCTTATAGTTGCCTCAAAAGGCCATGCTAGAAACCGAGGCCAGGTGCCACCAGTTCAGGGGTTGGAGCTGCTCAGCAAGGGGCACGGGGAACTCTGAGGACACCACTGTATGTGGCTTGGGTAGGGCCGAAAGTTGGGAGAGGCGGAGTTTCAGGAAATCCTCTGAGAAGAGCGACCTTTGTTATCCAGTTTGATGATGTCTCAGCTATGGCAGCGCTGTGTCCTCATGCTGGGAGCGGGGAGGGCTCAACAGAGGGACAATAGATACTGCCAGCACTTCTGCCTGAGAGAAAGCCTTGCCTCCACCATCGCTCCGACAACTCAGTATTCCCTTGTAAGTCCCTTGTGCCCTTCGAGCAGCCAACCTGGTACTGGTGCTCAGAGTGAATAAGTCCATCATCACAAAAGTCTGGTTGTGGTCATGGCCCCTTTAAAAGGAACATCTGTACCTGCTTACTACATCTGCTGGGGCCTCTGTCTCACTCATCCTCTTGGAACTGGGCAGCCTCGTGTCTCCCCTCTCTCCTACCTCCTACTGTTGCAGAGTGATTTCTTATTTCTCTCCCTAGTTGTAAGGCTTCTGTTCATTCAGATCCCCTGCAACTCTGCTTGCTATTTGCTCCATGTTTCTGTCACAATACTGGTTTGGTTGAAAGAGGAGACGTACAAAACCTCTACCATATACGCCATTTTGCCTGGTCTCTGGAATTGTTTTTTTACAAGATATCTTATCTGAGGGGTCAGAGTGTATAATACTTCTAGAATAAGAACATTTAGTTCCAGTGGAGAATTAAAATCTTGTTAATGTAAATGTCAACTCAATTCTTCCTCTTGGTGTTTTAAAGTGTGTATCATTTAAAGGTGAAGAAAGCGTAAAATGGAAAAAGAAGTCACTGCAGGACTTAGTATAGATGGTGTAAGAAAATGTGGGAGAGAGAATGAGAAAGGAGAGATAAAAATTAGTAGCTTCTTGATAGGGAATATATATATAGTGAATCACATATGTTATTGCTATATTGTAGGCATACCATTAACCTCAATTTTTACCCTTTTTTGAGGCTGGAGAATATGTAATATTCTTAGACAAATAAGTCAACTTTTGATTTTCTATGTAGAGGAGATAGTATAGTTTATAAAAAACTGACTTAGGTATGCTTTAGAAATTTTTGTTGGGTGTATGTGAGGGGAACAGTTTGGTTTACTATCTCAAAATAGTTTGTTCAGGCTAATCTTAAAATTAGTTTGCATTTTAGACACACATCATTTGTTTCTGCCACTAAGAAGACTATGTAAGGCCAATTTAGATGGATTTAAAAGTATGCGAAATAATCCATACTCTAAATGATCTATGTGCAAAGAGAAATAATAGGTAATACTCATTTTTATTTATTCAGTACTGTGCTTTGAGTTTATACTTAATTTCTTGTTTATAGTGGAATAGCTAAGGAATTTTCTCCTGTTCTAGAAGTGACTTAGCTTAGAGGTAAAAAATTGCCATATGTTACTGAAAGAATAGAGTTTGGAACCTCTGCTCTCACTTTAAAAATATTTCTTAATATCCTAACAATGTGTTGATTAGACAAAATAGAAGCCTGTCTTAGAGAATGAGGGAACATCCTGACCAGAAATAAAACCCTGAGTAGTCAAGGCAACAGCTGGTACCTTAGAAATTGACCCTTTTATATTTCTCTTGCTTTATAATTTTTCTTTATAGCACCAAAATGTGTTTTTAACTATCATTTCTGTCTTGATGACCAATCTTGTCTTTATCCTTGCTCTCTCAGGACTGGTTTCTAAAGTTGCCTCTTGACCACCATCATTTTATTCCTCTGGATGAGGGAGACTGGAACGAGAGCAGGAGAAAGCACAAAGCTTTTATTGTTCTTTCTTTGACTTAAAACAGTCTTAAAGAAGCCTCTGAGAAGCTATACACTCTCATGATCAAAATTCCTGGTTCTCTAATCTACTCAAATAGATGTATTTCCATTTGGGGAAGAGTCTGTCTATACTACTTTCCTTCTGAGAAAGAGAATCATTTAGCTCCTTCTGAATCTATATTGTCAAGGAGTTTGCAAATTATAGGTAAACATAGATGTTATTTTGGCTCATTGTGCTCTTGTTAAGTGTATTCTGTTGGAAGGTATTATGAGGGCTGGGGAGAGAGAGTGAGAGAAAGAGATTAGTTGGTATCTGCATTTCATAGACAGCTGAGGCTATGGTCAGAAACTCTTTAAGTTGTACATCCAAATATAATATCTGACATAGTGGGAAGAACAGGGTTCCAAGGACCCCAGAAGAGGAAAGGTAGGAGAGCTTGTCAGGGTTCTTACAGTTTAACTGCAGACCTTAAGAACAGAATTAACCAACAAAGGGTAGTGATATTTGCTCTAGAATCTCAGGAAACACAGTCAATAAGACTTCAGACTGAATGAAAAGCATGTAGACTGTGATTGAAGAAGCATGAGTTTTAGAATGACACAAATTAGCTTGAAAGTAGTGGTTCTCAAAGTACGGCCCCCAGACCATCAGTATCAGTATTACTTGGGAATTTGTTAGAAATACAAATTCTTGGCCCCAACGCAGACCTACTGAATTAGAAATTGGGGATAGGATTCAGGAATCTATGATTCAATAAGTCCTCCAGGTGATTCTGATGCATGCTAAAATTTGAGAACCACTATTTTAGCCTGCCTGTCCCTATAACACGTTGCTCTAGGACTGCAAACAAATGAATGTGTAGATTGTGGATGTTAAAAAAAAGTGATGATAGAACCTGGAAGGGCTTTGCTGTCACATTTCACTATTATAAGACCTGAAGTGACCCCTTTTTTGGGTGCTCCTTTTTCTTGTCAAGCCTTGGCTATCTCAGTCTTTGTGGCTCGTGGCAGATGCCATCACTTGCTATTTCACAGTGGAACTGAGCTGTCCAAAATGGTAGCCTATACATGGCCACATAGAGGTATTTAAATTAAAATTAAATAAAATAAAAATTTAGCTCCTCAATTATACTAGCCATATTTCAACTTCTCAGTAGCTACATGTGGCTAGTGGCTACTCTGTTGGACAGTAGATTTAGACACATTCCTCTAAATCTACAAGTAGTAATTGCTAATTTCTGTGGTGTAAATACTCCTACCATGACCAGTTTTTAAGCTACCACCATATATCACATAACAGCAAGTCGGAAAGGGATACATAAAATCAGTTCTGAGAGCCAATATGAATTGCTTCTAGGAGGAATTCTTCCTTGATGGCAGAAAGTGCAGACTCTGTCTTCTACATTCTAATTTCATTTTATGAGACTGGTTTTCCAAGAATACAATATTAATAGCATATTAAAAGTGACCAATAAGTTGATCACGTTAACTCTATTTTAGGTATAAAGTGGGAATATATAATATACAATTTAACTTACAAAATCTTTTCACGTCAATGGGAGAACTACTCAAAGTGGATTGGGACCAGTGTCTTACAGTGCGTATGTGCTCAAAACTGAATCTTACAAGATGTTAAGATGTGTATATTCTAGTCTGATTTTTATATTGAATCAACAGTGTTTCTCCATTAATTATTTTTCTAAAGTGGAGGTTTTTATAGTCATATCTGGTTGTGGATAGTTAGCTGGCAGGATTGACTTGCTCACTAATTAAAAATGGAAGAGTTGTCTTTGATCTTGGAGGTCATGAGTGACTTGTGAATATGCTGTCAAAGGTGAGCAATGTGCCTAACTCTAAAAATATTTGCCATTTTATTTTTTTGAATTTCTTTAAAAAAATTTTTCAATTACAATTGACAGTCAATATTATATTAGTTTCAGGTGAATATTTGCCATTTTTGGAGTGCTTAGAAATTCTTCCGAAAGATGGAAAATTATTCTTTAATTGCAAGCTAAACAAAAGCCAATTGATATATGCAGCCTGGGCGAGTTTTTCAGTATCATAATCAGACTTGGAAAAAAACCTCTTTTTTTTTTTTGTTTAACCAGTACATTATCTAATCTAAATGTGTGTTTGTGTGTGTGTGGTGATGGTGGGGGTTTATGGTCATGAGTGATGCTCTTGCCCCACTAAGCTAACAACTCATCTGTTAGACAGCAATAGATTTTAGTCTATGGATTTCACACCCAAAATACTTGGAAATGAGAAAAGAAATCATTCTTATTCTGTTGTTTCCTTTTTTGAAAAGGAAACCCCTAGCTCTGAGTGCCTGTTACTTATACTGTGTTAATTCTGACAATCATCATTGGATAAGAATTATTAAACTGATAATCTTGTTGAGCCCAGTTATTTTTGCAGAAAAATTTTACACATTTGTGTCAAATTGGGTCATTTCCCGGCCCTTGGAATTCTGCCATTTTATGCAGGTCCAGCTGGAGCTGGGCGTTCTTGAATGATAGCTGCTAAAAATTAAATCAATAAGTAGTGTCCAAATGTCAGAGAGAGTGGTACGAAGTGGGGACAGGTTGAGAGAGCATGCATGGTTTAATTCTGGGTAGTCAGAGTTGAAACTTGACTTGGAAAAGAAATAAGTCAGCATCTTTAATCCCCAAACATTATACACCATCTAGTCAGTAGACTTAGTAAAGGTCAAGCAATCAATATGGTTGGCATTAGCAGAGATAGGTTACGGGAGGTGGTTTTATTCCTTGAAATAATTTTCATTCCAACATATAAAACGTAGGAAGACTGTCAGGTTGCTTAAAAATAAAGTTTTACATTTGTTGGGCTGATCGTTGGTCAAGGGGCTAAATTAAGAGATGCAGTGGACTTGGGAAGTGATAAGGGGATCTCAAATTGCTTCCACGTTTGTCTCTGTTAAGGGTTTAATAATTTGAATGTGCACCTATTATTTGGGGAATGTTGGGCTGTTGGGTATATCATCAATCCAGCAAGATGGAAATACCAGGAGAAACATATTGTGGTTCATCATATTGTTAAACTAGTCTTTACTTATACTAGAAAAAATAAAAAATAAAAAGGAACAAGAATAAGTTTTTTCCCTTGTTCTTTTTAAAATCACTTGGAATACAGTAAAGATAACTGGTGAAAATATTAGGTTCTCCCATAAATTACATGTATAGATTTGCGAACTATGGCAAGAGGGACTTATATTTATTACTTATATATTATTTCTAAAGAGGTAGCAGAGCAGCTATGAAATGGAAAGAAATGAATAAAAAACTGAGAAGGAAGGGAATATGACTTGGTTAAACCTAGTAATTTGAGAATTAAATATGAGCATATTCAAAGAAGAGAATTCAGCATGGCCACTCAAAAGCCAAAAGCGAAAAAAAAGTTCTTGAATGACTTCTTACAAGTAAAGAAATTTCCAGATAATATGTGTGTTTTTATTTTCACCCAGAAAGACTCCTATTGCAATTACGAAATTAACCTGTGATACTCTATTTTTTAAATTTTATTTTGTCACATTTTTCTAAAAAAAATTAAAAAATATATAGATGAATATATATTTTTGATCAATGATTGTGATATAGTAGGAGAAAAAATTAGGGACATTTTCTTGCTTTTTCTTAAACTCTAGACTAATTTAGAATGAAGTTTGGACCAGGTAGCAATGAGAAATTGATGGCAGTAAGTGGCAACTCTGGTATTATCTCTTTAGTTAGTTGGGGTGTTTCAGATCTCATAGGGAGAACAGTTGTCCTTAGAGTTTAAGAATTTCTTCTTTATTAAATCTTACCAGGGCAACCTAGAGAGCACTGTTTGTAGATCATCTATTGAGAAGAGTATATGTAAAGAAAGAGTATATTGGAAGTTACTTAGATTATATTGATTCTTTGGGCCTATAGTAGCTTCTATTTGTGGCCCCAATTCTTTAACCTGTCTGTGTATCCACACCCTTTGCCTTGACTGCATTTCCTCTCAATGAGAAGACAGAGTCTATTTTCCTTGAATTTGGACTTGTCTTGTGAATTGCCTTAGCCAGTAGAATTCAGCAGAAGTGACAGCGTGCCATTTCTGAGCCTTGGTCTAAGAAGGCATTGTGTTCTCCATTTGTTCACTAGCTGAGAACAATGCTTTCCTAGTCTGCTGGGTGATGAGAGGCACAGCCTCAGTTATGTGAGACATGTGAGAGATTTCAAGTAATATCAATCAGCAGAGCTGTCCACTTGACCACCCCAGACAAGAGAGCAATAAATGCTTAATGCAATATTCCACTGATGTTTTGTGGTTGTTACACAGCACTATTGTGGGAATAGATGGCTGATAAATGAGTACTGATTAAATCTTCATGGAACTCTTGATACTTTATTAAAATAAACAAGAAGTCCTTGAAGTGACAGGCTTGCTTAGCCCAAGCACCTCCCACAAGGCATTTATCTACTGAGCTGATTTGACTTGGGGGCAAAGCTTTTGGCTCTCTGCTTGGTATTAGTAGTATGCAAATGTATTTGTGACCCTCCAAACCCAACAGATAAACGTCTGTCTAGAAGTTATCAAGTTAATACTCACATAGGATCTCCTTGTATTGGCATTCTTAAAATTCCAGCAAAGAGCTTGCTTCCATTGGAGATTAGATGTGATTTAATAATGGCTAAGGACTTATCTGTACTTGTCATCAAGACAGAATGAGCAAATGCTTCCATAAAATATATTTGGGGAATTTAAATACAGACTATTATTATTATTATTACTAATTATTTTTTTTTGCCAGGCCCATTTCTGGTAAAAGAGAATGAATCAGTGTGCAATTTTTTGTTTTTGTTTTTTTAAAGATTGCCATTCTATTGTCTTCTGGCTTTTTTATTTCTACTTCTTCCTTTTACTAGAGAAAACAATGGAATTCTGTGGAAACCCCAGGGATTTTGAATCTCAGAGGGACAGGCCTTTACCACCGAAGAGAAGGAGAATTTGATTGAAAATAGAGGCTATTTATGATTCATTCAGAGGAGTTTTTCCTCTCTATCATCTTATTTGCCTAGTGATTGGATCCTAAGTGGCTCTTTAGAGCTCACTGTGAAATGACTTGCTTCAGCTGCACTATATCCTTTTCAAATATTTTCTAAGGACAGACACCCTCCCTACAGGTTTCTCAGCTGCAATGATTGTCTTGTCTGGGGATTGTATTCTGATTAACTTTAGCTTCTTTACTGCTTCAGTGGATTCCAAATTTGTCATGGTTAAAAAAAGATTCTGGGCTAAGTGGAGAGCCAGGGGAGGGAGGGAGAAATTGGAGGGATCGGTTTATGAACTATATAGATGTTTAACCAATGTACTGTATACTTGAAACTAATTTAAATAAATAAATTTTAAAAAAGACTCTGGGAAGTTTTATAAAAGAAGTTGGTGAGAACAGGGCTTAGGATTTGTTCTGCTGAGCAACCTTTAGAATCTGGCAGGGGTCTGAGAGGCACAGAGAAGAGGTCAAACATAATTCAGGAGTTTTGCAGAAATTTCCGTGGTCATTGCTCTGCAAGGTGGTGTCCCCTCCATCCAACTGAACTGGAAAGCAGTCCAAAGCATGTAGTAAGTTCATACAGCCAGCAGGGGGCAGGAGCACCCTGGACATAAATCACAATCTCAGTTGCTTGAACCAGCCATTGCACACTGTTCTCAAAGCCAGTTGGTTCTGAATTCTTCGCAAGCCTTTCTTTTTGTGTAATTTTTGATTTCAATTTCTTCTGCTGATAGTACGGGCAGTAGAATCAGTCGGCCTGGATTTGAAAGCTGGCTGTTCTACTTGCTAGCTTTGTCATCTCTTTGTGCCTCAGTCTTTCTCATCTGAAAAATGGGAAAAGAACAATTGTAAGGATGTTGCAAGGATGATTGCATTAACTTATGTAATGCATTTAGAAAAGTGCCTAGCATTTCATAAGTACTTGATAAATATCAGCTAATAATAGTACAGCCTTTCCCTTTGCCTTCTTTCCATCTTCCCAAATCTGAAATGTAAAAATAAATTAATCTGATGATAGGTTTGGCGGGCTGACTCTTCTTCATTCTTTAAAACTCATCTCAAAAACACAATAGCACCTCTATGACATTCCTGCCAAAAATGCTTACTCTAAGTCTAATAATGAGAAAACATCAGACAAAACTAGATTGAAGAACATTCTACTAAATAAATAGATTGTGCACTTCAAAAATGGCAAGGTCACGAAAGACAAACTGTTCCAGACGGTAGGATACTAAACAGACATGACAACTGAATGCTGGGAATTTCTTTTGCTATAATGTACACGTTAAGACAATTGGCAAAATGTAGATAAGATCTGTAGATAAGATAGAAGTATTATATCATTATTAATTTCCTGATTTTGCTAATTGTGGGCTATGGAAGAGAATGTTCTTGCTTTTAGGATACACACAGTGGAATATTTAAAGGGGACGTAATCTCTACAGGTTACTCTCAAATGGTTCAAAAAATTTGTATGTATGTAATATATATGGGAACATATTTTGATATAATAATATTTAGTACATCTGGATGAATGGTATATGAGAACTATCTATATCATTCATGCAACTTTTTTATAAGCTTGAAATTACATAAAAATACAAAGTTAAAAAAATAAAAATCATAAACAAAAAAGAAAATAAAATATCCCAGATACCTCCTTTTCCAAGTTTTCCCTGATGTTTCCCTGCCTCCACTCTTAGCTGGTTTAGGTGTTCCTGCCCTGTGTGCCTTTGACCTACAGTATCCTATTTCTGTGACAACACCCATTATACTGTATTGTGACCTGTTTATGTCATTAAATTGTGAACCTGGGCAAGGAAGCAGGGACTCCATCTCATTGTTCACTTTTGTATCGGATGAGCCTAGATAATATGTGGTACAGAGAAGAAACCCATTATGGATTTGCTGAGTGATAAGGTAGTGGAACATGGCTTTATATCAAAGGTTTGATTTTTTTCAGGGCCTGTTGCAAATTTTAGGCTTGTTTTTTAGGTTTTGTAGATGGGATGTAGCACAGGTTTAGGACTCAGCACAGCCAGTCAGAGAGCTGAGTTCTGTCACAGCATGCACTAGGGATAGTCTCCTCAGTTTATTTATACCTTACTGCTGTGATTCTCTAGCTCAGCTCAGAGACACCCTGGGGATAGAATTTGAGCTACTCGAAAGAAAGGCAAATAATCAGTGGACTTTCTCTGTCTAGGCATTTAACTTAAGGGAATTCCATTGTATGTGCTCAATGCTAAGTATGTTTAGTATTAAAAGAAACATATATTTCTTACAGTGTGGCCCTTGAATGCAAACCAAATTTCATCTGGTGTGCAATTGAAGAAATAGCAATCTGAACTGAAGTTGAAGGCAAAACTGACTATAAGGGCATTAGTGAGAAACAGGATGTGTGTGTGTGTGTGTGTGTGTGTGTGTGTGTGTGTGTGTGTGTTTCTTACTTGTTTTCTTTCTTATGGGTAATGTTTGGGATTTTTTTAAGGGCACGTTTGTCTATATGCAATGAGCTGATATTAGAATGTAATGTCAAAGATGTAACTCACTGCTTTGTGATCTCTATAATAATTTACTCTCATAAGAGTGTATGCATTGTGGTCATTACTGCACCACTAGTTTTATCTAATATTAACTTCCAAGCTAGATATTCTGCTATTTGACAAAGATAACAATGGAATACAAAATCAATTTAACTTTTATTTTTACTGGAAGCCATAGAAATCTATCCAGGAAAAATTCAAATGTGTGCACATGACTCTAGAAAAAGAACTCAGCTACAGATTGTAAGAAATGTAAAACCAAATCAGATTTCCTACTGAGGTTCTTTATCTATAACCTGGTAAACTGGAGCTAATCCATACATTGTCCTTAGGAAGGGAATAATCTCTGTAAAGAAGAAAAATTGGCTTTGGTCAGTATGAATAGATGAAGAAAAAGTGTAACTCCCCACACCTAAAAATAGCTCCCTCACATAGTCCACCAATAAGAGATTCATTTGAAATAACAGGATCTTCTAAAAGCTGCTATGAAAGTTAAGCTTCCTACTACCTGAACTTTGGTACGAATTGGTTTAGTCAGGCATTTTGATTGCTTTTCCTCTAACACCTAGCTGAGAAGATGAAATAGTGGTCTTGTTTGGAGGAAATTGGAGGAGGAGGAAGAAAGAGCAATTTTAGAGCAAGAGATATTTTTAGAAAAGGTGCTGACCAGGGGGAAAGTGCTGAAGTGGATGCTTAGGACAACTGCAAACAACTCTCCTAGTTCTTGGAATTTGAGTAACAGAGGTAGGAGTTGGAGCAGAAGTAGTCAAAGCTCCAGGAAGAGAAGGATGAAGTAGCCAAAGCAGACATTGACCACACAGCAGTGGTGGTAGGAATCCTGACTGGTACACCAGAAAGTAACAAGTCATGGTTCTGCAATTGTTTGCCTTGAAGAATTACCCGGCTTATTTCTCTCGAAGAATAACTGTCTTATACATCAGTGTTTATCTTAGAATAGAGTATACCTATGTTCATGCTCAATAAAAGCTTATTTAATTAAACATATAATGCTCCTGACATCTTTCTCATACTTATTGATACTTGTCCAGGACCTTACCCCCTGGAACGTAATTTCTCAACAAAGTTTGCAAAGTACTTGGCCAAAACTAACTTCCACTAAACTTTAAAAATAAAAGAACAAATTTCAAAGCAACCAACTGAATAATTCTATTTTATGAGCCATCTCTATAAATGGTTCATTCATCTAAATGGCATTCATTCTCACATGGACACTCGAGAATTTTAAGACAGATGATGGCTATTTCTCTAAACCTTAAAAATCCCATAAGACAGGAGCAGCAGACAGAAAGCTTTTATTTTTGTCAAAATCAGTCTTAACTTTGGTGTATCGCAGTGGCTGTGTGTCATTGTCAACATTCTTGTCCATGCAGGCAGATGTGTTTGGTCCATTCAGCCATCATTCTAGAACTAAGAGTCTTTGATGTATAAATGAAGAGTTGACGAGTAGTGAAAGTCAGAACTAAAAATTAGGAAGAAAGATGCCAAGAAATGGCTGAGAGGTTAACATGGACATAGACCCTGATTTTGTTAAGGGGATTGTAAGGAGGGAGCAAAAGGGAGGAAGTCTCTAGGGAATGAGTAATAGGTCACAGCAGGGCATATACTTTTGCAGATTTCTTAGTTGTTTGTCACCTATTCACAGATTTTCCCTGACAAACTTTCAGGATAACTTCTTAGGGGAAATATACTCTTTGTGGAGGGGTGGGTGGGGGATAAAAGTCTAAATCAGGCTTAATACATTGGTGAGTATATTGATGATCCAGTCCAATCTACCTTTGCTGCCCCTGCCTTTATTCAATTTCACATTTTCTCCCCTTTGGACAGCTTATGATCCTGTAACTGCTGACGTTGCCCCTGTGTTCTGCTTCCATTGCCTCTCTTCACGCCTTCAGAATCTTCCCCTACTCTACCAACCACAGGGAAATTTTTCTTAAATGCAAATATTATTGTTTGACAGCCCTGCTTAAAAGATTTCAGTGACTTTCTATTTTCTGTGGAATAAATCTCAAAGTTTATAGCATTAAGAACCTTTATATTCTGTTCCTCCAACCTTATCTCTTATAACTTCCCTTTATTATTTCTAGCTTCACACTGTGTCTTTATAATTTATATCTCCAGTTCTTTATATATGCCTGACAAACTGCTACTTTATCATTTAGAGGAAAAATCAAGATTTTTTTTGCCAAAAATCTTTGGCAATCCCCTCCTTGGATCCCTACCTCCTAACTCCAATGAGTAGAGGGAGTATATTCATTGACGTTGCCACTCCTTCTCGTTTACATACCTAACTACATTTTTTAAAAACAAATCTATTGCAGCAGTTTGTGTACTTATCTCCCCTCCTAGACTGACTTTCTTCAAGGTTGGTACCTCATTTATTTTTGTAAATCAAGGACATGGCACATAATAAGTGCTTAACAATTGTCTATTGGATGACTGAATGAAGTTTTCATGCTTAAATCCCAGGGTTTAGTTAGTAGCTCAAGTAAGCAAAATTGAGGATTGTTTACGAGGAGTCAGTCCAGCACTGGGCTAGGTCCCCTTTGGGGGTTGGAAAGTGAGGGAGACACTGGTTGAAGAAGGGTTTGGGCCAGTCACAATGTGGGTTTAGGGGAAAATGCATTTAGAAAGACAAACAATAGGTGGTTGGAGGGTAGTTATTCCTGAATAGGGGAGATATTCATGATGTCATGGAAAAACATTGTTAAGTTAAGTAAGTAACATGAATGGGAAAAGTTATGTTAGGGGTGAACAGGCACATGTTTTTGGACAGGAATAAAATGTATTGAAATGATAGAATTAGATGAACATGAATTGCTTAGCAAGAAAATGAATGTTGTGGTTGGTAAGGTACTTGAAGCTGCAGGTATGGTGAAGACTAAGGGACTATATGACTCTGATATTCAGTCAACTTTGTCAAGAGTGGGAGGGAGACTGGGGTGGCATCTGGGAGAAGTTTGTGCAGAGAACAAAGACTGCTATTTTTTACTGCACTGGGACCCTCCTCCCCTCAATATGAGGAACCTTCCCATCCATGCAGCAATGCCTCAGTGACGATGAGCAATAAAGGTTCATGAATTTTCTATTTATTGATGCTGTAGCAGCTGCTACAGTTAGAGGCTCACAGCTTGGTACCTCAGCTGTGTACAACTTTCTGACCCAGAGTGTAGCTCTTTTAAAAAATATCGTATACTGAAAATTTGTAAACACATAAAATAGAGATTTTACCACTGTACCCATGACCTTGTTTTAACAAATATCACCATTTCGTGATCCTTTTTAACGAATATTTTAAACCAAATTCTAGACTTATATTATTTCATATATTAGTATATCAATATGTATCTCTAACTGATAAGGATATTAAAAATAATATCACCACCAAGCCATTATCGCATTCAGGGATGCTTTTAATATGCTCAAGGCACCAGCTTCTTTTCTTCCACCTCATCCCACTCCTCTACTGGGCTGCATATACTATTCCCAGTTATGCCACGAGCTGTTGTCTTTCTGAGAGAAGAACCAGCCAGTATACCCAGTCTCTTTGTGCTAGCAGAGTCTTCCATTTGCAAGATAACATCTATGAAGAATGACTTTTCCTGGCCTTTGCTTTTGTTCAGCTTATATCTGATATTTTAATTAGCAGAAAATGTATTCAATCTGTAAACTCATCTACCACTATTTCAAGTCTCACACCTTCCTGCTATGTCAAAAGGATTTATTTATAAACAAACAAACAAACAAAAAACCTTGAGTATTCTTAGAGATTTTAAAGCAGTGTAAATGTGCCAAGTGTTTATAGATACAGATTGAATTGCCTGTTCTGCCTACCAGTTTTGGAGGAATAAATGAAACTCATTCATCTAGTGACCTTCGATAACTTGAGATGGGAAACGATCATGGAAACCAGCTACTACGTAGTTGCTTTCCACTTAGTTGTTCTCTTTAGCACTCTGTGCTAGTAGGAAAGGTCAAAATCACCTGTATGGAATAGGATTAATCAACAGAGTAGATATAAAAAATTCTGGCCCTCAAGTATTTGTGATCTACTTGGCAAGGTAAAGCACATATGTAAAGATCAAATTATCCATAAGGCACTGGAGTTCAGGATCAAAAGTTAGGGATGTTTGTGCTGTAAGCATCAGCATAGTGGAAGACACATCTAACTGGAAATAGTCCTGATTTTTTTGAAGAAGTGAAATTTCACTTGGACTTTGCCTGCCATCATTATAGGCAGAGAAGTAGGAGTGGGGGTGTTTGGGAGTGCAATGTTGGTGGGATGGAAAACAGGACAAAGTGTAGAGAGGCTACATGTAGGGAATCATGTATAACCCAATATAGCAGTAATTTGTTGTGACCTGTACTACATGTCACCACCTTCCCAGCTGATTTAAGGTCAAGTGGGCAGACAGTTCCACTTTAAGGTCTACTATGATGTCTCTCTGATTTTTGGTCTCAGGGTTTTCTTTGATGCCTACAATAGGCTATTCAACACAATAGAGACAGTCCACCAGTTGGGGATTCAGTGTCTGTGGTGGCAGATCTAAACTAAGGGAAGCCGGGAGTCAGTGGAAAATGTCCTAGAATTGTCACAGGGACATTTCTAAAATGCATTCTACATGATTTCTCAGAAAGCCCCCAATCGGATCTGAGCTTCAGTTGCCCACAGTGCTCACCAGCTCAACCACACATCTCTACATTAGTTTTCTCTCCTTCCTCTTCTATATCCACTGACCCATTCCCCTGCTCCTGGAGAACTGCCTCCAAAATAAACTCCTTGCACTCAAATCCTTGTTGAAGACTCTGCTTTTGGGAGAAACCAAACTAAGAAAACCAGGTTGGTAGAAATGAGGCAATGCTACAGGGAAAGAGAAAGAAATTCAGAATGGTAGGTTGAAGGCTACACTTTCTTACTAATCAAAAAACTAATATTACTCCCTCCCTATTTGCTTTCCACTTGCCTTTTCCTTGCTGTTACTTCAAAAAAGTAAAACTATAAATTATACTTTTAGGTTACAGTTTACATGGAACTAGCATGGCCTATAGTTTATAGTCTTCATGGATTCTGACTTTAAGGCTTCTGTCCTGTTGTCTCTCCTCATTTCAGTAAATGACAATCTATTCTTCCTAATGCTCAGGCCAAAACTTTTGAGGTCATCTCTGACTCTCCTTTTCTCATAATCCATATTTATCTGTCAGAAAATCTTGTTGGCTCCACCATCACGTTATATACAGAACCTGGCCATTTCTCAGCATCTTCACTACTCTCGCTCTGGTTTAAGCCACAGGTATCTCTCACTTGGTTTGTTGCAAGAGTGTCTTGGTCTCACTCCTTCTGCCCTTAACTCTCTAGTTCTGCCCTTAACTCTCAGCAAAACAGCCAGAGTGATTCTGTTGAAATACGTCAGAGGATGTCCTATAATTTTCCATCCTATTCTGAGTAAAAGCCAACATTCTTGCAATGACTGAATAAAGCCGAATTTTTCATATTTCCTTTTTTGATCTTTTTATTACTACTCTTCCCTTTGCTTATTCCACTCCAACCGACTGGCCCCACTGCTGCAATTAAGAAAGGCCAGCATGCTCCCAGCTCAGAGTTTTTGCACTTACGTAACCTCACATGGAATGCTTTCCCTCCTTGATATGCACATGGTTCACTCCCATACCTCTTCAGGTGTTTATTTAACTGTCATTTCTCGGTCAGTCCTTTCCTGGCTTCCTTTTCTAAAATTGCACCCCATCTGGATACTTCCTTTCCCCTTTGCCTACTGTATTGTTTTCTTTTGTATGTCTCACTATCTAATAAGCATTATTTTACTCACTTAAAAATGTTTAACCTTTTTTCTCCTTGCAGGAGGTAAGCTCTATGAGAGCTAGTGTTTTCTCTTAGGAGTGTGGGGTTCTCTTTTCTTCATTTTTCTCTTTTCAGCCTAGAACACCACACACACACACACACACACACACACACACACACACACACACACACTGATTTATAGTTAATTAAAACATTTAGTGGATATCTGATAAATATGTGGATACCTAATAAATATGCCACCAAATATTTAGTGGATACCAAATAAAAATGTATATATATGGATGCCTGATAAATAAACAGAAATGAAAGAAGAGGTATGCAATTTTATTTAACCTCTCCGAGGCTCTATATTTTCAGCTGAAAATGGAGCTCCAATACCTAACTTATGGGAGCAAATTAAACAATGTATTTAAAGATGTTAGGAGAGCAAAGAACCTAGATACTGTTTATCAGAACTCATATTCTGATTTTTAGTTCAGGAAGCCAGAGTCTTGAGATTTATATGTTAAGCCATGAGAGGACTCTTTTAGAAATTTTTATAAGTGATGTTTAAGATACTAAAAACGCTTCTTTTGCAGTTCATTTTTCTTAGGAAAGCAGGTGGGAATGAATCCCTTGAAGCCTTTCACTTGTTGAAAGTATAGTATGGAGTTTCTAGACTAGACTACAAGCTCCATCAGAACAAATATATAATTATCTTGTATACTGCAATGTTCCTAGAGATTGCACCTGGTGTATAGTAAGTTCTCAGTAAATATATATTGAGTGAACAAATAAAGATAATGTAGTTTTTCCTTCATTTAAGATGTCCCATTAGTGAGGCTAAGATCTTTCTGGGAACTACTTTTTTTCCCCTTGCAAGAAGCCACAGATGTTGACTCCATCCAGCATTCCTGACTCACCTCCTCCCTGGCCATTGGTTTGGATTGTGTCTCTCCTTAGCAGACTCTCTGGTGTGCTGCTGTTATACATTCTCAACACATGACTGATCCAGCATCTGTTCTTTTCTTAGTGAATACAGTGCTAGGATAGAAAGGCAGGAACTTTACTATTTCCACTATACCACTGGCTTACCTTTAGGGAGTGATTGTATGGATACCAGGAGGGAGACAGAGAGTGAATTGGGTGGAAGTATTTGAGTTGTCTGTATAAGAGATTGAGCAGTGATTTCAAATGGGAGAAATTGTTACATGCCACAGTATCATCCTGAGTTGTAAGTTTAGAGGGCACCATCTACAAAAATATCAAAAAAATGAAGTATTCCTCCCATTGGTACTTTTCTTCTTTTTAGAGAATAATTGTCCTCATTCGTGGGTAACACATAGGGTAAAAATGAAGATGCTTGTTAGTTTCGATGGTTGCATCTGGCTTAGTTTCTCTTGCATTCCTAGGATTGTAGACTTTGCTAGTAAAATCAGCACAAAGATGTACAGATGAACATCTGCTAGTTTACATCATTTGGCTTTTTTTTTTCCGGAGGCGTGGGGAGAGGGGCTGAAATGTGTTGTGGTGGGAATGGCTTTTAAAAGAGGACCTATTAATTGTGAATTTTAGAAAAATGTATCGTGACTATTGTTTTACTTCCTTTACACAAATTTATAAATAAAATATAATTTCAGGTAAACAAGCAAAAAAAAAAAAAAAAAGGGAAATGTGATGTGAGTTCTAGCCTTAACACTATACCTTTTTTAGGACCTTGATATTCACTAATTGTAGTTATTGGTTTAATGACAACATAAATCTATTAAATTAGGGTATACTGATTGCCATGACCTTAGACCTCAGGTATATAATGGTTCAAACATAATAGAAGCTTCTCTCTTGTTCACGTAATAGTGGTGGGAATGTGGACAAGTCAGCAGACAGCTCCACTCAGTCATTCAGAGATTCAGGCTAACAGAGGTTCTGCTATGTATAGGCTTCCAATATGGCCCTGTTTTTTTGTTTTTTGGTTTTTTTTTAATTTTCTTTTTCTTTTTTAGTTAATTCGAAGGGAAAAAGAGCAAATTTTTATGTGCCAGGTTTGGGAGTAGTGTACATAATTTCTACTCATATTGTTTGGCAGTGGTCTTATTCAACTTCCAAGTAGTCTGGATAATGTAATTGTTTAACAGGTTCCCAGGAAAATAAAATCTGAGATAAGGACTAAGTACTAATGTTTTATTTGAAAGATCTAAGTCCAGCACATCAAGAGTGAGAGAAAAGGGAGGTAAGCAATGCAAGGTAACATGTTGGCTATTTTTTTTGCAAGAAGCTGAAAGAGCTAGTGGGTCACTTAACAGGTCAACCTACTTTGTGAGAGTGCATGGCGAAATCATGATTCAGAACATTCCATTGGAATGAGGAAGGGAAAGAGAATTTATTTGCCCACCTCTCTCCCATCTCTCACCTCTCACTGGTCAAAGTTTGCCACATAGGTTGTCACTCAGCACTGCTTGTTTGCACCATCCAACACTTTCAACAACTTCTCAGAAGCCAAAACCAATGCTCTTTGACATGGCATTTCATCTGAATCTGAGTCTAAAGGGGGCAGGAGAGGACAGAGACTTAAATATGTTTGGATGGCTTCAGGTAGCAAGATTCATAAGCCTGCACTGATAGCTTGGCAGTTGGCAAACTGGGGGCAGCTGTCTGGAAGATGAGTGAAGCCAATATAATCTGAAAAGTTGCAAAAAGATGTCTTAGAGTCTCCTCTTTGCACATTGAGATCCATTTGTGCCCTTCAATTATAGGTGGTTTATAACTAAAATATGGGAACAGCATTTTTGGGGGGGTGGTTTAAAAAAGAGGACATCACATCTTCCTGGAAAGTGGGAGTCCAACCTGTAACGGAGTCACCTTCAAGTTGTGTTTTCTTAGAAGAGACAAGGTACCAGAGTCAATGAAAAACAATTATAATCTTTGCTGCTACAGCTGGTCCTGAGGCTGTAAGGGATGTCATCATCTCTGTCCTCCACCATTATAGATTTCCCTCACCCACTGCCAGCACTTCCTGATCTCCTTGCCTAGGTGAAGTGACCCAGATTTTCATTCTGAGGATTCTATGCCCTTCGTTACCCAGATATTATTGGATTGTGGTTTTAACAATTGGCCAGTGAGAGTTATTACTGGGAATGGAAATACTAAGACATGCCTTAGTGAATATCTTATATTCATACACGTTTCTCCCTGACCATGAGAAGTTGGGGTTGCTTCTACACAACCCAGACTTCTCATGGTAATCAAGGTTATTGATCTCAGCCAGTATGGTAACTCTTTCACTCTCTCCTCTCTCTGACTGCCACTGTCATGATGAGTTCAAGTTATCCCAGTGGTACATACAGCTTCAGTCCAGTGAACCACCATTGTGTGTCCCTTGACAAAAGTGTTTCTCTTCTGGGAGTCGGGACCTGTAACCCAGCAGAGCCTCAAGCTGTAGGACAGGAAGCACAAACATCACAAGTCAGTGATCGAGTGTGATGATGAGAGGGGACACTTCTATTTCTACCACTTTGTTCTTGAACACTTGTATTCATTTAGTTATTGGAGATATCATAACATGTGTCAAGTATTGGTATAGCACATATACTGCATCTCGGAGGTCAGTCTCAAATCCTCAGTATGTTGTTCTTCACCTGGGACCTTAGCTGAGGCTTTAACAGATCATTCCACTGTTCTTGTAGGTTGGCTGTTCCTGAGTGATGAACTCATTTGTTAGAAAGGCATGGATAATCTTAAAAATATACTCCTTTAATCAATAATACAATGAAAAACCAAAACAGGATGTGTCAATAATTTCACAAGCCTTAAGCTATATGTAAAGAATCTGAATAATGTGCTCTTAGTAGAGAAAAATATATTTTATTATTGGGTAGAAACTTAAGAGATCAACTAATTTAACCACCCCATTTTACAAAGAAAAATAGTGGCTCAGAAGGAAACAGTGTCTTAATAGGGTCAACACCTAATAATGGCTGAATCTGTGCTACGTCCAGGTGTTCTGATTTTTAAATTTCTGAAAATTCCATTATATCAAGCTATTTTTTAAACAAAAAACGTGGGTTTATCTTTTGAAAATTCACAGTGGATTTTTAGATGCAAATCAGATTAGTTTCAAGGTTGCAAATGACCTTGTTTACCCTTTGCTGTGATATTAAGTAGAATTGGATTGTTTCTGAAAGAAGTTCAGTTTTTCATGTAGAAGCAAGGGAAATGTTCATCTTGGGCAATAACTACTTTCTACTCCTTCAGAATCTTGTTCAAGCCTCACCTCCTTCAGCAGGCCTTCCCTAAATTCTTTAGTTTATGGCAAGCTTGTCTTCTCCTAACTCCCACAGAAACTATTGGCCATATTTTTATTATTTTTACTGCAAAACAGTTTTTACAAGATCACAATAAAATAAAGGAAAAGAAGAAATTTCTTAAAATCTTATTATTTCAACAGATTAAACCATTTTCAGTTTTTGAAATTACATTCAGCTTTTGTATGCATATACAATTTGTATATCATTGGATATTTTGTAATCATGGCACAGATATATATTTGTAGGCATTTCCTCATTTCACATCAATGCATGATCACTTTTTCAAGTTGCTACACGATTTTCATAATGTTGCTTTGAATGGGGTTCATTATCTCTTGGATATTTCATAGAAATTTTACAATTAGTATGTCTACGAGTGGACTCGGCTTTTCCATTCAGTCTCATGTAATTTTAGACAGAAAAAGTCCTCAACCTGTCTCTCTCTTCATTTACTATCCCCTACTTCTATTCAGTTTACAAGTCTAGTCCTTCTCTGCCTGAATATTTCTTAGTTATAAACTCTTTTTTTTTTTTCTATCTTTATCACTAGATTAGGTTTCTTGAGGCTCACTAGTCCAATTGTGATAGGCTAGTACTGGCTACTACTACTAGTCTTCCTTATAAATGCACAAGTAATCTTTCTGAAATGAAAATTTGTTGTTATTATGTCTCTGCTTAAAAACATTGAATGATTCTCCTTTGTGAGAGGGATGTCAGTACTTAAAACTAAGATTATTTGACACAAAAATGTAGATTTCTGGTTTCTCTTCAGGAACAGAAAATCTGGCCATAGTGGGTCTGCATTCCAGCATGGCACTAGAAGACTGAAGCTGAGTAGAAGCTGTTTTTATAGACAGGGCAAGTGCTTTTCAAACTGACATGGAGGCCCCCTAAAACTCTTATTGATCTTAGTTCCCTGGCTCCTGTGGGCTTTTGAGTTTGAGACCTTTTATTTTCCAGACTAAAGCCTAACCCCCTTTGAATGGCACACAAGATTCTTTATTATAGACCCGGGTGAGTTCTTTAGCCTCATTCTTCTAGAGAATGTACCTAGGAATGCCCTCCTACTTTCCATGCCTCATCACTCTCATGTCTGGGTGAAGCACTTTTCCTTCCTTCCAGACTGTGCTGCTTTGTCACCTCCTCTATGAAGACCTTCCTGATTTCCTGAGCCTAGCAAGTAGTAGAATGATCTGGAAAGGAATTTTACTTCTCATCCTATTCTACAACTAGTTTTTCCCTGCTCAGTCTAAGAAGATGGGGCACGAAGCTGCTTCTCAGTGTTTTTTCTTCCTCGCTCCTTCTCCTGACTTTTTTCCTCTGGCTCTTTTCCCTGCTTTCCATCTTCCTAACATTTCCTTGTCAACTTAATTCAGCAAACATTTAAAAAGGGCTGTTAAAGGCACTGGATGCTAGAGGGGATTTAGCGATGAGTGAGGGGTTCCTGCCAGCAGAGTTTACATCAGAGTTTACGTCTGGGTGAGACAAATGAATGTGTGACGATGACAGTATGACTAGGGGCTTTAAGTCAGGTACAGGCAATGTGCTGAGAAAGGCTGGAAGAAGGAGTGTTTACCAGTCTTCTTTGGCAAAGGGAATGAAAGGTGATTGCTTATATTTAAAGATTTCTTAAAGGGATAGTAGAACCATGTGTTCCTCATAACTCTTTCTTATGCTTTCTTCTCATCTCTACATATCCTTAGCCACTCCAGTATTTCATTTTAGAATGAGATAGTCAAGATGTCTGGGTTCAAGTCTGACACCATTACTTTATATCTCTGTGACACTGGGCAGGCTACTTGACCTCTTCATGTCTCAGTTTCTTCATCTTCAAAATGAGAGAAATAATAGCACCTACTTCATAGAATGTTGAGAAAATTAAATGTGATAGCCACATAAAACATTTAGTATATTGCCTTAAAAGAATTAAACACTCAGTAAAATTTAGCTATTAATAGTATCATTATTTAATTACCCACATGCCCCAACATCATGTTCTGGTGACTTCCAAAGCTATAATTATAATAATTTTAGCTAACATCATGAAGAGAATGTCCAGTGCTATGGTTAAGTATGCACACTCTGGAGTTAGGCCTCTTGGGTTCAGACTGATCACTTCCTGCTTTATAAGTTTTACAAGCTACCTTCTCTGCATTTGCTCCCTCATCTTAAAAATGGAGATAGTAGTATCTATGATATAGAGTTGTTGTGAAGATTAAACAAGTAAATATATATATATTTATATATATACACACACAAACACATATGTATAATATATATGTGTGTGTATATATATGTGCATATATATACGTATATATATGTGTGTGTGTGTGTGTGTGTGTGTGTGTGTGTGTGTGTGTATAAAATATATATAAAATGCTCAGAGCAGTGTCTGGTACATAGGAGGTACTGAATAAATATTTTTTGAACTACTTATTTTTATTGAGCTGCACTAAGAGCTTCATATATGTTGTCTATGGTATCCTGAGATGTCTTCACAACATAGAAGTATAATAGTAACCTTTATTGTAAAGATGAAGAGACTGAGGCATGGAGGGTTTTGGTAGCTTGCCCAAGGGACATATTAAATGGGATAACTTGGACTTAGAGCCAGATGTCTCTGATTCCAAAGCCTGTGCCCTTATTTACCGTCACTCTCCTGAGTGCCAAATTCAGACATCCAACTCTGTAGGAGGCATCTCCTAGAGGTTGTCTCATGGGCACTTCATATTCAGCATTTCCAAAAACAATCTCATCATATTTCTTTTGAACTTGTTCCCTCCTAAGCCTCACTGTCTTTGTAAACATGACCACCAACTCTCTAGCTGCCCAAGCCAAAGAACTTGGGGTTGTACTTAATTTTTCTTCTTCATCCACACCTACTCAATCAACCACCAATACATGTGGCTTCTAACTCCATTATAATGGTCTCATATTTGTGCATTTCTTTCGGTCTTTGCTGCCACCACCCTAGTCCTAGTTGCTATCATTTCTTTTTGAGTAAATGCAATTACCTTCTAATTGGGCTATATAATGCTTAATGAGACACAGAATATTATTTTCATCTGGATTCCTCTGAAAGCATGCTTAATCTTTGCTGGAAGAAAGATTGGAGTAGAGGAACCCCCTCCAACCCCAACACATTTCCAGCACTCCTATAATATCACAGTTAAGGATATTAGGTGATACCAAGACATTAAGGCAAGGCAAAAGTTATTTTTTTATGAGCATAGGAGAAAACATTTTGTGGTCAAATACCCAGTAAAGAGGTGGTGAGAATATAGAAAGAGGAAAAAGAAGAGAGGAGAACTAAAGGTGAAGAGCCAAAAGGTGATAAGAAGATGGAGGCCAGTGAAAATTCATAGGATGGAGAGGCAACAAGTATTTTTAAAAATGCTATAGCTCAATTGTGACTATTATTTTCCTTGCTGTGAAGTAAATTCTTCCTTTTTCCTGTTATAAAAAATTTTCAAAATCTTTTAAGGACTTGTGAGAGTATACCTGTTTTTGGGCAACTGAACCCAGGTTTTCTGACTGAATTAATATAGTAAGTCACAGAGGAAACATGAGCCCAGAAGGCAGAGGCCATGAGAAAGAGGCCCATGGAGATTTGCAGAAACTTTAGAGCAGAACTTTGGCCTTCTGTTAGGTCATAGAATTGTAGAGAGCTCAAGACAATTATTCCTAGATCTCCAAAGATACAAGGGGTCCCCAGATGACATCTGATTTACGTTTGCATATACACAAAATTAGTACTTCCCGAATGATGAAATAATATTCTAAGAGAAGCATGTAAGTCTAGAAATATTTTCTTCTTTGTGAAAATACAGACAAATATTTAATTGTTTTAATTTCAGGATTGAGTAAATCAGAAGCTGATTTGGAAATAACATTCTACTGAGCTGGGTTATATTCACAGTTCTGTCACTTAACTGGGTTTGGACCCAAGGGAATTGCCAGGGGGGAGTAATTTAAATTCTCTTTGACCTTATGTTTCTCATCAGTAAAATGAGAGATTTAGGCCAATCTCTCTTTCCTAAACTATGATCCATGTATTTATATAACAATAATTGTGGAAATTGCTATGTTTGGATTCACTTCCTAATTATGCTAGCAAGCAGGGTGACTGTATATCTGGATTTACCTTATATAGTTACAGTTGTGCCTGTTTCTTGGTATAATTATTAATAGTGCTCCATTTTACTCTATAAAATGTCCCGATTTGGATAATAACATTCACAAGTACTCTTTTAACACGAATTCCTTGAATAGAAAATTTTAGGTTAAGTAATTTTAAACAAGTTTCTTAACTGAAAACCTTTGGAGATCCTTTAATATGTTAATGTGCTGTATGATTCTTGAAAAAAGGAGCTATAGTTTCCAGGATTTTGGTTTTGGAATCCTTATTTTGCTTCTTATTGGAATAGGTTCATTGAACTTATTTTTGGAAAGAGTATTAAATTATCGTAATTCAACAAATACTTAACTACTATTTGCCAACCCCTGGAACAGGCAATGGAGAAATAGTGATTTAATAAATAAAACCCAATTTTCCCCAAAGTAGTTTATAATCTGACCTGTAAGTAAGGTGGATGGCAGTGGGAATTAAGGTGCTATACAGAAAATTGCAATTCAAGGTCACATTCTAGCTTTAATATTCTATTATGATACCATATAATTAGAGACCAAGATAGACAGAATAAGTCTAAATCTTAAATGAGTGGTATAATTTGTAAGCACTATGTCAAGTGAAGTTTTCTTAAACTCAATACTGAATGAATTTGATTGGTCGGTGTTTCAGGATATTTGTAGAATAGTCCAGAGAACCAGTATTTTCATGACTATGTAGACTATCTTATTTTAAGATTCAGAGTCTTAACAGTGTTCAGGAGGAGATGATTGGTAGAGTTATTTTTAAAAAGATGTGAGAAATGCTATTTTATGGAAAGACTTGTGAGTTGAGACTGTGATTAGATTACCCAAAGATTGATTCTCAATAGAATTGTTATGGTTGACAATAATAGTCAGCACTTCATGATAAACATTCACGTAGTAATTTATTCCCTTATTACTTATTTGTTAGTATTCTTCCTTTACAAATACTTCGTGATAAACATTCTTCCCTTATTACTTATTTGTTAGTATTCTTCCTTTACAAACAATCAAACAAACACAAATAAACAAATTTATTCCCTTATTACTTATTTGTTAGTATTCTTCCTTTACAAATAAGTGAACAAACAAACAAACACAAGCCTAGAGAGGTTGAATAATTTAATAAACCAAAATTTCACCTGAACCAAGAATTAAACCTGGGCAGAGCCTGTATCCCTTTTCACCACTAAACATAAATGTCAACAGATACATGTGAGAGCTGATTGTGAGGGTTTCAGTGACCTCATATTAGTAGCCTGAAATCAGCTGTAGTGGGAATATTTACATCATTGAAATCAGTAAATGTTACAAATCAGGTCTCTTTTCAGTCCCCAGAGCTAAATGTCAAACATTTATCAGCATACTACTGATTATAGACACATTTGGGAAAGCTGTCTTGAGTATTGCAGGTATTTATTTGGGTTATTGTTATTACTCTTTATAGTGTTGCTGAAAAAGGGGCCACATACTAAATCTGACAAGCTCATGAGAGGCCTGCATGGCAGGTCTTACAAACTCAAAGACCCTAAGTAACCACATAGGATGGTCTTAATATAAAAATTTGTAACTGAGAGTGAATAATGATGAGTAGTCACATCCTGGGCCTGAAGCTTCCTTGACAAAGGTGAGTCTTTACCTTAAGTGAACCTGTCTATTATTGCCTTTTAGCATCTAAGATAACTTGGAATATTAGAGTAATCCCCTTTTTCTTGACCCGTCAGGACACAACCTCCCACCAGAGCACAGGACCACAGAACCTTTTATTGTTATTTTGTTCTCCTGATATCATTACTATGTGCTGTAAATGTTAATTATTAACTACCACGTACTCACTAATTTAAAAGAAGTATGTCTCTGTTTTATTTTTTATCAGTCCCAGAGATTTCCCTGCTTTGCTTTCTCCCATCCCCTTAATCTACCACCAGTGGATTTCATGTAACCCTCATTATGTCTCCTCTTTTGATTCTCATGTATAAAATAAACTGTAAAACTACCATTCTCCAGAGCATTTTCTCAGTTTGTTGAGATTTTGCTTCCTGGCCATTGTCAGTTTGGCTAAGATAAAAAATTCTCTACAGGTTTGTACCTTTCTTACATTGACGATATGTTGTCTTGGCATTTTCATCAGATGGAGATCCATTTTAGCCTGAATTGGACAAAGATATACAAAATGAGAATTCTCATGATCATAAATTATTGAATCTGGGAGTCTTTTCAGAAAATAAGATACTCTATCCAAATATTTCATTTCAAGAAACTTTTGAAAAGGTTTATTGTCCAACCATGATTTTGCTTATTATGCTTCTTCTGAATTTCTGACTCATTATTTACGTATTTCTCATGATGATTACACTTTGAATTTATATTCTAGTTATTTATATTCACATATTTTCTCCCTATTAGACTACATGATCCATGCTAGAATTCGTGTCGGATCAGCACCACCACCCCAGAGAGTGCCTAGTACAGTGTTTTTCCAAAGTGATTGAGTTAAATGTTGATTAAATGAATAACTTTTTTTTTCTGTTTCAAACACTACTTGATGATTTAGGTAGAATGGTAAAGGAAACAAATCACTTTACATAATTTTGAATCCTAATTTTCTCAAAACAAACAGTATAGTCTATTAATCTGTTGAAATCAAGAATGCATATATAATGGTTACTGTTCTATACTTAAAGAAGTAACTAATTTATAATTCTTTTTTTGTTGTTGTTGTTATAAGTAGACCTAAAAGCCTGAGGGTTTTTTGAGGGAGTATAATAGGGAGTATGGTTTTGTTAGGCAGGTAGGTAGGTAGGTAGTCATGAGGGATGGGGAGAAGGCAGGCTCAACCCAGGCACCACCCTTAAGACCTCCCAGAAACACCCATTTTTCAGTTAAAAATATCCTTACATCCTAAAATATAAGGAAGTAAAAAAACCCAAAATAGCCACTGGTTTAGGCTGGTCACAAACGCCTGTGCAGTTAGTACATACACTATCCTTGCTTGACTTTAGTTTCATTATACCATCATTATAGTATCATACATATGTCCGGAAATTCGTGAATCTAATTATAACAGACTGAATTCTGGGTAACCTTGTGGGCAGTAAACAAGGGATTATATAACAGCAAAATCTAAATCAAAATGACCTCATATGCGAATCATCTAATACCCTTACCTGAAACCACCCATCTAGGGCCAAAATAAAGTACACCTCCCGAATTCTGCGGGGCTGCTATCATCTCTGGTGTAGCTCATTTCTCTCTTGAAATGTAATTTAATAAATCTTACTTTTTCTAAATTTCACTGATCTATAATTCTTTTCTGCCTTGGCAGAAAGAACCGAGGTCCCCTCAGCAACACTTGGGCAACGATGGATTTAGATTACCCCCAACGGTAACAGTTTCAAGACCTGTAGTAAAGTAATTGTTGGTTTGTATTTTTACATCTAGCTTTAAAATATTTTTTTTTGGCTCTTTCCTTCTATTTAGTCTGATCTCATTAGTATTTTGCAAGCTATTTCTCCCCTAACCCCAGGTAAATAAATAGCCCTTTTAATTTTAGATTACAGATTCTGCTTTGAGTTTTTTTTAAATGTCTTGTTGTTTTAGAGCTATTTAAAAGTATTAGACTTAAAAAAAGTGATATTTTATTTTTAAAATTTCCTTTAATAATTAAATATATTCGGAATGTTGTTTTCACTAGATACTCTTTAAAATTGGTGAATAGGCAGATTTGGTCTTTTTCCCGTGCCAATAATCAATCTGTCTGCTACTCAGCTATAGACCAACAACATCAGTGTAACCTGGGAGTTTGATGGAAATGCCATGTCTTAGGCCCATCCCAGACCTATTGAATCAGAATCTGCATTTTAACAACATCCCCAGGAGATTTGTATGCACATTAAGGTTTGAGAAAGCCAATCAATTGAGTTTTTTTCTCAAATTTACCCTGCTGCAAAAGCAGCTAACTATAATGTATTCTTCAATGCAGACCATAGTTTGGAATTCTGATTTATTTGATGGCTTAATGTTATTGACTGCACCTGGTGTGCTAGATGCTGCAAAGAAAACTTAAACCATCCAGCCATTGTTCTACAGTTACTTTAAAATAAGAGGATACAGACAATTTACTATTTTTTCTTTTGTTCTTTACAAAATTATACACATGCATTGAAAGAAGAAAGAGTTGGGTAGAGGAGAGAGATTACAGTCCCACTCTAGGGGATGTGGTTCATTGTTAAAATAAGGGTAAATGAGGGATGTTCACATATACAAATAGAAATAAAAGGAATTCCATCAATCATCTAGATGTTTGGTCTAGGGAAAGCAAACATCTGGATGGATGAATTTTGTGTAGACAAGGTATCTGGATAATTGCTTGTATTTTTCACTTCTCCAGATGTTTTAGCATTGTGTCGATGTAGCTCAAGCCCATTACTCTCAGACATTTCATGAATTTTTAGTAGAAAAAGTTCTGAAAACATTGATTTCATGTCTACATTCCATTATTTATGAAAGTTATAGTCTCATAAACCTAATATTTGGTCAAGATCTGCGCCTCCCCCCTTATTAAATTGCCATTTTATATAGTAGATGTAGAAGACATTCTTAGTCATCATTAAGATATGATGAAATGAAAGTAAGAATTTTGAAGGGGTCCAGAATATGTCACCCCCAAATATGCCACTTTGGCATAAGGATTATTTTAAGCTGAAGGTAATTGAGAATGAACAGCTGCAGGAAGAGTTTTTGCCCTCTCCTGATCTAACAACAGCGCATAAATTTTTCTTTGTGAAGGTGTCTCCCTCCCCTGTACCAAGAAGAGAGCAACTCTTATTGCCACAGTCTGCACTAAAATGAGTCTGCACAAACAAATCTTACTAAAATAGTCCTTCTCTTCCATTAATTTCCTCCATATAGTTCTTATTTTCCTATATTGTTCTTTAAAGCTCAACCCCCTTACCTTTGTTAAAATGGTATATAAACCCCTGAATCTAACTGCTTGAGTTTCACTTCTTTTCTCTGAAGTCCTATGCATGCAAACTAGTTCTCCTGTTAATGTGCCTTTTGTCAGTTAAATTTGCACGCTCCTAGTCACTGAATCTAAGAGGGGAGAGGAAAAATTTTTCCTCCTGAACAATTTTAACTCTATTAAAACTTCCTTTAAAAAAATTAATAAATCGTTTTAAAAGAGGTAAGGAAGAAATAAAGAAGGGAGGATAAAAAGATAAGATATGAAGCATGTGGAAAGTCTGAAACATCAATAGAAATGGAATGAGAGTTTTTAGGAATTAGCTATTTAATCATCTGTTTCATCTAATCATTACTCAACCTGTCAATGACTGTAGGCACAGTATATGGAGAGATTATTATTGTCACACCCTAAGCCTGCAGTGAGGTCAACTGTTGGATCAATAACAACTCTGCTCCATCAGATAACGAATCTAAATGAGAATTGCCACTGTTAATCAGGTATCTTGAAATCCTTGAATAGGGCAAGGTGATAAATGATTGCTGACTATTCTTCTCCCTTTAACCTCCCTGGACTTTGCTCACCCATATTTTTAATTAACTAATTTAGCCAGGACATTTAAAATGCTCAAATCCTTTTAAAATTCTCCCCAAGGAGGTTATTCCTGGAGTAGATATTAGGAAGAATGTCCTTCCTTTCCTTGTAGAGATATATTTGGCACATTTTAATTTTTTTCTCAGAGGAACATGTTTCCAAGGGACTTTGGTTTCACATTTCACTTAGCTCTTAGTTCTTTACCTCATAGAATGATAGCATTTTGAAATTCAGCAAAACTATACAACGTTCTTTATGGGGTATTAAACAAAAGTCAAAACTATGGAAAATTACAACCTTTGGTGCAAAAGGAAATATCTTCTGCTTTTTTAGAAATTAGTAATAAAAACTCTTTTAGAAAAAAAAGTTGAGTAAAATTGAGGTTATGAGGAAGTCTTAATAATTAAAAGATATTTTGTACATTAAAAAGGAGTAAGATTTTGGCAGTTATGAATATTATTTGGTTTACACTTTTGTGGTCTTTGTCCTTTACCATATATTAAGATCTGAAATTTTAAAACTTAAGAGTTTGCACCTTCTCTACAACCTTGAGAAAGGCCATGATACTATTTCTAAGCAATTTTGTAATGTGGTTGACATTATAATTAACAGAGGTAAGGCCATTCACCAGCATTTTTGCTTTCCGATTTATCTCTCTCATATCTGGAGAATGAGACTGACCAAGGCAAGATAATCAAAAACTAACGATTTATTTTTTGTCTTTCTGACTTGACTGGTAAATTAGCAAATGTAGTTAAAATATTATGTGTGCATCCTAAGGTACGTGGGGAAAATGAGTTGTCCCAGCATCTCATTGAGAGCTTTTTTGGATATTGAATCCAACCTTCTATTTCCAGAAACCCTCCTTTCTGTTCAGATGAGCTCTATATAGCTTCTAGCATGAAAACACATACTCATCTCTCTTGGTTATCTAAATGTTAGATATTTTAATTGTTACAATTTATGGCATTTATGAACTGCCATTTCCAGTTATTTATTTCTGCAAAACAAAACATTCTAAAATGTAGTAGTGTAAAATAACAATCATGGATTAGGAATTCAGACAGGATACATGGGGATAGTTTGTCTCTCAGATTCGAGGGCCTCAGCCGAGAAGACTCAAATGGCTGAGCAGTGGCTCAGTTAAATGAGAACTGGAATTACTTGGAAACTTCTTTATTTATATGTCTGATGCATGGACAAGGATAATGCAAAGTCTAGGCTCAGCTGGAGCTGTTGACAGGAACACGTACATGTGGCCTCTCCATATGGATTATGCTTCTCTTAGTGAGGTGTCTAGATTCTGAAGGGGAGCGTTCCAAGAGGAAGCATCAGGAAAGAGAGTTCTAAAAGAGCCAGGTGGAACTGCATACCTTTTGGTGACTTAGCTTCAGAAATCACAGAATGTCATTTCTGTTCTATTCCATTGATCCAAGTAGTGACAGCTTACCCATATTCAGGGGGAGGTGAGATAGATCACATCCCTTGATGGGAGCAAAATCAAAGATTTCCGATAGTTTTTTTTAAACCACCATAATATCCAATTCATAATATTTGTTTCCTAAAAGATTTTCTTTACTAATTATTTTAAATAGAAGCATAAGATATCTGACACCTTATAGGGAGAAGCCAGAGGTGAGTCCTGTGTTTGATTATAAAGTTAAGTGCAGAAATCTTATCAATGAATTCTTTTGCATTTCCTAATATTACCCAGTTTGTCAGTCTAAACACAGTGGGTTCCAGAAAAATGTTTGGGTGGAAATTAATTGCTAGGAGAAGTTACCATGAATTATGTTTTTTTCAAGGCTCCTTGTAGTCAATCAGGCTCTTGCATTAGTGTTCTCTCTGATGTAGCCATCATTAACTAGAGCTGTATTATCTGTTCATTTGTGGCATAAAATAGACCCAAATACAGAGGATTGCTTTTGAACTGAGCCATTGTTTCATGAATATTAGAACACAAATCAATGCATATTGACTAGGTTTGTATGGATGAATATGATAGCATTTCCCTCTACAAAATATGGTTCATTTCTTCAAAAAGATGCATAAGGCTAGGATAAAAATAAGAGGCACTTAAGTTTTTCAAGATTGAATTTTAAGTGCTGAGCTAATTAGTTCATTTCTTCAAATGCTTGAAGCTCTATGAACAAATACTATACTTTCTATGACTTGCTTCTGTGTGGATGGTGGTGGGCAAGAGATCAGAGAAGGATAATAACTATAGGTAACACTCCTGTGACATTTTAATGAGCATTTATTGTTTCTGCTGACACTCAAATTTGTCAGGTTGATATTATCATCCCAAATTTACAAATGAGCTAATTGATGCCAGAGATTTACTGCGGAATACCTATACCTTTGGTCAAATAAGACCAAATCAGTCTTATTTGCTCTACTTTGGAAAGTCATACCTCATCCTCAGCCAAATTATAGTACTCTTCTGTGTTCTTATAATACCTTAAAATCTATCCATATTTGCTACTTTGTGTTGAAATTATTTTATGTGTTTATTTTTATCCAGTGACTTGAGGAAAGGACCTTGTCTCATATATCTGCGCCCACTAAGGATTTGGCTCAAACTGAGAAATGAATACTTGTAGAATAAGTGATTGAAGTTCCTTTAACTCTAAAACTCTCTACCTATCCATGGTACATTTCAAGAAAGAATCATTCTGTTAGAAAATGATGAAGGAAAAAAACTGGTATTTGTAGATAGGACACAAGGAAGTCATAGACATAAAGAGCTGTGAGTCATCTGTGGCATTGTTTTAGCTCATTTTCTAGGATATACTAGGAAAAGCAAGGAGGCTTGAGCAGTGTGAATAAGGAGAAATATTGGGAATTGAGGTCAAAGAGTCAATGAAGTGGCGGTCAGATCTTATGAGTATCGTAGGACAGATAAGGATTCTGAATGATTCGGTCAGACATAGCAGTCAAAGTGATCCTTTTAGAATCTTGAGTGGAAGCAGGTAGACCTATCATGACTGATTTATTCAGGCCCAAAACCTTGGCTTCATCTTTTACTCCTTTTTCTTTTTCTTACCCCATATCTAATCAGTCTTATTTGCTCTACTTTTAGAATACATCAAAATCCAACAACTTCTCACCTTTGTCCAAGCAACCATAGTTGAACTCATTTTAGGAGTTCAGGAGACAGATGTCAATGTGGGAGACATACTGTAGAGATCATAGTAAAAGCCAGGAGACAGAATGATATCACCAAAGGAGTGAATGCATATAATGAAAAGAGGTCCAACGATTGAGACTTAAAGTGTTCCAGTTAACAGGTAGAGAGGGAGAAGGAGTATGAAAAAGAGACTAAGAATGAACTATTGTTGAGAGAGTACGTTTGAGTCCAAGTGAAGAAAAGGTATCCAGGAGGAGGTGTCGTTAGATGTCAGTGCTACTAATATGCTGTGGACTGAAAATTAATCATTAGTTCTAGTAATGTGGAGGGTATCGACTTTGACAAGAATATCATTGGTGGCAAAAGTGGATTAATGGACTTTTCTCCTCAGTATGTGTCCTCTTTCCCCGATTTTTTGCATGTCGTAGTTTTGGTTGTATGCTAAACACTGTGAATTTCACTTTGTTAGGTGCTGAATATTTTTCTATTCCTGTAAATACTGAGTTTTATTCTGGAATCATGATTAAGTTACATAACTTGCAGTTTGAACTTATTGGGTCTTGCTTTTAAGATTTTTAAGGCGGAACCAGAATAGTATTTAGCATGGAGCTAATTTTCCCCTCTGGAGAAACAAAACTCTTCGGAATACTCTTCCAAATGCCCGATTAATTATGAGATTTGCCAGTCTGGCTGAAGGAGCTGGCTGGAGGGATCAGGCACTGTTCCTGGCTCTGTGCAAGTACCAGGCACTTTTACTTCCAATCCCTGTGGATGAGTCTTTCTCCAAACTTGAATAGTTGCCTCACATGCATATGCTGAATAATACTCAACTAAAGACTGATTGGAGGAGGAGCCCTCTGCAGATCTCCATTTTTCTCTCTCTGTGTAGTTTTAAACTCTCTGGTATTCTGTCTTATAACTCTAGCCACCTTGGTTTCTGAAGATAAACAGCTTCATTTTTCCAACTCAGGGAGACTATGGTCCTTTGCCTGCAGTCACCCTCCCTGAACTGTGGCCTAGAAAATTATGGCAGCCAGTAAGCTGGGGCTGCTATAAGACACAGGCGCCATTCTGAAAACACTTTTGTTTTCCATCTTTCAGGGTTTATTCTACATGTTGTCTGATGACCACTGTCTTGAAACTGACTAGTTCATATATTTTATCTTTTTTCCTTTTTATCTTTTTGGTTGTTTCAGGCAGAAGAATAAATCCAGTCCCTGATACTCCATTTTGGCTACAGTAAGTATGTCACAACTAAATTATTTTTTGTTGTTGTTGGAATAGAATTTTAATATGGTTTTTATTAGCTAATCAGATTATCTGAGAGAAGGATTATGAAGAACTAGGATTGAGAAAGGATCATTCTAGGAAAGAGATGGAGGCCAGCTTAGGTTGGTGTGAGAGCACTGGCAGGTGGGAGAGGGCTGATGTTACCAATCTCCACAGTGCTAGTGCAGCTGCAGAAAAATACCTATTTCTAAATCTTTAATCATTTGAAAAAATGGAATTATTATTGTAGCAAATGAAGTTTATCTTAAGATGCTCATATATCTTTTGCCTACCACAAATCTAGAAAAGATGAATAGCTTATTTGTTTCTTTATTTAGGAGTTTAGTAGTGGCCTTTCTATAGTGTGGTGAAGAGAAACCATTGCATTTTTTATAATGAGTATAATACTTTGATGGTTTATATCCACCTGTAAGAAGTAATTCTCATGAAATAGAATAAATGAAGGCTTTAAGAGGTTAAAAAAAGGAAGTTGGATTTTCAGAGGTAGAATCTTAGTATCTGAATAGAAAAATAATTGCTGGGAAAAGTTCTGACAAAGGAAAACTTGATCACAAATTTACATAAAGTATCTGTAATTATTTCTGTTGGGATAAAGGACTCTTACCCTAAACTCCATTCAGTGGACTATAGGATACGTATTCTCTTTGATTCTTCTGTGCCAACATTCCCTTAAAAGCAGTACTTCCTACTCACATGTTATATTTCATAAGTGAGAGCTGGGAATTGGTATCTTTCCTCTGCAACATAATGAACTATTCAATTTACTTTTTCAGTAGAGAAAAAAATAGAAACTAGGAGACTGAACTGAATATACCAATGCACAATTTTATTGATGCACTAAAGAATAAGTTAAAAATAAAAGTAAAAATATCTATTTCTAAAAATGTAGTTAAAAATGTAGTTAAAATGAAGTGAAATGGGATTGGTTTCCTATCTCATGGTTCTGTCCTTGGTGGGTAGAAAGTATTCAGGACTTGCAGGTTGCCACACAGCATGTAGTTTGAACTGGTAAGTGGTACTGAATGGCTCCCACTCCCACTCCCACTCCCACTCAGCAATGTAGGTCTCATCAATGCAAATCTCTGGATGAAGCAGGACACCGCCTTTAAATCTGGTGGTGTAGTAGCCAGTGGTGCTGGTACAAGCACCATTCTGGAAAAAAAACTTGCTGAGGAGGTTTTCCAATACAAAGGGGGCCAGATCAGTTTAGCCAGCAGCCCCTCACTGCATAGACACAGAGGGTTTTTGTACTCCATGTGAACACAGTTTGAGCATTATAAAACTTGTGTACCATGTGAATTTCTGGTCTAGCATTGGCCTTATTTATTTCATCCTCATAAGACTGTTAAAATCTGCAGTATGAGGCCATTATTCTTATTAGGGACTCGAGTTCTGAGCTAACCTGCCGGATAGTTGGTATTGGCATAATATTTCACAGGCAGTGGCTGTATTGCTATTAGCTCTTCTGGCATGGTCTGTATGCTTGATATAAAATGAAGAGATAATTTATGGGGAGGGAGTGGAATTGAGGCATGAAAAGCCGAAGCACTCTTATTGAGTAAGCAATAAGATTGAGTAATCATACTGAGTAAGCAAAATAATTAATGTTTTTCTTTTTTTTTTTCTTTCTTTAAGTATATCAATTGTACCTAGTGAAAATTCTTGGTTCTGTTAAAATATTTTTTATATTTGTAATATATGCTCATGCAAGTGCTGTAGTAAGTGAGGATTCAGTCTTGAGTAGATCTCAAATGTCTAATTATTCTGAAAAATTACCCAGAATGTACATTTGGTAGTATATCATGCTCATACCCACACAGACACACAGACACACAAAGACACACATACACAGACACTCACACAGACACACACATGGATTTTCATTTAGTCACTCATTCAGCAATTATTTATTGAGCTTATATTTTTGGACTGACTGTGCTAAACACTGGAGATCAAAAGATGAATAAGACTCCCTGACTTTAAGGTTTCTGTATGTAATAAGATATAATTGGAGTGGTAATTTTTTTTCTTGTGTGAATTTTAAAATTACATTAGTGACATTGATCAGCATCGTATAAAAGAAAAGTTGAAGGTGTGAATTATGAAGTGAGTTTCAGACTGTCTTTGGAAAACCAATACTGACATAGATGTGAGAAAAGGGTTGGAAGTCATCTGTTTATTAAGAAACTGAATTCTGACTTACATTTTGCCTTCAGGAGTACAAGTAATTTGCTTTTCAGGAGCGGTAACAGATCTACCTTCTACACTTCAGAATTTTTTTTCCCAGGCAGTTCCAATCATTTTGGAGTTATGACTAGTGCATAGGTGGTGCCTTTATACCCCTGATGCCATCAGAGATCACACCTTTCCTGTGAGGGAGGCTTGGCCAGTAGTGGCTTTATTTCCCAGTTACAGATTGACATCCAAACAGTAAGCAGTTTGTCCAAGGTCATGTGGCTACCAACTGTTGGAGCAAGGACTCACTTGGCTTCTGTAACCAAAGCCTACTAACTATATTAAACAAACTAAAACTTTCTTGGGTTCCCTTTGCCAGTTTTAAGAACAGCAGAAGAATGTTACTCCCATAAAAACTTGCAACCTTCTTTCCCCTCTACAGATGGCTAAGAATGAGCAGGATGGGCAACAGGAAGTGGATATGATGGGCAACAAATAAAAACCCATTATTCTTGGTTCTTACCTGGAAATTTTGTCTTTGAAAGGGGAAAACATTTTCTGAGGTACAGACACTACAAAAGTGTACCCCCTCCCCCTTCATCATGTTACAACAAAGAGGTAGATATTACGTTCTTCATTTACAACTAAAGAAACTGAATCTTAGAGGGTTGAAATAATTTGCTCCTAATTACACAAGTTGTAATTGGGTGTTTTTATTTAGGTCACATCTCCTATCAAGTGTTCTTTATCTTCTAGGTCCTTAGACAGGCGTGCAGGAGAAAAAAATGGAAGGATAGGATAACTAGGTTGTAAAAGGATGTGAGAAAAGCTAGGTGAATTAGTGCTGGCACAGGACAGCAGGAGGGTGGGGGGAGGTGGAGAGGGAGGGAGAGAAGTTGGTGGTGCAGATTATCTTTGGTATGTGTGAGTATTTAACATACTCTGGCTTCTTCTCCAGGCAGAACAATTTTCTCTTTATGTTCTTCCTTCATGTCAGAGGTAATATAATTCTTTTTGTGTTCTTTTTGTAGATATAATTATAGGAAACTTTTTTGAAAATACAATTTAGTAGAAGAAAAAATTATTTTAAATTGTGTATTTATAAAACATATATTATTTTGGTGATTAAGTCCTAAAATTAAAATTCCAATGAGAGTTGTTTTTTTTTTATTCACAATTATAGCAGGGTTTTTCACATAGCTATATTGCTTCTCATGTCTTGGACCCATGTAGTACCTTTCTTATAAGGAAATCAAAGTATTCCAGTGAGCGGATGCTTACTTAGCAGCACAGAGGTTAAGATCAGATGCTTTCAGATCCTGGCTCTTGCACAGCTGTGTCACCTTGGGCAAGGTTCTCAACCTTTTTTAACATATATTTATCTACAAAATGGGATAATTTCTACCACACAGAGATGTTGTAAAGATTAAATGACACTTGTAATATGAGGTCTAATGCAAGACCGCGTGTAAAATAAGGGGGCAGTCACTGTTAGTTTTCTTCTCCTCTCTTTTCCACAGAATAGAGAATTGGCATCAATCTTGTTGCCTCATTTTGCAGATGGAGAAATAAAAACATAAATGAAGGATTTACCAAATTTCCCAGAAGAATCTAGTCCTATTAACTTCCAATTTGCTCTTCTAGCTACTGACTCTATTAAATCTGTATCTATAGACAGTGGAGAAACCCCATAGGGAATGAGCCTAATTTGGGGTTGTTGAAAGATGCCGATTCTCTCATTTTGACATTTTCCGGGGCTCTATTATGGGAAAGGTGGTTGCTTTTCATCTGCTCACTGAGAAGTTGCATGACTTTGGTCAAGTCATTTGACCACTCTGAGCCTCAGTGTTTTCATAACAGTTGGACTTCACCTCTCTTCTAGGACTTACATTTTTCCTTCTACTATTATTGTGTATAAACTTGCCTGTTTCCACCTTTCAATCCTAAATATGTGGAGAACAGATACGTGTTACTCAGTATTTGCACAGTGTCTTTTCCAGTGCATTTTATGTAACTAATCAGAAAAATTGTAACAGATTTGGTGTGAGATGGTATGAGGATGTTGAAATTGATAGTAAAGTTATGATTTTATTATAATAACTGTATACATACACATGCATATACTAACAAACTCACAAATACTCACTCAAGATTTTGCCATCTAAAGGGCATTGTGTGATTAATATGGTTGATTGTCCTTCTCAAATGAGCTTTAAGGTGACATTTTCCAAGGCTTCTTTTCAGCATTATGAAAATAGCCCTTTTCAGATGTGTTTGCTTGTTTATTGTTTCTCTTTCCTGCCAATATGTGAGCACCATGAGAACTGGAACCTGTTTGTCTTGTTCTCCATTGTACTCATTGTACTAGAATAGTGTCTAGACATAATAAGACTTCAGCATATATTTGTTGAATGAATTATAATGAATAAACAGAAAGTTATCGCTTCCTTCATACTGTTTGCCTGTAGGGCAAGAGTACCAGAAAGATGACAAGGCCCACTGTTATAACCAGGTCACTTGTGTAGGCAAGTTACTAGGTCCCTTGTAAGGAAAAGGGGGCTTGTTAGGAGTCTACAACACCTGTAAGTGGCCACCTCAACAGGTTAAGAAATTTCAGTAAAATCCATGTTATGGGGACCTCTTATATTGACACGAGTTGATGCAAATAGAAGCTTGATATAATAACTCTAAATTAGGATAACAGAAGTTACATTTAATAGTTCTAAACAAAGATTACAGGCGCAGATAATCACACTGTAGTCACTCATATCATTTCTCATATCTTTTGGTTTACTTTTTACTCATTTGTCTAAATTTTCTTCTCTTTTGGTCTTATCACATTCCTTACGCTTCTATTTATCCTATGAAGAGGAGGAACTTTATGCCTAGAATTATTCCTTCTTTCTCCCTCTAATTGTTCAAGGCTCAGCTTGCACCCACTAATTTTAAGGGTTAAATCTCTATTTCCTTTACCAAAGACACCTGGGAATCCTGCTTGATAAGTTTTTCCTGCTTAGCATTTAATTTCATATTATTGATAACAATGACTTACTTCAGTGGATACAATTCTGGATGAATGCAACTCCACAAAGAAACCAAGAATCGTCTACAGTGCTATCCTGGAAGATTTTCACCCCTGTACATAGGAAGTGTTTGCAGCTCTCCTAGATTTCTCTCATTTTTCTTCTTTTCTACTCACTTGCAAAGTAGCTCCTACATTCCCGGTAGCTCTTTGAAATGAATCAATTTCACTGCATCCATATTTGTCAAAGAGGTGACCATAGCCAACATCTGATTTGAGTTGTTCTGGTGAGAGATAATATGTCACTAAATAAGTCATTCTTATCTTGCAGGACATTCAATTTTATACTTTTAAGGATTTATGACCTTGAAATCTCTAAGAAGTCGCTATTTAATTAAAACTTTGGAGGAGGGTAAATAATAATTAAGATATTAAGCAATGGGGCATTGTAAACAATATTTATCTTTTTATGTGTCTATAAAAATACTTTGCCCATAATTTCTATTCATATTGTTTTACTTAACATTGTAATATAAACATTTTCCATGCTGCTACATAGAACTTCATAATGATAATTTTTAATGGCTCTTTAATATTCCATCGAGTGCCTATACCATGATTGATTTAATCAATAATATTTAATCAATAATATTCCCTTACTATTGATTGCTTTCAACTTTTCATTAATCATTGTTTTGGTTATCTTTATGAATGTGTTCTTCATATTTTGTTTTTTTTAATAGGGTATTTATTTTATAAAAATGATAAATATTAATTAGAAAAAGAACAAGCAATGTTGAAAAGTAAGACAAGAGCAAAAAATATCCATTCCCAATTCCACTATCTTTATATAGTGATAATTAATATTAAGTGAATATTATTCCAGATAGCTTTCTATGCCAAAAGATTAATAATGATTCTATTGTGTAAATATTAAATCTACATCCTCTTAAATATGTGTCCATGAGCTCTCTACCTCTGGATCCAGGAGGCTTATATCACAAGAAAGGAAGGTCTGAGCTCAGTGAGTGTCAGCCTTGGCTGTGTGTTGGAATCTCCTCATGAGCTTTTAAAAAAACAATAGAGACACCTTTTCCAGAGATTTTTAAAGGCTTCAAGGTAAATCCATTCAGCTTTGAGTTTTAATACTGATATTTCTTTTTAAACCTCTATAGCAAAACAACAGTTTTGAAAGCTAGATGGTGTTGAGAAAGGAACTTTATAATGTCAAAATCTAGGTGTTATGGACTTGATCATTCAAGTGGATTATGGGAGAGAAACAGTGGTTAAATGAAAATAAAGAAATATTTACGTTGTATTCCTTGACCTGACCCTTTGAGGCTGGACCTTAGCATGGAGTGGCTTTAGAAACATCCGGAGAAGTAGTGAACCTCTCAAGACATAAGATCAAGCAGGCCACTTTCCTGGGAAAAGCTAGGGGGAAGCGCTTGGCTCTTGTGAGAATTTTAGTCATGTCTCAGTAAGGCTGGGGAGCAGTGGTACAGAGGTGATAGCAGAAGGCAGAAAAACGGATGAGTTTGGACAGAGCTTTCAGTTCCTCATGTTCTATGCTTGAAAGCAGAGGACCAGGAATATTCCTGAGTGCTTCAGAGAGGAGGTGCAAAATATCCCAGAGGGCTAAAGATATTCCAAGGAGAAGAGGCTACAGGACCCAGGTAAATGGTCAGAACCATGGGTCCCATTCAGTGATGGATGCATGAGTATTAGCTCCTCCCCTATCCAAGGGCCAGACTTCCATGGGCTCTGTCACAGTTCAGGGAAAGGCAAAGATCAACTTTTTATAGCATAGAGTCTTCAGAGAAGACTTGAAATTTAAGACTTCATCTTACTCCATGCACATTGCCCCAAGGTCATATAAGCATTACTTCTAATATATCCAGATGCTGTCTTGAAGAACAGCAAAAGAAGAACACAATTTTAAATATTTAAGCATTTACCTGGATCTTCTAAGGCAAGGCTAAATACAAACTAGCACGTTTTTATTACTAAATCTCACTGAATAGACTGGATTTTGGCAGTGGCATTGGCTGGCAAACTCTTTTCACGTGAAGTGTGTTCATTCTGTCATATAGCAGTCATTTTAACCATCAGCAGGATGACTTCCAGGGCTAGCTTCAAATCAGTATATATAAAGTTCAAAGACTTTTATAAATTATATATTATAGCCGCTTCCTTGGGCCAATTTATAGCTGTTCATTCACAATCTTTTTAGTGTTTAAACCTAAAATATTTACTAGAGATGAGAGCAATAGATGTTTTTGGCATTTGACCTCTGTAAAAGCCACAATTTTCTTTTAAAAGCTTTCTTTATGCCTAGGTCTGTCACTTTGGGGTCTAGTTTCTAATGTGCAAATGCTCCAAGCAGGTATTCTTAAAAAAACACATAGATCTACCAAAACACATTAGCTTTATTTCTAGGTGGCATTCTTGTTTTAAATACAACTATTATAACTATGAGAGCTAAGGTTATTGTCTCAGCTACACTGGGGAATTTTAAAGATTTAAAGAGATTGAACTTTGGAGAAAAGTTTCCCCTTCTTAATCCTTAACTGGTTGCAAACGTCTATGGGCCATATAATTGTTTCTTAACATTGTCTAGTGGATCAATATGATGCTTTCATGCCCTTTAGATTAGAAACTTCTGGCTTTAAATCCGCTAACATACTTTAGGATTAGAGCTGAAGTTTAATGTGCTGCTGTGACCACCAAGTGCTGGGTCACGCCTCACAGGTCACATCAGTGATTACTCAGGTGTAATAGGAACCTGGCAACTTTAAAGGATAAGCCATGGGATCTCTCCATCACCTCAGTGCTGCCTGTCTTCCCTCCCTCACTGCATCAGATATAAAGCATGCGTCGATGTAACAGCAGCGTGGCAGATGAAAGGCTATTGGACAGGCATTACATTTAAGCCTTTGGGGAGAATGGAGGAGAACAGTGCAGTGGGAGCCAAAGTTGTGATGCTCTTTTCTTGCAAGTTTCTGTTTGGGTGTAAAAGTCCAGACTGGTCATGTGTGAATCATCCTGTCCAGTGCAGAGCACACTGTGGCAATGGGAACTGTGGCTACTCATGTGCTTATAGCTTTGGGCAAAACTATCCAAGAACCTTTTGATCAGTTCAGATCAATGCAATTAATGACTCCATGGAGTACAGAAGGGGGCAATTTGTGTCAACATGGTCGTCAGGCAAGGGACGGAAAAGCTGAGTATCTAAACCTTGAGATGACAGTACTTTCCTCATCATAAATCTATAAAATTGGACTCCAGGTTATTGTTGCTTTGTTTTAGTGAAACAAGTTTTAGAACACGGTGGGCACATATTCTTGCGTTTTTAAAAACTCAAATCTGTGAAAGATATTATATAATGGGATCATTTAAGATTATTATTTGTATATGTAGATATGGCATGTGTGTTTGAAGACATGGAGACCAGACAAAAAGTTGACTTAGCCATGAGTCTCATACATAATGTACTTTATTACCACCTAGATTTGTTTGCTAATATTTTC
>NW_011888782.1:7340836-7350319 GCF_000151845.1 Pteropus vampyrus
GGATTCCTTAGTAAAATGTCAGCAGTTATCACACTGTGCTGTAATCATCAGTTTACTTGCCTTTTCTTTCTATTAGACTGTGAGTCCCAGAGAGCATGGGCTCTCTTCATTTTTCTATTTATAGTACTTTGCACCCTTTCTGGCACATGGTAGGTGCTTAATAAATTCTCACTATAGAATTATGCAATTAGGACTTAGTATATCCAAGACTTGATTTAGAAAACAATGGAAGGCAGATGAAGAAGTTTCTATAAGTGAGGTAGCATGAAATAATATTTCTAAGTGAAATTTTAAATAAAAATTTTTAAATAATGTCCCGAAGAGAAGATTTTCTTTGTAGAAAGCATGCAAAACTTCAGCTGCCTCCAGAGAACATAAGAGTCATTGTTAAGGGCTGACATCTAGAAGGACAGTGATCTGTTCAACTTTTGGTGGGCTTCTCCAGAAACAATAGATGTCTTAGCATAACTAGGAGCTGGAGACATCACACAGGCTAGGGGGATTAGAGTTCCTGCTGTTACTTCCTTGACTTTAGGATCAGATGGAGGAGAAGCCTTAATCTTTAGTTCATTTCAGTTATCAACTCAGTGTGCCTCAGATGTTGCTGGAGATCTTATTATGAATGCAGATCCCCAAGCCCTTGGTTCAGAACTCTGAAATGTTAGTCTTGATTGAACCTGGAAGGTGCATTGTTAATAAGCTCCTCAGTTGATTCAGATACTGAAGATCCTAGGATGATATTTTGAAAACAAACAAACAAACAAACAAACATGATAAATTGAAGAATAAAATTTCCCTTCAGATACTTGTAGAAATTGGGTCCCAGAAACTGTAAAGTACTTGAACCAATTACAGAAACCAAATACAGAAACTTGATTCTTGAACTCCTAGCTGGGAGTATATTAAAGATTATCCTAGAAATTACTATAAATATGTGACATTTCTGGGTTGAATTCAGGATTTACTAGTTTTTTAATGATGTGTAACATAATCAAGGGTTGCTGTGAGAACAGAGATGGACCCTGAGTACATTTCCTCTCTTGATTATCTATCTCCCAGTTCTCCTTCTGCATAGTTCCTAAGCCTGTGTCACTCTTTCTCTATGATCTTATATTCCCTCACCCCTTGCCACACCTTGTATTTCCTCCCAACCTTACGTTCTCTTATGTGTTAAGTTCAGCCAGACAATTTCCAAGGCAAATTTATCACCAGAAAGATGTGACTGTGGTTTCCAGAATTTTGACCCCATTCCAGGGGACATAAATAGATTCCTGAGGTAAAGGGCTATGACATTTATAGCATAGCTGCTTTTATAACATTTGCTTTTAACCTCAGTTATTGAAAGTACAGCAAAAAAATCCATCTAAATTAACTATAATTAAACCATGCTTTAGCTATCTTTTGTAACTTTTATGGAACTGGCCCTCTGCTTTGATGATCAATGCACTCATCAAGTGTCACATTTCAGATGGCCTGATTCTCAAGTGGCTACATTACCTCAATATGGTTTCTTGTTTTTATTTAATGTAATAAATGATATTTGAAGCCAGCCCTTGATCCATCTCTCTGTCCTGGATCTCCTACAGTGCCTGCCTTGATCAGGGTTATTCCACCAGATGGAGATCATATTATTAACAGCAAAGAGGTCTGGAACCCCCATTTAACCCTCAGTGCAATATTTACCTGAAATTGCTATACATGAAGGATATAGGCTTTTTTCCCCTAAAAAGATGAACATGTTAAAATTTTACAATTGAACTTTCTATGATGAGAAAACTGAAAAATTTATTTTTAAATGTAGAACAGTCTAACGGCAAACGGTTATGTAGAGATAATGAAGGGCTGGTTCTTTCCTGGACCCTGAGACAAGCCGGTACACAGTTATCTGATGGATAGGAGAGAGCTGGGGGAGCAATAGGAAACAAGGCACTGAGACTGTACGCTGTCAGCCCGTAGATGAGAATTTGTTTTGCAGCCATGTCAAGCCATCCTAGACTGGGTATGGTATAATAAAAATGCAACTTAATTTTGTCTTAGGAAGGGATCTCTAGAAGCAGAGCCTGACTTGTGCCTTCTTGTGCAACTGACTTATTGAGAGGGTAACTTTAGAAAAACAGAATGAAGAAAGCAAGATAGGGGAAAGGAAGAAAACAGCTTGTGGTTTTGACTGAAGCTTAGCTGCAGCCTTGTCCCATGGGGATCTCTGGTGTACTCGCACCTGTAGTTGAGCTCTCCCTGGAGATCCCACCTTTTGTACTCTGAGTCTGTCATAGGCCTCTTTCTGGATGGTGGTGGATAGTGATATAATCTGAAGGGGCATCTGTTCTGTTGAAGTCAATTCTCTGGAGAGGGAGGCTGCCATGAGCCATGAATAGCCAACACTCACAGCAGGGTGGATGTGGTGACCTGCTGAAGGGGATCTGGGTGGGACATGAAAAGCATCTATTATGTCTATTGTCTATTTAAAATTTATTTAGTATGGGATTTTGGTTTTCCCTGACACCATGACTGTAGTTTTTCTGGTCACTCCTGGACAAACTGTTAGTCCTACAGTCTCTTTAAATTGAAAGACAGCATTTTGATTAAGAAGTTAGAAGGTCCAGTTCAACATAATAAATGATACTTCTGACTTTATTCTAAGATAAGTCCATCTCCCTTCCCTCCCTACCACCATGCCAACTTCCTCAGGTATTGCATGGCAAGGCTGGTTATGTGTGGGCCTTCAGGAGAAAAAATGTGGGATGACTTCTTTGCTTGCTCACCACTTACCCTGATCTTGTTACTGACCCTTGTAGGGTTATAGTGGATCAGAAATCAGTGAAAAGGTGGCAGATGTTCTTCTTTAACTAACCAGTACTAGTATGAGATGATGGTTTTCTCTGGGCCTGGCAAGTGGATACTTTCTATCACAAATACTTATGTGGGTTTTTCAGAGGCTCTCTTTGCTAGGCCCTTGTGACTCTAAACCTCTTCTGTAGACAATGTTTTCTGTTCCTCTAGCCTTTGTTCTCCCATATGGCCCTCTTGGGCAGGAGTCATAGTGGCTCGAAGCTTGTTTCTTTCATGTAGAACCCACATCTGGTCCACAGGAGACACTCACTTACACATCTTTTGTCCTAGTGTCCTGGATTAGCAAACCAAACACAGCAGCAACCTTGTCCCTCCTGCCAAAGATTCTGGCCAACCTGTTTCACTTGCCTTCTGATTTTGCAGAGCAGAGATAGGCACCAGTCCATTGTGTTTATTTAATTCCAGGAGACTGATATCAAGTTCTACAGAGTCCTGCAGTGAAGCCACTATCTTATTTTTCCTCCGTAGTTTATCATGACAATTTTCAAATATCCAGTGAAGTTGAAAAAATTTCCATTATATTTTATTATGCTCATTTTGTTATATATATATATATATATGCATATATATATAAATTTATTCATTTCTTTATCCATCCACCAATCCATCTTATTTTTGATACATTTCAAAATAAATTGCAGACATTTGTATACTTCCCTGTGTACACCCCAGCATGCATATCATTAACAAGTTCAATATATGTTTATACACTTTAGATATAAAATTTACAATTAAATGTATGCATCAAATGTACTTTCATTGCATTTTTAAAAAATATTTTATTAGTTTCAAGTGTATAGTACATTGATTAAACATTTATATAGTTTATAAAATGATCCCCTAATTGCTCTTTCTCTCCTCTGGCTCCTCTAGCCAATACATAAATGCTAACTGCATTCCCTATGCTGTGCTCCCCAGCCCTGTGACCATCTATCAACTACTAATTTGTACTTCTTTAACCCTTCACCCCATTCTCCCCGTCCCCCAACCCCCCTCCCCTCTGTCCATCACCAGATTGTCCTCTATATTTGTAACTCTGTTTTTGATTAGTTTGGTTTTTTTTGTGTGTGTTCCTTAGATTCCACATATAAGTGAAATCATATGGTATTTGTCTTTGTCTGACTTATTTCACTCAGCATAATAACCTCTAGGTCCATTCATGTCATTGCAAATGGTAAGATTTCATTTTTTTAATAGCTGAGTAATATTCCATTGTAGATGCGAACCATAACTTCTTTATCCAGTTGTCTGTCGATAGGTGTTTAGTTTGCTTTCATATCTTGGCTATTGTAAATTGTGCTGCCATGAATATTGGGGTACATAGATCTTTACGAATTATTGTTTTGGTTTTCTTTGGGTAAATACTCAGAAGCGCAATTGCTGAGTCAAAAGGTATATCCACTTTTAATTTTTTGAGAGACCTCCAGACTGTTTTCCATAGTGTCTGTACCAATTTGCAATCCCGCCAACAATGTTTGAGGGTTCCCTTTTCTCCGTATCCTCACCAACACTTGTTCTTTGATTTATTGATGATAGCCATTCTGACAAGTGTGAGGTGATATCTTATTGTGGTTTTAATTTGCATTTCTCTGATGTTTAGTGACTTTGAACATCTTTTCATATGTCCATTGGTCATCTGTATTTCCTCTTCGGAGAAGTATCTGTTCAAGTGTTCTGCCCATTTTTTTAATTGGATTGTTTTTTTTTGTCGTTGAGTTGTAAGAGTTCTTTATATATTTTGGATATTAACCTCTTATCAGATGTATCATTAGCAAATGTATTCTCCCAATCAGTCAATTGGTTGTTGTTTTCTTTTGTTGATGGTTTCCTTTGCTATACAAAAACTTTTTAGTTTGAAGTAGTCCCATTTGTTTATTTTTTCTTTTTTTTTCCCTTGCCCGAGGAGATATATCTGAAAATAAATTACTGTTAGTAATATCAGAGAGTTTACTACCTATGTTTTTTTCTAGAAGTTTTATGGTTTCAGGTCTTACATTTAAGTGTCTGTTCTTGTATATGATGTAAGACGATGGTCCAGTTTCCTATTTTTGCGTGTATCTGTCCAGTTTTCCCAACACTATTTATTGAAGAGATGGTCTTTACTCCATTGTATATTCTTGTCTCCTTCATCATATATTAAGTGAGCATATAGGCATGGATTTATTTCTGGGCTCTCTATTCTTTCCTTTGATCAATGTGTCTGTTTTTATGCCAGTATCATGCTGTTTTAATTACTGTAGCCTTTTAGTATAGTTTGATATCAGGTAGTATGATACCTCCAACTGTATTGTTCTTTCTCAAGATTGCCGTGGCTATTTGGGGTCTTTTATGGTTCCATATAAACTTTATGATTGCTTTTTCTAGCTCTCTGAAAAATGCCATTGGTATTTTGATAGGATTGCATTGGATCTATAGATTGCTTTGGGTAGTATGGCCATTTTAATGTTGTTGATTCATCCTACCCATGACCACGATATATGCTTCCATTTATTTATATCTTCTTCAGTGACTTAAAATTTTCTGGGAACAGGTCTTTTACCTCCTTGGTTAATTTGATTCCCAGGTGTGTTATTGTTTTTGATGCAATTGTAAATGGGATTGTTTTCTTAATTTCTGTTTCCAAAAGTTCATTATTGGTGTATAAAAATGCCACTGACTTCTGAATATTTATTTTGTAACCTGCCACTTTATTGAATTCATTGATCGGTTCTAACAGATTTTTGGTGCTCTTTAGAGTTCTCTACATATAGTATCATGTCATCGGCAAATAATGAGAGTTTTACTTCTTCCTTTCCAGTTTGGATACCTTTTCTTTCTCTTTCTTATCTTATTGCTATGGCTAAGACTTCTAATACATGTTGAAGAAAAGTGGTGAAAGTGAGCTTCCTTGTCTTGTTCCTGATCTTAAGGAAAACGCTTTTAGCCTTTCCCATTGAGTATGGTGTTAGTTGTATGTTTGTCATATATGGTCTTTATTATGTTGAGGTATGTTCCCTCTATTCCCTCTTTGCTGAGAGTTTTTATCTTAAATGGATGCTGGATTTTGTTGAACATCTTTTCTGCATCTATTGATATGATCATATGGTTTTTATGTTTCTATTCGTTAATGTGGTGTATTACATTAATTGATTTGCAAGGTTGGATACCAACCTTGCATCCCAGAAATAAATCCAACTTGATCATGGTGTGTGATATTTTTAATGTATTTGCTGAATTTGGTTTGCTAATATTTTGTTGAGGATTTTTGCATCAATGTTCATAAGAGATATCGGCCTATAGTTTTCTTTATTTGTAATGTCTTTGTCTAGTTTTGGAATCAAGATAATGGTGGCCTCATAAAAGGAGTTAGGGAGCCTTTCCTTTTCTTGAAATTTTTGGAATGGTTTGAGAAGAATAGATGTTAATCATTCTTTGAATGTTTGGTAAAATTTGCCCGTGATGGCATCTGGTCCAGGACTTTTGATTTTTGGGAGATTTTTGATTACTGATTCTGTTTCATTGGTGGTAATTGGTCAGTTCAGATTTTCTGTTTCTTCTTGACTCAGTCTTGGGAGATTGTATATTTCTAGGAGTGTGTCCATTTCTTCCAAATTGTCCAATTTGTTGGTATATAATTGCTCATAGTATTTTCTTTTGATCCTTTGCATGTCTGTGGAGTTCATGGTTATTTCTCCTTTCATATCTGATTTTATTTATTTGAGTCCTCTTTCTTTTTTCCTTAATAAGTCTGGTAAGGATCTGTCAATTTTGTTTATTCTTTCAAAGAACCAGCTCTTAGTTTCATTAATCTTTTGTATTATTTTTATAGACTCTATTTCATTTATTTCCACTGGGATCTTTATTATTTCCTTCTTTCTATTCATTTTGGGCTTTGCTGTTCTTTTTTTAGTTCTTTTAAGTTTATGGTTATATTGTTTATTTGAGCTTTTTCTTGTTTCTTGAGGTAGGCCTGTATTGCTATGAATTTCCCTCTTAGGATTGCTTTCGCCATGTCCCATAGATTTTGAGTCGTGTTTTCATTTTCATTGGTCTCTAGGTATATTTTGATTTTTTCTTTCATCTCATTAATAAGTCGTTCATTGTTTAGTAGCATGTTATTTAGCTTCCATGTGTTTGTATATTTTCCAGTTTTTTCTTGTAGTTGATTTCTAGTTTTATACCATTATGATCAGAGAAGACAGTTGATATGATTTCAATCTTCTTAAATTTATTGAGACTGGTTTGTGTCCTAACATGTGGTCTGTCCTAGAAAATGTTCTATATACACTTGAGAAGAATGTATATTTTGATGATTTGAGGTAAAATGCTCTGAAAATATCTATTAAATCCATCTGGTCGAGTGTATCTTTTAAACCTATTGTTTTCTTGTTGATTCTTTGCCTGGAAGATCTGTTCATTGGTGTCAATGGGGTGTTAAAGTCTCCTACTATGAGTATATTACTGTTGATCTCTCCTTTTATGTCAGTCAGTAATTGCTTTATGTATGTAGGTGCTCTTATGTTTGGTGCATATATGTGTACTAGGGTTATGTCCTCTTGATTTATCGATTTTTTTATCATTATATAATGCCCTTTTTTGGTCTCTTATTATAGCCTTTGTTTGAAAGTCTATTTTATCTGATATAGGTATCACTACCTTGGATTTTTTTTCCATTTCCATTTGCATGAAATGTCTTTTTACATCCCTTTGCTTTCAGTCTGTGAGTGTCATTTGATCCAAAGTGGGTCTCTTGTAAACAACATATGCATGGGTCTTGTTTTCTTATCCATTTGGCTACTCTGTGTCTTTTGATTGGAGCATTTAATCCATTTACATTTAAAGAGATTACTGATAGGTACACAGTTACTGCCATTTTATTATTCATATTTGTTTTTTTCTATTTTCTTTTTTACCCTTTCTCTTTTTCACAGAAGACCCTTTAACATTTCTTGTAATGCTAGCTTGTTGGTGATGAATTCCTTAAGCTTTTCCCTCTCTGGGAAGCTCTTTATCTCAACTTCCATTTTAATCAAAAGCCTTGCTGGGCGTAGAGTATTCGTGGTTGTAGATACTTGAATATTTCTTGCCAGTCTCTTCTGGCCTGCAAAGTTTCCATTGAAAAAATTAGCAGACATTCTTATTGGGGTGCCCTTGTAAATTACTAGCTGTCTTTCTCTTGCTGCTTTTAAGATTCTCTCTGTCTTTGACCTTTGGCATTTTAATTATGTTGTGTCTTGGTATGGGTGTGTTTGAATTCTTCGTTTGGGACACTTCGTGCTTCCTGAACTTGTATGTCTAATTCCTTTGCCAGATTAGGGAAGTTTTCTGTCATTATTTCTTCAAACAGATTCTCAATCCTTTGCTCTCTCTTGTCTCCTTCAGGTACTCCTATGATTTGGATATCATTGCTCTTCGTGTTGTCCCAGAGGTCTTTAAATATATTCTCATTTTTTAAAATTCTTTTTTTCTTTTTGTTGTTCTGATTGAGTATATTCTGATACCTTGTCTTCTAGTTCACTGATTTGATCTGCTTCATTCAATCTACTGTTGAATAATTCTGGTGTAGTCTTCATTTCAGTTATTGTATTCTTCATTTCTGTCTGGTGCTTTTTTATGGTTTCTATGTCCTTTTTTTATGCTTACTGTCTCTTCATTGAGGTTCTCATTGTGTTCATCCATTCTCCCCCTATGTTTATCGAGCATCCTTATAACCATTATTTTGAACTCTGTGTCTGGTAGGTTGCTTGCTTCCATTTCATTTAGCTTATTTTCTGGAATTTTCTCCTGTTGTTACATATGTGGCATGTTTCTTTGTTTTCTCATTTTATTAGCCATTCTGTGTTCATTTCTATGTGTCAGGAATGTTTGTTTTATCTCTCAGCCTTGGCCAGATGGCCTAATGTGGAAGGTGTCCTGTGTGGCCCAGTGGCACACTCTTCCTGATCCCCTATGCTGGGGCCTCTGGACATGATTTTTGTGTGGATTGTGTGTGATCTTCTGTTGTCGCCTAGACTGTATTATTGTTAGTACATCAATGGGATGGGATTAAAGCTCTGGCTAATTGTGGGAATTGGCTATGCCCACAAGGTAAGAGTTGCCATGTGGGAGCTGACCCCACTGAGTGGGATTTGCTCTCGCAGGCTTGTGTACTTGTTGCAAACACCCTTTGTGTGTACCAGTAATGGGGCTAGTCGGGATTTGCTCTGTTGTGGTCTAGTGCCAGCCTCCAGATGCGCTGGTTTTGTGGTACCTTGGGAGGGGCTCCCCAGTAGGCCAAGGTCAGCTGTTGCTTTTGATTGCTCAGGGCTGCCTGGTGGGAGCTACAAAGTGATCTGCAGATGGTTGTTGCCTATACTGGATCTATAGGTAGATCCAGTGGAAGAGACAACGCTGTAGGCAGCAGTCTGGTTATCCCTTGTCCCTGATCTCGGGCAGTTTAACAGAAGGACCAATGCTTCTCAAGGCCTGACACTGCCTGTCAGTTGCCTGCAAGTCTCTGAAACTGGACGAGCCTCTGGGTGATATGTGCGTTGGATGGTGCAGGGACCCTGGTGGTCTCATGGATCTATTGAGCAAATTTACTCCTGCCACTGCAGTGTCAGTTTACATGCCAGTGCCATCTCTGTAGCTCCCTGTACAAGTTTCCAAATGTAG
>NW_011888782.1:7353912-7364669 GCF_000151845.1 Pteropus vampyrus
CTCCTGTTTCTTTTAGGGAGAAATAATAACAAGGTTCTAAATTCTCAGTGTGGCTTCCTTTATAATCTTAGAAATCCTTGGAGAGGTTATGGTATTTGGATTAGAGGATAAATCATAGAAAATGTATTATGGTGCTTAAGAAAATGCTATGTAGATAGTTAATGCTTAGTTAAGTGAATTAAATTATTTTTAATAGTATACCTTTCCAATAAAAATGATTAACAAAATGCTATGTAACAGATGAAAGCAATCAAGTAAAGTACAACAACAATAAGATAAAAGTATAACTATAAGGTAAAGCTAGGGGTAATATTAAAACACTGAATAAATATTTAAGATCTTAGAGAAACAGTACCAATATTTACCTCTGAACTTTCTGGCAATCGATAAAAGAGGAAAGCAATCAAGGCAATATAGTTCACACATCTGTAAGGTTAAATGAATCAATTTTTCAAAGGAAGCAATCTGCTATTAATTGTTGAGAATGACTTTTGCCTGTAGGTCATTTTTAGGATGACAAAGGATTTGTCATGAATGATGTTCTCAACAATATCCCTATAGTAACATTCCTTGGTGTGTGCAGGTTGTGTAATACCAGTGTGATTCAGTAAAAGCAGTTTTAAATTTTTCCTTTGAGAAAGAGAGTGCAGAAAAGAAGATACCCTTTATATACAATACAGTTTGTAGTTCAGTCTAGGGATAAATTGTTGTGAATGTTACAGGAGTGGATGGGCTACTTGTTCTTTGGGCAATTTTCCAGAAATACTGTTTCCAAAATTTTGATAAGTACTGTGTCAGTGAATTTGAGGTTATACTTTCTGACAAGCACTTGGACTGGAATTATTCTCTCACATTTATTATGGCTTTAATGTTCTGCTGCTCTTTGGATAATGTAGACATCTTTTCATGAAGTTTGAGAAGCTTGATTCAGGAGGGAACCTTAACTTATCAGGAAGATGAGTTGAGAAGAGACTAAGGGCAGTGTCATGATTTTTCTTGGAAAGGAAAACAGAATCTTCTCCAATTCATGAACAAATGGTTACCTGGGACCTCTTAATTTGACACCAAAGAACATGGCCATTCTAATTTTAATTCGGAAAATGTTTCCAAATGCCTCCTTTAGTCATAAAAGTTTTAACAGCAAATTTCTCAGTTGAATTCTTCAGGATAAAGAATTGCGAAATGTACCTGTTAGTAGGTGAATGGGTTGATTTATAGTATAGAATTATTAGCTCTCAGTGTTGGAGATGATTACTTTGGCTCTTCAGCTTTGGAGAAGTTGGTAACATGCTCTTATTCCTAATGGCTATTACAAACCAGGCACAACATCTATAGACGTCATGCCTAGAGTATAATAATAGGGAAACATTATACTTAGATAAGGACTTGACTATTTAATGTATCTGCAAAACATTTTCACTAAAAACATATTTATGTCCTCTCAGTTATAGCAAGAGTAGCAGATAGGCTATGTTTATTTTATAGGTGGGTCTGTTTAGGGAACAATTTTAAAATGTGTCTTTCTCTTGGACACACATAGTAACAGAGTCAGGTTTAGAATAAATGCTTCTAATTAGAGCTACTCTTGCTACAAGACTGAGAAACATTCACAGTAATCAGCTAGTTAAACAATCAACTAATTAGACATGTATATCTTGTTTTCTCTCTTCAGTGGTTTCCATATATGTGATAGATGAGTAGTAATCCTGCTACCATTCTTTTTAAATGAAATTAAGTGCAGAAAAATGAAAGTGGACCACCATTTTACACCATTCACAAACATTACCTTGAAATAGATTAAAGACTTAAGCATAAGACCTGAAATCACAAAAGTCCTAGAAGAAAACAGGGAAAATCTCCTTGACATCGGTTTTGGCAACAGCTTTTTGAATATGACACCCAAAGCACAAGAAACAAAAGTAAAAATCTACAAGTGGGACTATATCAGATCATAAAGACTTTGCACAGCCAAAGAAACTATCAACAAAATGAAAAGACAACTTGTGGAATGGGAGAAAATATTTGCAAAAGATATATATCTGCAAACTATATATCTGATAAGTAGTTACTACTCAAAATTTATAAAGAAATCATACAACTCAATAACAGAAAATGCTAGTCTGATTAAAAAATGTGCAGAGGAACTGAACATACAGCTTTCCAAAGAAGACATACAATGGCCAACAGGTACATGAAAAGATGCTCAACCACCTAAATCTCAAGGAAATAAAAGTCAAAACCACAGTGAGATATCACTTCACACCTGTCAGAATGGCTGTCATCAAAAAGACAAGAAATAAGTGTTGGCAAGAATGTGGAGAAAAGGGAATCCTTGTGGACTGTGGGTAGGAATATAAATTGGTTCAGTCACTATGGAAAACAGTATAAGATTCCTCAAAAAATTAAAAATAGAACTACAGTATGATCCAGCAATCACACTTCTGGGTATATATCCAAAGGAAATGAACACAAGATAATAAAGAGATATCTGTATGCCCATGTTTATTGCAGCATTGTTCACAATAGCCAAGATATGGAAACCACCTAAGTGTCCATAAGTGGGTGAATGGATAAAGATGATGTGGCTTATATATACAGTGGAGTATTGTTAGATAGAAGGAAATCCTGCCATTTGTAGACAACATGAATGGACCTTGAGAGCATTATGCTAAGTGAAATAAGTCAGACAGAGAAAGACAAATACTATATGATATCACTTTTATGCAGAATCTGAAAAAGTCACGTTTGAAATGTCATGGGATTCTGAAACAGAGAGATGGGACACTGAGGCTGTAAGCAGGAAGCAGTGTGTTTATTGATGCCAGCACTGGCTCAGCGGATTCTTATCCAAAGGCTGAGCTCTGATGGTAACATGGCAGGCAGTTTTATACTGTTTTGTACTTCTGCATTCCTACACAGCTATAGATATTCCATACAAGGAAGGAGAACATTGATTGTTTGCCCCAAACTATAAGGAAACAGGCTTAATTGTTTAAGTGGGTTTTCAGACTGCCATGTCAGCTGGAGAGTCCTGGAAAAGGATGGGGGATACAGTCAGGAACTAACTCATTTGAGCAGGAAATGGTCAGGCAGGGTAAGGCTGCCACAGTAGAACTAGAGCAGAGTGGTGGCTACCAGGGGCTGTGGAGTAGGGAAATTGGGGAGAAGTTGGTTGAAGGGTATAAACTTGCAGTTAGAAGGTAAATAAGTTTTGGGGGCCTGATACACACTGTTGTGATTATAGTTAACAGCACTGTATTATATACTTGAAAGTCATTAAGAGACTATACCTTAAATGTTCTCATCACAAAAAGAGAAATGATAAGATGTGATGGAGGTGTTAACTTACACATGGTGGTGATTGTATTGCAATATGTAAGTGTATCAAATAAATACATTGTATACTTTAAATTTACACAATGTTATATGTCAATTATATCTTAATAATAATAATAAAGAAGTTAAAATATATTTGTGAAGTTTATCTACGTTGTCCTTTCTTGAGAGTTATACCTGCTTGTGTTTATCGATATTAATTGATATAACAAAGATTGACATTAGAGAAAACTGGATGTTTTCTTCCATTTTCCTACTTCTTTCCTGAGTGGCCTAAGCTTTAGTACAGGCTCTTTTAGCCATACCTGGGCCTATAACCAAGGACATTTTAGCCTAGTAATTTTTAGGACTATATCACTAGAAGCGTTGGTTGGAAACATTTTTTCTTCTTCCCTATACCCAAGGGAAGATGCTAGATGATACTGAAAAGAATAATTTGGCTGAAGGACCAACTGAAGCTTGCCATTATAAGGACATCAACCTCCTGTCACAAGCTTACTGACCTGGGCTGGCCCTGTCTACTTCCCCTGTGGGCCTTTTCATGCTTCTCATCCAGCATCCAGTCTTCTTTGTTTCAGATGAAAAGCTGGACTACAGCTGTGCTCTGCACCTGCCCACCTAACTGCCTACCTTTACCCTTGTACCTCCTTAGAACTGGGCTTCCCTTGAATGGGAAGATCCGACATAAAGGAGTTATTGCACTATACTTCAAACATGGGAAGTGCATACATATACGTGTGTGTATTTGTTAAACAAAATAAGGTCCAGAAAGAAGTGTAGCTGGGGAAATGGAAATCTTATCTGTAGATAACAATAGTTATTGGTAGATTATTAACCCTTGAAAAATATCTATTGTGTTTAGATAAGCTAAGGATAAATCAGTCAAAAAGCAAACTGCCCTGGAGTTGACTATCGCCCTATGTCATCTTCTGTCCCTGCACATTAGTGTGAAACCCATCCCACTACCTTCTACTCAGGAACAGAAATAAATGTGGGAAAAACGATTTGGGACAGAAAAACGTCAATGCAGGTCTGCAAATTTCCATGACCCAGAGGAGACTGGAAGGCAGGAAGATAGAAGCTACCTGTTAAGTAACTGGAGGCATCTGTGTGGAAGTTCTTCTGTGGCCTAAGGAATGTCAAGGTAGATAGGACAGTTTTGTGCAGTGACAAAAGTACCAGTTAGCAACACAAGGGTGCACAGTATCTGGCTTTTCTCTTCTTCCAGCTTTCTCTACTTGGAATTTTATCACATGGATCCACCTAGGGCAAGTACCCAGTGAGGGAAAAAAATAAGTTTATTCTCTGGGGCTGCAAACCAACCCCCAAAATAAACAAAACTCATTAACACTCCTTTGAGAAAAAGGGCCTGGTACCTAAATTACTGAAAGATTAGGACAAGGCAGAGATCAGTCCCACCCGGCTATTTACATTTCCATTGTCTATAGATGTCATTAAAATAGACCCTCCCCACCCCACCCTCAACACTGATTTATGAAATTGGTGTAGCTTTTTCAGACAGTCTCCAAATTAATTAACAGTCACTCTGCATTAATAGGACTTGCACTAGTGAGGCATCCCTGTGCATAATTCTATCTCTTTTACCTAGTGTGCCATCTGTCACTGTAATACCTGTGTCACTGAGTTTTGAACCATAATACTTAAACCTCATCAGCTTCCAAATGGTTCCACGATCCGTCAGCAGTGATGAAAGCAGCGCAATGAGACATGACAGGGCATTTCCAAATAATTTTTTAGTGAGGCCAGAGAAGCAAAAGGTTGAATCCTGGGACATTTGAATTACTCCACCTTAAGAGGTCTCCCAAATTCCTGACTCTGTTGTTGTTTAACTTGTTTCATGTGATAGGCAGAGAAAAGCATACTGTAATAAAATTCTGTACATACACCTCCATACATCAATGAGCTTCTCTGTGTGGTAGGACAAAGCAAGAGAAAGGATAGGATGTGTGGTGGGACTTGGGATGGAAGTGTTTGTGTGTGTGTGTATGTGTGTGTGTGTGTGTGTGTGTGTGTGTGTGTGTGAGGGCCTTGGGAGGTAGTTCACTTCGAATGTCAGAAAACTTCAGAGATGTGGGTAGAAGTTCACTAACATTGATTTATTTAGAATTTGCTATCTTCCAGGCATTAGGCTAATGCTTGTGTATACATTGTCTTATTTGACCCTTAAAAGAACTCCATGAAATTAAGCAGCTGTGGGTTTTGTAGCACGATTCATACAGTTTTTTACAGATGAAGACATTTTTTACAGACAAAGAAATTAGACTTTAATCAAGGTCATACACATAATCAGTGGACCAGTGATGTGACCTTGGACAATTTAAGATGTGTCAACTTTTAGACTATGTGCTATTTCCATAATAAATGAGGGGTGCGGTTATCAAGATTTTTCGTTTGAATCCCATATCCCCCAGAAAATTGGGGTGGCTCCAATTTTCAGAAACGATTATCTAATTCTAATCAGCAAGATCTTTTCCAGTCTTATTTTCTGTCATTTGGAAAACATTTATTCTCTCTTTACCAGGGTGGCAGTCTGCCTGGAAATCGGTGCAATGTATCATTTTCCACAATAATGGAAGGTAGGCTAGGAATTGCCTATAATTTGTTTCTGCATCCAGGCACGTCAAACTAAGTTATGATGAAAATGGAGCGGCAACCTTGATCACCTACTGTTTTATAGCTGATATGATTGTTTTTATGAAGCCCGTAACGTTTTTAATGCCATAGTTATGGTGATCTTGATTCTTGTCTCAGCAGAACAATATTACAAGTGTTGAGTCAGTTCTGATTGCAGAGGATGAGAGTGTGGCTTGCTAGTGACAAGGTTGGAGAGAAAATTATACAAAGCCTGCTCCTGTTGCCCCCACGGACAGACCATGTAGGAACCTTTGGCTAACATTCTGCTGCCTCCAGGAAGTTTTCAGTTTTCGTTTTGGCAGGGGGTAAATAAGTTGCAACCAAATTATTCTCAGATAACTAGGACTTTAAGATGAAATTCCTTCTAGACTATTATATTCAAAGGAAAGACATGTGTCAAGGACATTAGTGGAATGACCCTCATGTTTTGGGGAGTTGAGCAAGATATGATAGCTGTTTTCTCTTGCTAAATCTCTGTAGTAGAAGAGGCATGTGGGGAAGTATATACTTTTATTTGAACAGATATTTATAGAACATCAATTAGTGGCCATACTCATGCTAGATTCCACAGAGAAAGTAAAGATGAGACATCATCCCACCAAAGTTTAGGGTTATTGACCCTTAACATTTTCAATACATCTTGAAAAGTGCTATAATAATGTTTTACAAATACAGATGATGAGACTTCTATCAGAAATGACCAGGGAAGATGATCAAGAGGTCAAGTTATTTGAGTTGATCCATGGTAATTTGAGTAATGGATTTTACAAGGCAAGACAATGATAAGGAGGATACACTAAGCATAAAAGCCAGCACGATAATAAGACAGAGGCATGACACATGGTGGGGGACCATGTGTGGTGGCAGGTGTTTATGGGAGGGGTATAGCTGGAAATTAAGTATGGCATATTTAAGTTAGAGCAATATTTTGAAGGGCTTGGAAAATCATGGTAAAGAATTTGGATTTGATATTGTAGGTCATAGGTCGCAGACTCAATTGTATAGGTAATCTAATGTGACTGACTAAATAGTGACTGTGATTACTGAGTAGTAAGGTCCCTTCTAAGGAAGGCAACTGAGACTCAACTCCCACAGATGGTGGTTTTTTTCTAGTGTATGAACCCTTTTTTGCCAGCTATCCCAATTTTCTTAGAAATCTAATTTTTTATGTGAGCTCTTATGATACTTAAATGCTGGCAACTAATAAAAAATTTTTTGAAACACCTGAGGGTCAAACAAATCCAGTTTAAAGTTTAAGTCTATCCATATGCTAGTGGCTTGTAATTACAGAAGGAGACAATTGGTAACCTACAAATATTTATACTCCAAGAGCCAACTCGGTCATATGGAAGATGACACCTGAGGCAAGGAGACAATTGGATAACTGGAATCTCAGAGGTAATGAAGGCTTAACATCAGGCAGTTGTGGGGCAGGGGGTTTGAGGAAAAGGAGAAGGATTGGAGATGAGAGCCCCAAAGCACCTGGTGACCAGTGGATGTGGGGATAAGGAGACAGTAAAAGGAGCTACTGTCTTGTGCCTTCTGGGTAATGATTCTAGCTTGCTTTTTACTTATTCTACATTCACTTTTTACTGTATATTTTATACCCATACCCTACCATCTACTCTATATTTTTGGAAGAAATTATTTGGAGTAAAGAGAATAGATTTTTCTTTTTCTTAAACCAAATAAGTTACCCTTTTTCTTCTTCCCATTTATACTCTAAGATGAACCATGGGCATTAGCTGCTAGATTTCAGATTCTCTCCCTGTGTAGCATTAAACACATTGATGTGGGTGAAGCAATGAGCTGAAAGTATTTTAAACTTTGATGGATAGCAGAAGAAGAAGACTTTATGAGTCTAATTCTTTTCAAGTTTGAAGATAATGATTTTTGCCTTTTCTGCCTTCACTTTTTTCTTTTGCATTTTACATCTGCGACAGTGAGTCACACACACCATTATTCTATTTAGCAGCCTTGACATCAGCAGCAAATTTGCATGAACTAGGAAAGGCATGCTTCTACATTATTTTCTTTTATTCTAGGTACTATTTTATTGCAGTGGAGATTTTAGGTTGTCTCTCCATTTAAACTTCTAATTCGATAGGGGCCATCTATGTTGTCTATCAATTTGCTTATAAGACCATTGGAAGAGAGGAGAGCCTTGTTTCTTGAATGGTGTGATAGAGAGGGATGAATGGTTTAAATTAACACTGCTCAGCGCACGTATGAAAAAGCTGAATCTACAGCAGAATTCCGCCTAACATGCTGAATTTACTACAGAAGGGCTTCTCAAATGTCTCCTAGGCAGAATGATTTTTTTGTTATGTAACCAAAGTTAAGATCCCTGCTTCTACCTGACATTGTCAAAAGGCATGCCTATTTTTTCCTTTCTTGTTGCTTCACACTTAGGCTTTTATTCATGCACTGAGTAAATTGGGTAAATTCTAATGAGATTAGGCAAAATCTCTTTATACTAAGAAGTGATGAACTCAATAGGGTTTTTAGGTAACTTGCAACACTAGAAGGAAGTAGAAACTTTAATCACCTTCATGTGTCCCTGGACAGCCACCAATAGTTGAGGATGTTGTCCAGTTTCAGTTCCTTTAAAGTGATCTACCAGGGATCCATGGGACATGAGGAATCTCCATAATCTGTCTCAGCATTTTCTTCCTTATACCTTAGCTAGAAATAGCAGTTATACAGGAACCGTGTGCTTAGAATTTAATAAAACCTGCATAAACCTGGAAAGATTGTTGGGTAGTAGATGCCTTTGGTGCTTTTACTGCTGGGTAGCTGGCAAGTTGGCAAAGAACTGGTAGCAGAGTCCATTCCTTCCCTTTAATGAAACTGAATGTTCCCTTAACATGTCACTTTAAAAATTTTAAAATGTGTCAACATCAAGATTTTTAGATCAGATAATATATGTACATGGTAATAAATACAAATAGTATAAATTATTCTTTAGTATTTCTTAAAGGATGGCAAGAGCCGTAAAAAGGAAGAATAAAAGAGATTTTACTTTCAGTTCTGCCACTGACTTATTTGGTGGCGTAGCCCATTTTGATGCCTTTCTGTTTCTCAATTTCTTCACCGAAAACCTAGAAATGGGAATATTTGTCTGATAACTCTTTAGGATTATTACAAGACCTTAATAAATCTGGTGTGTGAAAATGCTTTAAGTGCATAGAGACTAAAGAATCTTTGTTGTAGTTTCCGGTTGTCTCAGTTGAGTACCCAGCTAATATCTACTATGCACTTGGTATAGGCTGGGTGAAGATAAAGAGCTTTAAATTATTGACTCAATCCTCAAAATAGTTCTATCAGGTAAGTACTGTTCTTATCTCAGTTTTACAGTGAGAAAATGGAGGCACAGGGAAGCTAAATAACTTGCCAAAGTTCACACAGCTGATAATTAGTAGCAAAGTTAGACTTAAACCTAGTCTTTTTGTCTTTTTTCATCCCTTTCTCTCTCCTTCACTTTCCTTTTCTCTTTATATATGAATATTATATATACATACATAATATATACATGAATATATGTATAAATCTCTCTATATTATGGTTATAGCCACCTGCTCTTTTACTTAATATTTTATGCTGAACATTGTGTGTATATCATTAAACTTTTCTTTAAAATCTATTTTTAATGATTTTGAAATACATCATATGTCTGCAGAGGAGTTACCGACTCCTATTTGCTAGGCATTTGTTTTCAATTTGTTTTTGTCATTATGCATAAGGCAAATTTCTTGGTTCACAAATCTTTGTGGGCATCTGTGATTATTTACTTAGAAAAAAATCCCAGAGATGGAATTGCTATGTCAAAAAGGATGGGCGTTTTTAAGGCTCTTGATATATATTGCCAAATCGCCCTCTTAAAAGGTTGTGCCAATTTATTCTTCCTCCAGAACTTTATATTCTATTTTCATGAAGATGACAGAACAATTATAGGAGGCTAGATTAGAACAGAACCTTAAAGATCAGCACTTGGAGTCTGTGTGTGCCCTTGCTTGCATGTACCATAGACAAGGAAACAGAAAGTGGATACCTCGTCCAAGGGCACAGGGTAGATTAATGGTTGAATCCAAGTGATATTGGTTAATGATAAGCAATAGATGAGGTAGGAAATGCTTATATGGGAGTGGAAATATTCTTTTTCTGTCATTTTACAGTGTAATTACAAAATGTTACTCTTTCATTTTCTGGTTGCATTATTCTGATGACCTCAGAAGCTAAGCTAGCCTACATTATTAGAACTAAATTAATCTTGTGCCAACCAGTAATTCCAAATGGCAGCGGGAAACCTGAGAGGAGGATGAGTGGGGAGAGTTCAGCCACATATACAAAGTCCCCTGTTTTGGGGCTGCTTATCTATAGAGTGAACACCAGTTGTTTACAGGTGTTAATTTGTTGCACCAACAACCTAATAGCAACATTAATGAAAATAAAAATTAAATTAAAAATATTTACAATTCTGCCACTACAAATAAATTTTAAAAATATTTTTCAAGTGAAGTGTACTTTTTATGTAGTTTTATGTCATAAATATAATTTTGTATTTGAATTTTTTTCACCTCTCCAATCATATTAAAAAAACATTTTGCTAATTTTGCCTGCAAAATTATATGTTTAGTAGCGTCCTAGTCAAGTATCTTGCCATATTTAATTAAGCATTCCCCCCATCTTGGCCATTTAGTTTATTTCCCAATTTTTAATATCATTAAATAATGTAGTTAAGATATCTAGATTGCGTATATGTTTTT
>NW_011888782.1:7365844-7372622 GCF_000151845.1 Pteropus vampyrus
CTTTTTATGTAGTTTTATGTCATAAATATAATTTTGTATTTGAATCATATAAAAAAACATTTTTTTTATATTAAATCATATTAAAAAAACATTTTGCTAATTTTGCCTGCAAAATTATATGTTTAATAGCGTCCTAGTCAAGTATCTTGCCATATTTAATTAAGCATTCCCCCCATGTTGGCCATTTAGTTTATTTCCCAATTTTTAATATCATTAAATAATGTAGTTAAGATATCTAGATTGCGTATATGTTTTTCTTGTTTTAGTTACATCATTTGTAATTCCTCAGAAGATTAACTACCTTTAAAAATCTGAAAATTTTTATAAGTTTTAATACATGCTGCAAATTGCTTTCCAAAATGGTTTGATAACTAGATTATGTCAATACACATTACAACGTAGTTTTAGATGAAAGACAATATTCCAAGATTTGTTTAAAAATTTTTACATCATCCAAGCCAACTCTAGCTTCTACCTCAGGAGCCATGGTTGCTAGCCTCATGGACGATTTGCTTATAACATACTTGGTCAGGTAACTTTGTCATTTTTGCCCAGCTTGGAAGGAATACTATAAGATGAATGGCTCTTTAACCAATCTATTTCCAAAACTGGCTGGCTCTTAGCTGACCTCTATAGGTTTTGGCCTGGCTTCGTACTGCCTTGAGCTTCTTGATTTGTAGAGGTTGAGGGCAGACCTTCTCAGTTTATGTACTTATTTATCCTCCCTCATCATGGGAATAGTTTGAAGTCCCCTGTTTATTTGAGTTAGAATTAGTTCTTGCTTCTTAAGGCTATCCTGACTCAATAAACAGACAACAATGAGCTTATGACTAGACCAGTCTGATTATTTTCTTCATATTAAGTAGTTTTGAAGAGATCCTTTGTTTATAATAATAGGACACAATAGTTTCCCCAAGCATATTTTACCAAACTGCCTGATTGGGTAAATACAATTAACAGAAATTGGGATGTAGGGAGATTGGGGGGAGAAAATGAGCTCAATTTTTTAATTCAATTTGAGGGCTAGAAGGACATCTAATGGAGGTGTTAGGCATATAAAAAGTAAGTTTGATACCCTGGAAAGCTGTTAGTAGGAGAAAGTGAGATTTAGATTTCATAGTGAAGTAGTTAGTAGGTAAAGTAGTTGTGATCTTTAAAAAGAGAAAAAAATAGGCATTATATGAGCTTAGAGGTCAGATGGACTTGGGTTAAATTCTTGATTCTGCCTCTTACTCTGTGTCCTTGAGCATGTTATTTAACTTTCAAGCCTAAGTTTTCATATCTACATAATGAGGGTAAAAATACCTACCTCATAGAGTGGATATGAGCATTAAAGGAGATAATGCAGTTTATTGAAATCAATGAATGTTAGCTATTATTGTTATGAGATTGAGGGCAAAATAATGTATAGGTTGTCACAGTAGGAAACAGCAGAAGACAAAGGAAAATGGTCAGAAATAGAAAAGAAAAGCAGTATAATCCAGGAACTCAAGATAAGAGGGAATCTAAGGCAGGAAGAAATGAGCAACACGGTCAAATATGAGGCTAAAGACAATGAAGGTGAAGATCAGAAAAGGTTTTTCTATTTGGAGATCACTAGGTCTCCTATGACTTCCAAGAGAATGGTTTCAGTAGAAAAACTACACAGATATCACATTGCAGGGCATTAGCAGTGAGGAATGTTTCCTAGGACCTACTGAACTCAAAACAGATAAGATATATTGCCAGTGATAGGTGAGACTGTTAGCAATGTGAGTGTCATTGGATTATCTATGGACTTAGAGTTTACATGTTCCCTCTTGTCCTGTATGCACCAAAAGGTAATGACTTCTATGGTTACATGAAGCTGAGATGTGCCACCAGTTGCAGCCTTTCTTGTAGCCTGGCTTATTTATTTATTTTTTTAAAATTAAGTTTATTGGGATAACATTGGTTAATATAATTATGTAATTTTCAGGTGTACATTATCATTTGACGTCTGTATATTCTATTGTATGTTTACCACGCAAAGTCCAGTTTCCTTCAGCTACCATATATTTGATTCCCTTTACCCACTTTGCCCTCCCTCATCCCCCTATATTTGACCCCCTTTACCCCATCTACCTTCCCCCTCCTCCCCCACCCCACTAGTAACCACTAGTCTATAGTCCATGTCCATGAGTCTCTGTTTGTCCTACTCATTTGTTGCTTTTAGGTTTATATCCCACATATGAGTGATATCATATGATTTTCAATTTTTTACTGTCTGGTAGCCTGGCTTATATGTCACCTTCTGATTTAACTATATATATATATATATATATATATATATATATATATATATATTATATATTATATGTATTTTATATATATTTCTATATATATAAATATATATATTTCTACCTTTGGCCACATTTCAACTGCATATAAAAAAATAGAATGAAATATTAGGCCTAAGTTGGGTTCAGCACATTTACAAAGAGCTGATAGCATTTGACTGTTAGTTGGCTTCTTTAATTTTCTAATCAGACACAACTAGTAAAATTAAAAGACAGAATGTTAAGTCAAACCCAGTGAATCCTTCCATCCATGGACTTATTTAAAAAGTTTTTCATTGGAAGTAGCTTTTGATTCTGTTTTGCCTTTGATTTTATTATCTCATTAGTAATCACAAAAATGGGTTTCTTTCTGCCATGTTGCTGAAAATTCTGCTAGGAAAAACTCATTCAACTCTTAATAGAAATAAGAGGTAGAAGAAAATTGCAGGTTTTCCCAAATGACACAGGATTATGGCAGACATACCATCTTTTATAATTTCAGAGAATTTGATCTAACCACAAACAAATAAGAAATCAATCAGAACCATTTCAGTGTTAGAAAAACAATAGAAATCTCTCTCTCTCTCTCTCTCTCATCACACACACACACACACACACACACACACACACACACTGTCCTCACAACATGTTTGTGTTGGAACTCCTTATTTTTGTAGAACAAATGTCTCTTCAAAATATTTCAGACTTTGAACACTTGTCTGTACTAACATTTGTTATTGTCCCTACTTGTAGGTTGTACATGGGGCTGGTTCATCATTTTGCTGCTGCTAACTTAGAACATTGTAGATGCTTCTGCTCAGATTCTAAGTCACCTAGTGCAACACAGTGAATTGGTTTGATACTGACAGAACATATTGTTAGTATCTATCCTTGGGAAAGGATGCCATTTACATTCTGTTCATGAGATGATTGACGTCTTGGATGGAAGTTTCTTTAAAATACAGGAAAGAGAATCTAGATATTCTGAGGATAGCCCTCTGCCTATTGCTGACAAAAGGCATGCAGTTGTAGGCTAAGTTCTATCTTTTATTTGTCTAATGAAAAGCCACCTTGCTGATTTTCTAATCACACATAGAAGTCTGATCTCAAAGCTGCTATCGTAAAATGGTTTACCGGGAACCCACAGTTCTCTTTCCAGAAGGAGACTTAAATAGTTATGGGAATCATTGATGAATGACTCTTTCAAAGATTGATTGGAAAGTGATCATAATAGCTCAAAGAAGGAACTAAACAAATGTTTACAGAATGCACTGCATATACCAAGTACTGTTTAGTATTTTGTGGAGAGATCTCTCTTGATCCTCAGTAGAACTAGGAATACAGGTATTGTTTAAAATTGGTACAAGGAACTCCTTCAATAGTCATGATTTCTTCAGTTTCACTGAGAGAAAGAGGCAATTATATTTCCAGCATATGAGACATTTATCCCTCTCACAATGTGCACTGGCATTTCCACACACCCAATTCAGAGAAGTAATCATTTATAACAATTGATATCAGAGGTTGGAACTGATAGTGCTAGGCTTGAGTCTGGCTTGCTGACATAAGTATTTTGATTCTCACATTGTTTAAAAAAATAATTTTAGATGGCTTCTAGTAATTGAAAACTTGATTTCCCACATAAATTTTGACTTGTGCCTCATGAAAAGAAATGAAATGATCTAACAAATTAGGCTTAATTAGGTCACTAATAACTGGAGTTGAGTAGCAGTTGTCCCCATTTGGTGGCCTGAATGCCTTCCACGTAAAATTTGTGTTGGAACTCCTTATTTATGTAGAACAAATGTCTCTATATATCTCCTTTTATTCAGCTTTTTCCAATCATCATATTATCCCGCATCTTAAAACAAAAAATGAGAACCATTAGTAAGAGAGGGGAAAGGGTAAATAATCTAGTTATTATTTTTACAGTTTTGTTCAGAATCTTATCTTAAGTCCTTGAGATATTAGCATATTTGTCCTAGTCAATCAGCACATTAAGTAATCTCTCTCTGGATCAAGGTGCTCCTGTTGTTATGGCTCCAGGGATAAAACCTGGAGCAGTAATGTCTTCTCCAACATTGGCATCAGTACCTCAAAGAAAAAGCTAATGATAAAATCACGTTGTTCCTACAGAGCAAATACTCGAACTGCAAACTATCTCCTAAGCATGAAAGTCTATAAAATATTGTGAGTTAGAAAGGGATGTAGAATGTCACACAGAGTTCAGACTTAACTTGGGGGCGGGGGGCAGGTATAAGACAGCCAAGTGAGTTTACTTGGTTAAGCTCCAAGTATCTCTATTATAAGCCCTTTTAGTCATATAGTTACCATAGTTTCCATTTTATAGATTAAGAATAAGAAGTACATGTAACCAGACCTGGAAACTGTTAGTTGGAATTTGAACCCTGGCAACACATACCTATGTCTATATTGATAGCAAGGTGTATCCATGCCCATGCCTATATCTGTGTCTATCTATATAATGTCTATTTATCTATTCTATATATAATATGATATATGTACACACAGAGTTTTATTTATCTATTTAAATTAAATTCATTGTCAGAATTAGACATAAAAGTCATATTACCACTGGCAACATTTTCACCTACTGAAGTATTTGCAGTCTTCCCAGTGGGCATCATGAGAGAAGGCAGCATGATGCCTGGATGACAGCTCAAAGAAGAGAAACTGCACAAGTTACCAGAAATAAGCCTGCAAATGGAGCTGTCCTTCCACCCCACCTAATGTGGAAGAATTATTTTAAAATGTACACTGGGTTATCACATGTGACTTTGACATGTACTGGCATTGGTATTTTTATTTTTTTTATTGAGGTATAATTGACATATAACATTCTTTTAGTTTCAGGTGTACAACATAATGATTCAATATTCATATACACTGCAATGATCACCACAATGTGTCTAGTTACTATCCATCACCATACATAGTTACCATTTTTTTTTTTACAATAAGAACTTTTAAGATTCACTCTCTAAGCAACTTTCAAATATGCAACACAGAATTATTAACTACAGTCACCATGTTGTACATTACCTCACAATGACTTACCTATTTGAAGTCAGGGTTTCTGTTCAGGTTCTCCCACGTATACAACCGAATGAGCAAGATAGAGAATTACAGCTTTGTTTACCTTATCCTAAAGTTAAAAAGAATCTAAGATAAAAGGAATACAGGGTCCTAGCAAGCAATAAGAGAACCATATAGGGCAATTAGGGGAAAGGAAAACAGGCTGGTTGTAGACTCTTAACCCTCAGGCTAGGTCTCCAATAGATCTCACTTCAATTTATTAGAATTTCTTTTTAAAATATGCTTTCCTAACACCTAGAGCATCACGCTCTGTCTGTTTTTGTCTAAGGACAGAGAATGAGTACTAATATTGCCTTTATTAGTAGTATAACTTTGGGCTATTGCCTTAATCTCTTTTATACATTTCTTATCTATAAAATGAGGGTGATAATAACACTGCAAGGCATATAATCATAGTACCTCCTTCAGAGTGTTATTGCCAGATTTAAATAAGACAAAGCATTTAAAGCAATTAGTACTGTGCTTTTCACATGGTAAGAATTCATTAATTTAAGTTGCTATTATTTTTATTTAATGTAAGGATAGGAGAAAAGGATTGAACCCTAGGCTGTCCCTGATGACTTTTACATCTTTCCTGTCTCTAATTGCCTAAGATACAGCTCTAGTGTATCTTACCTCATGATAGGAGTCATGAGGTAAGGCACTTGTACAGCCAGTGTATGGGCCAGGAGGATCCATTATTACTGCATCTGTCACACTCAACATCTTTCATCTTGGAAGATGCTGGGGTCATAGCCTCTTTTGTGTCTAGGGAAAGAATCTATGACCTTCTTCGTCCCAGGTACCTCAAGTAAGTTTGCTTTTGCTTTGAAAGCCTGAGTGTGAGTAATTAATTTGACTTGTCTTCATGGGAGAGTAAGAGAGGAGAGTAAATGATCTGGGTCCATTGCTAGAGTGGTCCTGTTCAAGACTAAGTTCTAGAACCCAACACTACAGTACTTGAAACTTGCTTAAAAACAGGTGACCACAGTAGCTCCTTGGGATTACACTATTGGTGTATAAGAGTATTTGTACTGACACAAGAATACAGAAAGTTTGGCTAGAAGAAAAATGTCCTAAATGTACCATGTTTCTCATGTGCGGTTTCTCAGGAAGTGGCCTCTGCCATCCAGTCCTTGAATGAATTTCACATTCTATGACCCAGGAACTCTGCCTATCTCTCTAGTTGAAACACTTGCTATTATGTAAGTTAAGGTTTAATCCAACGAAAGCTGATAATATCAGTGAGGTGGAAGGGAGAAGGGGTGGAAAAATGGCTCAAATCATAGATTTCTGTTGAAATTTGTCATTAAGCCATAGAATATTAGACCTTAAATATTATATAGGTTGACCTCTCTAGTTTAATGATGAGGGTACCAAGGCAT
>NW_011888782.1:7373722-7386846 GCF_000151845.1 Pteropus vampyrus
GATATCCTTTCATCTTTAATCCAGGCACAACTTAAGAATTCTTTTTACATTCAGATTGAGCCAGTCAATTGAGAAAATAAGTCTACAAATCCTCATTGTGCCCAGCTCATATATGATGATAACTTTTATCTTTAAAAACTAACTCTAAATCACTGTATTGGGAAACTATCATTTCTTGCTGAAACCTAATTTATTAGGGATTACATTAATGGGACTTTTTTTCTTTAATGAAAATAAACTTGGTAGGACTGGAAAGGAGGGCGTTGGTAGAAAAATAGATTAAAACAGAGAAAGAATATGACACTAGAAAGCAAGACAGATATTTCCCTCTTGGACTCAAAATGTATTCTAGGCTTGGCTGTATATTAGCCCTTAAGCTCTTGTTATTGTATGGGAGTTATAAGAAAGATAATAAAAGCAGGTGCACTAGTTGTGTTTACAAAGGAGATAGGAACATGTATTCTTATCAAATAGTACTTGGAAACTACATTGTGAATGTTGAAAGGTTAGGGCCTGGAGTCAAAACATAGCACATTTTAAATAGAAAAATTTAGTGGATGTTGAAAATGTGTATGCTGGATATGAGCATTTTCTTCTTTTAGATTCTAGTATTTTCCATGATGAGCTACATCAGAGCTATTCTGGTGAAAAGTGTGACAAGCTGGAGAACCATTTGGTGAATTATCTATAATCATGATTGAGATTTTGTGTTCCACATTCTCAGCTCCAGTGCTTACTCTAGGCACTGCTGTGGTGACTGGGTCCAAGGAATTTTTGACAGAGCAACCTGATAGTGTTTTACTTTGTATCCATGCTACATACCTCTTGCTTCCTTCCCTATAGATCTTTTGATATCAAGAAGGAGAACATCTGCTTAGCATTCATGTATGTGCAACATGGAATGTGGCTGAGTTAATGCCCATAGTGTCACCAATGAACAAGAGAGAACAAATACATGAATAAATGCTTCCCTTCTTTGTACCCCATGTGGACAGTTCTGGAATATTTATTTCATAAATGTTCTCAGAGAATTCTAGATAATCGATTACCAATTACTTGTAGTGATGGAGAACTCAATAACACCTCCTTAAATTTGCTTTCTCTGGATTCTGAAGGTTTTAGTCTCTACCCCTAGGGTGCTATGACAGAAGCTAGTACAGGTTATGGTATAGGAAGAGAAGACAGAGTAGTCATTTCTTTCATTATTGGATCAAAAATGGCTTCATAGATAGATGAAGCAATGCCTATAGTTAAGTGTTAAAACTGGGTAGGTTAAAGGTGTCTGTGGAATAATGAGGTTATTCCTGCCAGAGTCTACAGTATGAGCAAAGTCATGGAGAGTTGAAGTAATATAACCTTCTGGGTTAATTATGAGTACTGATGTGTTCATGGAGCATACATAGCCAGATGCGGTGAAAGATAGAGCTGGAGGGGTGGGCAGAAGCCCTGCTATCAATGCTCTTATTTATAGAAATATTTAATTTATAGTGCCACACTGTAAGTTCTATGAAATGTATTTTACACCCATTTTAACTTTACAGTACCAAGCATAGAGTCTTGGGCAGGAGGTAGCTCATCCAAATCAACCAAAATCAGATTGCTTGTCAGTCAACATTATCAAGGAATCTACTCACTTGGTGGACACCAAAGAAAGGAACTAGAAATGTCTATATGAATCATTTGGTTCAATTTAAAAATACAGAAAAATGAGAATAATATAACAAATATTGCCCAGATAATTATTTTTAATGAACACTTGACGTTCTCTTTAAAATTCAACACATAGTAAAACAGTAAAAGAATTCGCTAAGAGAAAATGAATTAATTCTAATAAACTGCACATTTTTTCTTTAAGTAGCTAAACTAAGAATATTTAGTTTACTTAGAAGACCAAATCGGTCATCCATTCAATCTACTTTCATTCCAGAAGGCATATGAATGCACTGAAGTCCTTTCATGGAGCAGAATACCCAATGTAGAGTGTTCTCACTAGGTTACTCATGAAAAACTGTCAGGTGGCGGATGTAATATTTGGTTTTCATCCTGATGATTTAACATCCTTCACTTATATATTGCATATTGATACTTAATAGTCTTTATTGAATAAAACTTTTTTTTTGGTATCAAAACTGATAGACTATAGTGCATTCTAGTTCGTTTTCGTGTAACTAGGCAAAGTTTGTAATTAAAGTTTAGTGATGTGTCTTTACTACAATAGAGCTAACCAAATGGATATATTTAGTGTTAGCCCTTTTTATTCCTTTTGATTATGGTTTGGAATTGTCAAATGCATAATTGAGACTTCTTGAATGCAAATGATTTGAAAAACTATCTTCTTTCTACACAATACCTTCTGCAGTTGTAATAGAGATAGGTTTATAGATTCCTGAATATCTTTTTTTCCCTATTCTTCAAATTTAGGCAGAGGGAAATGTGCTTTCTGGGATGAATGTGGCCTGGAATACAGTTCTTTATTACTTAACTTTTTCTTTCTCTTCAATTCTTGCTACCTCAATTTCAGATTTTTCCTCAACTTCTAAAGCAGACTATAAAACTTACCACTTACTGAGAATTTGCTTTATTACTGTTTTAAATCTATTACATGATGGGAATTACACTCCTCCCAAGTCTGCATTTACTATATTTTTAATTGTTGAATGATTAAGTGAATGATACACACTGTGACGACATTTAACAATCACTTATGTGAACTGAGTGATGTAGAATAAATCTTGAAAAAGTCCCTTAAAAAAAGCAGCATGTAAATACAAGTAGTAATTTTGAACACAGTAATAATCACTAATATAAAATGAGATTAAGTATATATTTAAAATCACTTATTCTTTGCTTTCAGTGAGCCCACTATCCAGGTTATTTATATGTGTGTGTGTGTGTGTGTGTGTGTGTGTGTGTGTGTGTGTGTGTGTGTGTGTGTGTGTATTTACATTCTGAAGTTTCAAATGTTTCAATGTTAATAGTAAGGGTAAAAATAATGGTTATTATTATCATCATGATATTTAATGAATCCACAAAATGCACAGTAGAGATTTTTACAATTAAAAAGGTGGTAATTTGAAGCCAGAATTATCAGTGTTGAGAGCTCTGCCTCTTTATCAACACATCAAACTTGTGTAACAGTTATTTGTCCTCTTTTGAGCTGGCAGGTTTAGAAATGATGTTATATAAATATCTTTGCTCTTGTTTTACTTTGAAGACTTTAATAGAATATAAAAAACAGCTCACATGAGGAAATGGGGAATCAGAGAGAAGCAAAGGAGGCAACAGAAATGAAAGCACCCAGTTTCTTTAACCACATACAGTTGACTTCCTAGTGATTCTGACCAGGAGGCATTCCAGGGCAAACAGACTCCACTTGTGCCATGTCAGAAAAGTGTAGTCTTATCTTTCTATTTCTGTGTAACTCATATAGATGAAGGATTATAGCACAAAAAGTATAAATTTTGGAGTCAGATGCCCTGTTCAAGTTCTGGTTCCACCAGTGACTACCGGTTGACTTTAAATCCCTTATTTCTTGAGCCACTGGAACCTCTAGCTCTAGTTTCTCTTTCTTCACCAAATTTATTATCACTTTCAGAGTTTTCTTTCATTTGCCTTGTACTCAGGACCTCATGAAAGGTCACTTTAGTCACTCTCATCACCACTTTCAGCATCCGTACCTACTTACCTTCTTCTATATTTACTCTGCAGATGTAGGACTATCCAAACATCGACTTTCTCATTCCTATGATGCTCATTGCAGCTGGGGGTGGGGAAGAACTTCAGTATATCACAGTGTCACGGAATTTGCTGTTTCTCTTGTTTGCTCCCTGACTTCAGTGGGGCTCCCAAGATCACTTGAAAATTTACCATCCTGCTTCAGTGATTTCCTGCTCCTGTTACCATGGTAGGTTGCTATCCTAAATGTTCACTACTCTTCTGAATTTCCCATTACTGCTGTTTCACTTTCAGTACATCTTGCCTCTGCATAGGCAGTATGGAGTTCTTGGGCAGAAACTCTTTAACCTTTTGTGTAAGCACCTGAAAAATTATATCTGAACCACCTCATCTCCTTCTGCCTCAGAGGAATAGGTGGGCTAAGACCTTCTGTGCTCTTGATAAGAACTCCTTTTTCTTGTTTCTTCTGGAATCATAGTCTTTATTCTTCTCTTCTCCATATAGCCACCCTCTCTTTTTCTATTGGCATTTTCTTCACATCCTAAAACATAGTCAAAGAATTCCTTCATCAACTCTGTATTCCACTTTAGCTGCTCTCCCTATTACTCTCCCTTTAGCCCTTGCTCAGTTTCTATAAAGTGAGGTTGGTTCCAAGAGTCAGTCTCAAATGCCTGTTGGAGACAAGAGAGGTAATAAAGACAATGATGAAGAGGGCTGAATTCAAAGTAATTGTGCGCTCACCTTTTTCTGAAACTAACATTCTATCTTGCCTTTCTTTCTCCTCTTGGAATCAGGGTCCAATTTGGCCAAAAAGAATCAGGAAATCTGGATTCCTGTTAGAAATTTCTCAATGTTTAAAATACTGCACTGTCCAAATAAAATACATCTGTGGGCTGAATATGTATTATGGACCCCAGTTTTAACTCAGTCTTTTCTATTCTGATATTTCATTTACTTAATCAATCTACTACAATCAATTTCTGCTTCTAACACTCCTCAGAAACTTCTTTAGACTAGCATTTTTTTTAAAGGTTTATGTGCCCATGAATCTTCTGGGGATTTTGTTAAAATTCAAGAATCAATTCTGATTTATTAGATTTGGGTCGAGGCCTAAGTTTTGCATTTCTAGCAAGCTTCCATGTCATGTTGCTTTTCCTTGGACCACACTTTGAAAAGCAAAGCTTCAGAGGACCTGCTCATCTTTAGAGATTTATCTTAGGAAAAACCATTGAAGCATCTCTCCTCTTTCCACCACTAGTATAATTGACCCTTTCTTTGTCTATGCACCTGCTGTGTCCTAATCCAACCTCTATAAAGATGCTCGTATTTCTTCATTTCATTTATATCTTTATGTGCCTAACCTCTGGGTCTATAAGCTTCTTTATGTCAAGGATCATATCTTTCTTACTTTTTTTCCCCCTAAGCACTACTGCAGTGGTAGGAACATAGTAAGTACTTAACAACTTAGTCTATCTGCTCTCATCTCACATTAGACAGTCTCTAAGAATGTGTGTGCATGTTTCTTCTCATAGGAGTTAGATTGCAATGTGGAGAGTTTATTATGTTGGAGAGTGGAGTCTCTTTCCACAAAAACTTCTAGCTCATAATGGGTTCCCAAAGAAGGATTCAGTGCCATATTTTGATAGATTTTTCTGTTCTATGTTGAAATTTGTCTCATCATGTCATTTTTTCAATTTGTGTTGCCAATTAGGAAAAAAAGTACTAAATTCCTTTAGTTTTTATCTTTCAAGTGTTTTCAACACTTCACTTGCCAATATGAAGGACATCTGGAAGTTGTGTGTTATCTCTTATTATGGTTTGGTAAATATCATCCATGGTTTTCTTGCTTTGAAGGTAGCCTGCCAGATGTTTGAAGAGATCTGATCTCATTTAGAAGAAGGAAAGCATAGATAGTGGAGGATAGTAGTGCATGGTAAGGAGTGTGAATTTTACTGTACTTACAGGCATTTTTTTTTTTCACTGAGAACTGGTTTAAGCACTCTTCTTCTCTCTCAAGTGGTTTAATACAGTGCAGTAAGGCCCAAAGAACTGTATTCTTTAACCCTGCCTCATTCTGACTCATCACATTCATTAGTCAATCAATCATCAAGTATTTACAAATAGCCTAGTATATGTCGAACACTGTGAAAAATACCAAAAATGGTAAGATATGTCTTTATATAACTTCCTGCCTATTAAGCGTAGACACAGTATATTAAAGAAACCAGTACTGATCTAAGGAAAGGGATTAATATTTGTTGCAGATTTAATGTATGCTAGTCAAGGAGCTTTATAGACTTTATAATATTTCATCCCCACTCTAAAACAATGGCACATAAGTATCATTAGCCCCATTCTATAGCTGAAGAAATTGAAACTCAAAGATGTTAAATAATTTGTTTAAGGTGCCAAATTCATAAGTAGTACAGTCAGAATTTCCACACAGTTCTTACTGTCTCTGGAATCTGGAGACTTTCAACCACAATCCCTGTCAGGGATCCTAATACAATTTGATAAGGGAAATTCAATAAAATCTTTCCTACCTCTCTCAGCTCCTTTCTCTGGTTTTCAGAGGAATCTGAGCTTAGAGGGGAGCTAGTCTTCTGCTGTTGGGAGAATCTTAAATAGCTTACTCTAGTGGTAGAGATAGAAGTAGGAAAAAACTAACTATAAAATATAATATAAAATATAATGAAGCTGAGACATTTTGAGTTTTGCAGATTGCATTGTATCGTAGCCTAGTGCTTCACAAAGCTTTGTCTACATCAGAATCACCACTTACTGTTTCCTTGGCCCCAATCCCAGAGCTTATGAGTTAGTAGGCCTTCATTTTGAGTAGCAATGGTTTGTAAAGTTAACATTTAGTTATGTATTTAATCAGTCAATAAATTTTTTTTTTAAATTTCTTACTGTGTGCCAGAATTGTGCTGGATCGTGGGCTGTAGTACATGCTCTGAACAATCCCAACAGGTTCCTATGTAATGTCTAATTTCCCATGAATCTAATGATGATATAATTTTTTCAGAGATCACACAGCATTTTTACCGATGCCTGAAATTTTTTAAGCCCTGTCCAGGTAAACTCCTAGATGTGAAATTGCTTTACTATAGAGTAAGTATTTTTAAGGATTTTGATATGAACTTACCAAATTGTTTTTTGGAAATGTTTTGCTAATTTACTACCCAATAGCAATGGATAAGAGTTTTAACAAACCTGCATCACAGTGGAGTATTATAGTTTCTAATTAAGATTTGCCACTTATTGATTTGTAAGAGTCTGTATCAGTGATAATGGTCCCTTTACAAAGTTTAATTTTTGAAAATATAAGTTTGTGCTGTGGCCTTGAAAAAAATTACTTCGTGACTTTCTGAATCACAAAGCAAAGATAGTCTTGGCAGGAATAATTTGCATTTTTTGACAAGCAAGTTACTAAATTATTTTTAAAACATGAACAGAATGTACTAACAAATACTAAATAGACTTCAGTGGTTGTTCTGATATTTAGGTTGCTTCTTTTGTATCTGCAGTGCTTTGAATGGAAGGTGTAAAACACCTTACCCAGGACAGAATGGAATACCAATAGAATCTCACTGACAAATCTAAACCTGCAAAGGGTTCTTTTTTCTTCTATTCAGAAATGCAAGCAAATTGAAAGAGACAGCAAGCGATGACACTAATACATCATTGAGTTGTTTTGTATTCATAACTTTTCAGTGATAGTACCTTTCTTTAATGCAGTATTGATTCAGCCAAGAAATGTTACTCTATTACTTTCTTGAGCCATTGAATTAGGTTAGAGGACACTGTTACGGTTTTTAACTAGAGATTGAGAATTTTTATGAACTCTAGTATTCCTCAAATTTTTCCAAAGGTCACTGGCCAGAAAGTTGACTATATGTAAGTTTCTAACAAATAAGGGAGATGGTTGGATTAGCTATAAGGTACAAGGGTATTTTAGGCAGCAGCATAATTGGGGGAGAAATTCTTGGGAAGCCAAGGGCCTGTTGGTAACCCTGAAATTGAAGAAGATATATACCAATTTCATCCTTTTGTAAGTTTGACCCATTTTCCTGTAGCCATGACCTGTGCCAGAAGAGGTAGACCACAAAGTTCAACACCTACCACTTCTTTACAGTCCTAGAAAGAGAACTGTGGCTTCTTTTTCCATTAAGCATTACTTCTGGATCACATTCCCAGTTGTGCCCAAGATGAAAGAAGTCTACACTGATATGATAATGGATGCTCAGATAAAAACTATGCTGATTGGGTAAATGTAAATCCCAATGATGGCAAATATTTATAGAGTTTTAGTAAAACTCTATAAATGATGGCAAATATTTATAGAGTTTTAGTAAAATGATCTTTCATGTAATGGGATTTGACCAGTAATATATATATAGTGAAAGCAGTTCTACAAATGTAATTTTTTTATGGATAAAACACACTTTTGGATACTTCTAAAAATAATCTGTTTGTAGATTGAACCCTATCCTTTCTAGGGGAGGTCTCCTCCTCAACCCATTTGTTTGCATTTATTTATTCTTAAACACCAAGAATTACTTTTCTTAAAATGGGAAAACAATTTCCAAAGACTCAGGGAGATTGTTGTGTAATGATTCATTGCCAGACTTTGTTGCTGCAATAATAACCTGTGATGCTTGCAAGTTATTTTCACAGCTTGACCCAACAGCATTCCCTGTGGGAGTCAAACTATATTCTCTTTCCTCTCACTTTCTCTAGTGTTACCTTGTCTCCAATATTGATAGGAAAATAGAGTGTAAATATATTTATGGAGTAGTTTTTCACAAATGGGAATCATTATGAATAGGAGGCTTATGTTTTCAGGTTCTTCAAGAAGACTTTTCTTTACCGAAACATATCTTGTTGATATTTTCATTTAGAGTATCATTTATATGTATTAAATATTGAAATCACATACCTCACAGAGAAGTTATTCATCAAAATTTTATTAGACATTTGTTTCTAGAGCCTTCTCCTGAAAGGAGTTTTGTAAGGTTAAGAAGAAAATTCAAGACACCGTGACTTGGGGTGAGATGAAAGGGCGAGATGGAGTCGTTAATGGTGGGAGAGAAGAACATATTGATAATTGGAGGGAAAGAAAAGTTGTAGGACTTGGACATAATCTCACATAATTTAGTTGTGACTAAGATAATTCCTATAAAGAATGGCACAGATTAATAGAAATGCCCAAAGGGATAGTTTAACAGTGTTAATTTTTTGCTCCTTGTTCTATTTATGACGTTTGAGTTACTTCATTGACTCTCTGTCTCGGTTTATTCATATTACAGACTGAGTAATTTCTTTACATGAGTAACTCTTCTTCTGCTTCAAGAACCCTCTTTTCTACCTGCATGCTCGTTCCAAATGGAGTTATCTAGAACTGCTTCAACTATGGTATTTTCCTTCACCATAACTTTTGGCGAGTTTCCATTCACTAGAGATCACCATTCATACATTTCAAACAAGTATTTAGGGTTCCCCCTCCTCGCCCCCGCCACCTACCACTGGCCCTGTTGCCAATTTTGCCACAGTTTGCCTTCCCAGGCATATCTCCCACTACTCCTTTACACAAACCCACATTTGAGCCCCAACTGTGAAAGGACCTGCTCTATATAAACTTGATATTTTCTAACATTCGCAAAGTTCTCCCTATAGTACTATGGCTCAGAATCCCTCCTCCCTGTCTATCATAGTTTTACTTAGCCTTCAAGGTCCCATCACTTTGCCCTCTTATCTGAATACTCCAACTTGAAATTACCTTCCACTCCAACTCTGACTGCATTCTAACATCATGTATTTGATACCCCAACTTACTGCTTTCGTGGAGAGTTGTCTTGTCGTGGATATATCATAATACAGTAGTTGAACCTACTGCATGAGGATATGTCCTAAGACCCCCAGTTGATGCCTGGGGGTAGTAAAGAACCCTATATATACTATATTTTCCCCCTATATATATACCTATGATAAAGTTTAATTTATAAATTAAGCACAGTAAAAGATTAACGATAATAATAAAATAGAATAATTATAGCAATTACAGTAATAAAAGTTATATGAATGTGGTCTCTCAAAATATCTTATTATACTGTACTAACCCTTCTTATAATAAATAGTGTGAGATGGTGCAATGCCTATTTGATGAGACAAAGTGAGGTACTCAAAATGGCACACATTTAAAAACTTATGAATTGTTTATTTCTGTAATTTTCTATTTAATATTTTCAGACTGAGGTTGACTGTGGGTAACCGAAACTGCAGAAAGTGAACCTGTAGATAAGGGTGAAGCCTTCTACCTCATCTAGGCTCCAGATTCCTTAGGACAAGGGAGAGATTTTATATTTCAGTATAATTCTTATCAAACCATTTGTAGATATAGCACTACTTATGGGTTGCTAATGTTATGAGGATACTATTTTTGAAAATATTAAACCAACATATATTTCATACATCCTATATCATAGTATAAAGGAAATTCCCTTTCCATGTGAGTAAGGAAAATCCTTATGGCTGTTGAGGGTGGAGATTAAAGTGAAGAAAGTAGACTCAAGAGTGAATGAGGCTCTGGTGAAGATGCTGCAAGGGGGAAAGAGACTGAGCTATCATCTTCTTCCGTTTTGAGATTCGCCATTCTTGGAATCTTCTGATCCACCAAGGTAATCCTGCCTGAGCAGGAAAGAATGTCAAGTGCTAATAATTTTTTTGAATTATCACTTTAGCTTCATCTAATAGCTATTAATATGTAGTATTATCATCATTATTCTATTGTAAAAATTCCTTAACTTTTTCAATGTAGCAGTAAAAGTGTTTATTTAAGACTATCTTTTCTTTTTATTTCTTCTACTAAAATTTCATATCTTCATTTTAAAAAATAATTTTTATTTTTCAATTACAGCTAGCACACTGTATACTATATAATAATATATTAGTTTCAGGTGTACCACCTGATGATTAGACATTTATATAAACTTAGAAAGTGATCATCCTGATAAATCTAGTATCTATGTGACACCATACACAGTTCTTACAAGATTATTGCTATATCCCTTATGCTGTATTTTATATCCATGACTATTTTGTAACTACCAATTTGTACCTCTTAATCCCTTCTCCCCTTTCATTCTTCCTCCAAGCCTCCTCCCAACTGGCAATCATCAAAATATTCTCTGTATCTATGAGTTTGTTTGTTTTGTTTTGTTTTTCTTTATATTCTACATGTAAGCGAAATCATATGACATTTTCTTTCCCTAACTTATTCCACTCAGTACAATATCCTCTAGGTTCACCCGTGTTGTTGCAGATAGCAAGATTTCATTCTTTTTTTTTATGGCTGAGTAATATTCCATTGTATATATGTACCATCTCTTCTATATCTGTTCATCTGTTGATGGACACCCAGATTGCCTTCATATCTTCACTATTGTAAATAATGCTGCGATGAACATATGGATTCACATGTGCCTTCGAAGTAGTGCTTTGGGTTTGTTTGGATAAATACCCAGAAGTGAGATTACTGGGTCCTTCTTTTGTTCCTGTTATAGTCTTTGTTTTAAACTCTGTTTTGTCTGATAAAGTATTGCTACCCTAGCTTTTCTTTTTAATTTTCATTTTATGAAATATCTTTTTCCATACCTTTACTAGCTTTGGTGGGTAGAGTAATCTTGGTTGTAGGTCCTTGCTTTTCATCACTTTGAATATTTTCTGCCAATCCCTTCTAGCTTGCAGAATTTTTGTTGAGAAATCAGCTTTCAGTCTTATGGGAGCTCCTTTGTAGGTAACTAACTGCTTTTCTCTCACTGCTTTTAAGATTCTCTTTCTCTTTAACCTTTGTCATTTTAATTATGATGTGTCTTGTCTGGGACTCTCTGTGCTTCTTGGTCTTGCCTGTCTATTTCCTTCACCAGGTTAGAGATGTTTTCCATCATTATTTTTTCAAGTAGGTTCTCAATACCCTTTCTCTCTTCTCCTTCTAGTACCCATATGATGCAAATATTGGTACACTTGATGTTCTCTCAGAGACCCCTTAAACTATCCTCATTTTTTTGGATTCATTTTTTCTTGTTGCTGTTCTGATTGTGTGTTTTCTGCCACCTTACCTTCTAAATTGCTGATTCGATCCTCTGCTTCATCTAATCTACTGTTATTTCCTCCCAAGGTATTCTTCATTTCTGACTGGTTCTTTTTTATGTTCTCTATCTTCCTTTTTATGTTTCCTGTCTCTTTGTTAAAGTTCTCACTGAATTCATCTACTCTTCCTCTAAGTTCATTGAGCATCCTTATAACCAGTGTTTTGAACTCTGTATCTGATAGATTACTTGTCTCTATTTTGTTTAATTCTTTTTCTGGAGCTTTGGTTTGTTCTTTCATGTGAGACATATTTCTTTGTCTCCACTTTTTGGCTGCCTCCCTGTGTTTGTTTCTATGTATTAGTTAGGGCTGCTATGTCTCCCAGTCTTAGGAGGGTGGGTTCTTGGAATTACCAGGGCAGAGTGACCAATGTTAGCCAGGTGGATGAGACTCAGATATGGCTACTGCCTGTGTCTGCACTCCAGAAGCTGGGAGGGCTCAGCAAAGAAACAATGGATTCTGCTAGCACTTCTGTCTGGGAGAAAGCTTGTCAAGTTCTTGTCCTGAAGCCAGACAATTCATTTCCTCCCAGTATGTCCCCCGTGCCTTTCAAGCTGCTGCTCCAGCACTGGAGTTCAGAAAGAGTGAATCTATTAACAAGTAAGTTGGTGATGCACAGGCTCTTTAAATGTAATGTCTGCTGGTTTTCACAGTCAGAAGTTGTGGAGACTCCTTTTCCTGGTACTGAAGCTCTGGGCTGGGGACCCCAGTGTGTGACTGGGACCCCTTGCTCATTTGTGGGGACTTCTGCATCCAAGACATCCTGTCTATTTTTAACTGCCACTGGTGGGTGTAGGACCAGTCCACTCCATGCTCTGCGTCTCCTACCAGTCTCAAGATAGCCTCTTCTGCAAGTCCCAAGTTGTAGGACTTCTGTTCAGCTAGACTGCAGATGACTCCCAATGATAGTTGTTCTGTAGTTTAGTTGTAATTTTGATGTGGTTGCCAGAAGATGCAAGTACAGCATTTACCTACTCCACTATTTTTGACTCTTTATTGAATTCCTTAACTTATATAGTTCTTTTCTTTTTAATTCACAAGTTATTTAGTAGGATATTTTAAAATTACCAAGTTTTAATTTTACCTATCATTTCATTATTAATTTCTAATTTAGTCAAAATGGATATGTGATTGAAAGGATATCATTTTCCTAAAAACATTTTAAGAAATCTTTTTGGACCTAGGAAATGGATAATTTTGTAATTAAATGTTCCATGTGTACTTGAAAAGAGTATGTTTCCTTGGTGTATGTGTGTGTGGATATAAACACATGCACACACACACACACACACACACACACA
>NW_011888782.1:7387346-7392674 GCF_000151845.1 Pteropus vampyrus
TCTGCTTAATTTCTTTTTTTGTTATTGGATCTATATTGCCCTCTTTTTCTGCTTTGATTGAATTAAAAATAGTTTCTATATTTTCATATTTCTTTTTATTCTCTGATGATTTGGGAACTCTATTGTTTCTATTCTGTTAGTAATTACTCTTAAGTTTATAACATGAGTTCTTAACTATATATATATGTGCGTATTTATATGCATATATGTACACATCTATTTTTACAAAGTATATCAATTACAGCTTCTTCCTGTATATAAAAAGGACTTTTTTACACATTTGTTGTTTATTTATACTTTCTTTTTGTTTTTACTCCCCAATATCTTAACTAAATAAAATAAAAATTCTCAAATAGTAGTTACTTTTTATACTTAGTAATTCAATCTACTCTAATATGTTTTATCAGTTTCTATGTTCACCATTTGATGTTGCCTTGACAAGCCTCCTGGGCTCTCAATCTAGTAACATCTAATAGTATTGCCTGCTTAAATTTTCCATCCTGAGGTCATATTGGAGTTTTCACAGATCTAGTCACCAAGAGTTTTAACTTGTGTTTGAACTTGTTGATGACTTTTTTACTTTCTTTCTAAGGTATTTTGTTTATTATTGCTATGTACTTGGAGTAATGTTTGCATCAGTATGTGAATGTTCTATGTTATCTTGAGTAGTAACAACTTATCTAGTGAACATGTTTGCTGGGTAGCACTAACTCTGCTTAGAAAGCAGTAAAAAGGCAAAGTAGCAAATCTAAGACACATGAAAAAGGAGGCCAAATTTATTTCTTAATTTCCTCCTTTGTTTATCAACTCGGAGAACTTGGCTGTGAGTTAAGGGTCATCCCACTGAAAGGAAAATGTGAGTGGCCTGATTTGTTAGCTCTTAAATTAGAGTTATCTCACTACCAGGAACAGTTTTTCTTTCTTCTTTTTTTTTTAAATTTGGACTTCCTTTCTTCTTGCTGTTCCTTTTACTATTTAAGGCTGTATCTGATCATTTTGAATAATCAGAACAACCACATTAATGGAATTTTCTACTTTGGTTACAATGAAAACAATCAAGTATAAGCCTTGAAGATCTCACATAATTAATCACTTTATTGTTATCTCTTCTTAAAAGTGTTTTGTAAAATAATTATCTATATTAATGGAACACATTTCAAAAGAGAGGAAATGAAAGAATATCAATTTAAATTCTAATACTAAGTATCATGAAACATTTTACTCTCTTATTCAGTGAACCATCTCAAACTATTGAAACTTATCTTCAATTCACATCTTTTTTTTGGATGTCATTATCTATTGCCACACATAATAACAGAAAGGTACTCATCCTAATCAGATACTGATTCCAATTCAGCATCCACAAATTTGATAGCAATCCCAGTGAATGATAGCAATAAGAACACAGTTTGACCTTGCTTTATGAATTACATGTGCTCTCTTTAATAAGGTGGAAAATGAATATTTGTATATTTAATCATGATGATAACTTTTATTATAACTTAGAGATGTGTGCCTAAAAAAATGGCTCCAACACTAATGAAACCATACATAAAAATCTGAATAATGAAGTTAAGGAGCAAGATACGTATGTCAAAGTATTACCTAAGAGCATTTATTTTTCCTTTCAACACTTACAAGAAGCCAGTCAGATAGATAATTAGTACATACAATCTTTGCACATTTATTTGCTTAGAAAGACCACTTTTTAATGTCCTTTTCTATTAGGAGTTCATAATGGCTAATGGATTTAGAATTTTAAGCATTACCCTATTTAAGTCTTTGCTTTCAGTCAAACGCCTTTGAAGGACTTTTAGACCACTGAAGCAAAGAGAAAGATGACCAAATTCAAGGAATTCTCAAATTGCAATAATCCTATTGTCATTTAAGAGTATATAACCTCAAAGGCTGAAAATCACATTCGACTAGCAAATACAACTTCTATTCACAGTTAATTTCAAAAGCTTGGGCTTGTTGAAACTGTTGAGCTTGGTGATTGAGGCTGGAAAGACATATTTATTGATGGACTCTTCTAAAAATAGTTGTATGTTTCTTGTAGAGTATGTGTTTGACTTCTGGTCAGAGACCTTGAGGAGGAAAGAGAGCAAAGAGATTTGTCCTTCTTTAATGTTTTTTAAAAAGTTAGATACTAGATTTAGCTAAAATATGTAAGGGACCAGGTAGACATTACCTTCTTCAAGTCTCCTTAATTTTCTGTATTTTGTGTCTGTGTTTTCAGAGGAGGAAGCAGTATAAGAAGGGTATTGGATAAAGGCTTGAGTTAACTGTTTCAGATCCTGGATTGAGCCTATATCTCAATGAACTATCTTCCATTAAATTAATTGCTGTAATGGGTAAAGGACTGTGACTGGCCTTAGGGTAATACCAGTTGTGCAAGAAAAACTCCCTAGTTTCAGGTAAAATCAATCTCTTGAGTTGGAGTGAAATGAAGGAGCTTGGGGGATGGGTGGTGGGGAGAAGGACATACCATGCTCTTGTAATCCATAGAAAAAACATTCTTTTGCCTGTCCCCTATATTAAAGATCAGTTAAATGTATATACTGGTGATTGAATTTCTTCAGTGTTGAGACTGCCTATAAGACATTATGGGGATAAGAACTGGGACATGAACATTGCTTATGAAATTATCACTGGTAAGAAAGATGCCATTTTGGTGCATTGGTCAATTTACACTGGTAACTTCCCTTTTCAATGTTCATTGCCATTGACTTGACTATTTCCTAAGTTCTCTGCTCTTCTTCCCTATGTTTGGCTAGTCAGCTCTCTGTTTCTCCTCACAATTTTCTGATACTCATCTTAGCTGGATCTTGGGCTCAGGTTATTATTTAGTCAATCTTTTCCAGGCTGTATTCTGCACACTCCTATCTCCATTTCTTCTTTGTGCCCACATACCATCTTCATCTTTGACCTTTGAATCAATGCTAGCAATACATAATGACTCACAATAGCAGAAAAATGGAGATGTGACATCTTCATGAAGTTCTAAGTAATGACTTCATCAGTTATTCTCCTGTAAGTTCTCTGGCTTGGGCGGACCCCTTATATTTTAGGATAAAAATTTTGGTGCCAACAGTGAGCAACACCAGCTAAGTGGTCCCCTTTTCAGAATTGTCTAAATAAGGCATATACCATTTTTGTTGCTATATTTGTTGTCACAAATAAATTTCTCATTTCTGGAACTATTTGAGCAGAAATTGGCCTTCCATCAAGGAAGCTATACAGAAGACTAACATAAATGAATGTTTGGATTAGATTACCTATCCTTGAATCATGTATGAACTATGTTCCCCTTCATCTTCAGCTTGGACTACCAACTTTGAAACTATAGAGAGCTCTAATTTGGGTCGTGTTTAGATTACGGATATAACCTGCAGTGTTTTCTCATTCTTTGCTCTCATTCCAAGCCCTCCTACCCTAGAAGTTTTCTCTTTTGAGTCGCTTAAATCTCTCAGCTAGACCTGCTCTAGCATCAAACTGCTCTCTTCCTCCACTCCTTACATCCAGTCTTTGCATAGAAGGAAAATGATCTTTAAAACATGTAACTCACCCCTGTTCTCCATGTGAAACTTTTAACACCTTCATCTTACACTGGATTAAAATAGAAACTCCTTACCATAGTCTAAAATAGGAAATAGCAAACTTTTTCTGTAAAGTGCCAGAACATAATAAATATTTTTGACTTTGAAAGTCAAGAGGATATTATATAGATACTTACATAACTACTTAAAATGTAACCCTTTAAATTGTAAAAACCTTTCTTAGCTACTGGGTCTACAAAAACAAGAAGCATTCCAGATTTGGCCTGTGGGCAGTAGTTTGGCAATCCTTGGATAGAAGGTTCCTACTTCTTGGACTGTCTCCTAATAATTCCCTCTTGCTCACTATCTCTAGATATACTTGTCTTTGGTCTGACTCTCAAGCATTCCGAGCTCATTTTTACCTCAAGACTTTTGGATCTACTGGTGTTTATGCTAAGGATGCCATTCCCTGATTTTTCCATGTTTGCCTCTTTCTCATTTTGTTACCTATGAGATGTCACCTCATTAGAGATGTCTCCCTAGATAGACAACCTTATCTGATGTTGCTACCTCCCCCTATCTCAATTACTTTCTACCTGAATTATAGACATATATCCTTTACTGCATTTATTACTCTTGGAAATGATCTTGTTTATTAATCTGTTTATTAGTTTATTGCCTTTCTTTCCACTAGAATGTGACCAACATGTAAACAGAGACTTTATTTGTCTTATTTCCTACTATGATTTTGTTGAATTTGTGGTTTCCAGCTGTGGCTATTGCAATGCATCATTTCCTTGGAAAACTAGAGTAGTCCATGAATAAAAATTCTGGATAGTGCAGTTTGGGGTTTTGGAGTATTAATCTCAGATATTTCAATCATAATATCTTTTGCAGGTACATTTACTCATTCAGCATACATCATTCCTCATACATCAAAATGTCTTCAAATTTAAATAGTCAGTAAATTATCCTTTTGGAAAGCCATTTTTATTCCATAGCCATGCTTACACAATGCCTAGGATCTTCAGAGCTAAATTTGTATCATATTTAATATAATATCCTTAATAGTTGCTATTTATATTTTGGATTGCCATCCATCTGCCTTTCATTTTTAAAAGATATTTCCCTGATTTTCCTGAATGTTATGTGTATGTGTGATTGTGTATGTGTCTGTGTAGTCAATATAAAGTTCTAGCGAAGCGTTTCCAAGAATTTATCCAGGTATAGAGTTGTCAAATGAAAACCTGGAAAGCAATGAAGGAAACTACAGAAATGTTTCTCTCTTGAATATATCTGAGACACAAATTTCTTTCTTAATTCAAAAGTACTGATATACAATATATAGACATACATGTATAAGAATGTTTATTGAAGCATTAAGTATGATAGCAATATTTGTAAAAATCTCAAATGTCTATCAATAAGAGACTGGTTATATGATTATGGTACAAATATATAATATGATACATTGAAATGGCGATGTAGAGCTATAGTATTAATGTGGAAATAGTATTCACTACACATTTTTAAGGGAATAAATAAATTACACATTTATTTATTTATGGTTCACATCTATGAATCTGTTTTTGTAAAAAAAAATACATGTAAGTACAAAGGCTTATGTACATATAAAGGGAAAAGTATCTGAAAGATTATATTCCTCTCTAACATGCTAACAGTGGTAATACTAATCTTAGTGGTATTACTGATGATCTTTACTTTAATATTATTTTTTGTAACAACCATTTATTTTATTAATAGAAATAGTAAAGACATAAATATATTT
>NW_011888782.1:7393624-7423153 GCF_000151845.1 Pteropus vampyrus
TTATTTATTTATTTTCAACTATATAGTACATTCGTTAGACATCTATATATTTCATAAAACGATTCCCCCAATTGCACCCTCCCTTTCCTGACCCTCCACTTAGCCAACGTATTGCTAACTGCATTCTCTATGCTGTGTTCCCCATCCCAGTGACCATACATTAGCTACTAATTAGTACTTCTTTAGCCCTTCACCCCATTCTCTCAGCCTTTCAAACCTTCCTCCCCTCTGTCTGACACCAAATTGTACACTATATTTGTGAGTCTGTTCTTGATTGGTTTGTTCTTTGTATTCCTTAGATTCTGCATCTAAGTGAAATCATATAGTGTTTATCTTTGTCTGACTTAAATACCTTCTAAGTCCATTAAAGCAATATTTTTTTTCCATCTCCTTCCTTTTCATATGTAGAGGTCTTGTTTTCTAATTCTTTCAGCCACTCTATCTTTTGGTTGGAGCACTTAATTCTTTTCCATTTAAAGTGCTTATTGATAGGAATATAGCTGTTACCATTCTTTATTTCTGTTTTTGATATATGTTTTTTCTTCTTAAAGAAGTCCTTCCAACATTTCCTGTAATACTGGCTTGGTGGTGATAAATTCTTTTAGCTTATTTTTATCTAGGAAGCTCTTTATCTGGCCTTCAACTCTAAATGATAGCTTTGCTGGATAAATTATTCTTGGTTGTAGATCCTGGGTTTTCATCCTGTCGAATATTTTGTGCCAAGCCCTTCTGTCCTGCAGAGTTTCTTTTGAGAAATCAGCTGCCAATCTTATGTGTTTTCCCTTATATGTAATTATTTGTTTTTCTCTTGCTGCTTTTAACATTTTTTCTTTGTATTTAACTTTTGGCATTTTAATTATGGTGTGTCTTGGTGTGGGCCTCTTTGGATCCCTGATTTTTGGAATTCTCTGAGCTTCCAGGGGTTTTATGTCCATTTCCTTCACCAGGTTAGGGAAGTTTTCTAACATTATTTCTTTAAACAGCTGTTCAACATCTTGATTTTCTTCAGTTATGCTGATCAGACAAATATTTGGAGCCTTAATAGTGTCCCATATCTTCCTTAAATTATTTTTATAGTCTTGGTATCTTTTTTCTTGACATTCTGATTGAGTGTCTTTGGCCTTTCTGTCCTCTAGATAGGGCATTTGATCCTCTTCTTTATTCACTTTGGTTATTCCTTTGTTTATTCCATTTAATATACTTCTCATCTCAGATAATATGTTCTTCATTTCAGACTGGAATGGAATTTCCATTTCCATTTTTATGTTTTTTATCTCTTTGTTGACATTCTCACTGAATTTATCTACCCTTCCCAAAATTTCATTGAGCATCTTAATAACCAGTGTTTTGAACTCTCCATCTGTTAGATTACTTGACTCCATTATATCTGGATCTCTGTTCTGTTCTCTCATATGGTTTCTGCTTCTTTGTTTCCCCATTTTGGCTGCCTTTTTGTATCCGTTTCTATGTACTAAGCAAAGCTCCTAAATCTCCCAGTCTTCTTAGTGCGGATTTGTGAAGTAGGTGTCCAGTGACACAGTTCTGAGAGAGGTTCAACTGTAGGCCAAACTTAGCCCAAGCCTCTACCCCTCCAGGGCCACCTGTTAAGATTCAGCAAGCAAGCCACAGATGCTGTGCTTATAGTTCTCTCAAAAGGCCACACCAGAAACCGAGGCCAGCTGCCTCCAGTGAGAGTCTAGGTGCTGCTCAGCAAAGAGCACCAGAGTCACTGAGGATATACCTGGATATGGCTTGAGTGGAGCCTTCAGTTGTGGTAGCCAGGGTTTCAGGGAATCCTCTGGGCTGAGCGACCTTTCTATTCAGTTTGATGATGTCACAGCTATGGTGGCACTGTGTCCTGCACACTGGTAGAGAAGAGGGCTCAACAGGGAACAATGGATACTGCCAGCACTTCTGTATATTGCGAGTCTCGTCTCGGCCCTCACTCCGACAATGTCTCCCTGTAAGTCTCTGGTGTCCCCTGTACACAGCCGAATTAGCACTGGTGCTCAGAGTGAGCAGGTTCATCACCGGGAAAATCCATTCACGAATGCTGCGCCTTTAAGAGGCTTCTGCAGCTGTTGCAGCCTCCGTCTCACTCAGCCGCTGGAGACCGGGCAGCCCCGTGTCCTCGCCCCATCCTACTTTCTGCCATTGCAGGGTGATTTCCTGGACTTCTTCCTAGTTGTATAGCTTGTTCATCTAGATCCCAGGTGATTTTTCCTTGCTGCTGCTCCTTATTACCGTCACAACTTTGAATTGGTCGCTAGAGTGATGAATAGTCTTTATCATCTATACCATTTTTTACCCCAGTTTCTTTTATATTTATTTGAAAGTTTCATTTTTGGTTTAGTCATTATAGTAAAAATTTTGTATGCCTATTATCTCTTCAGATTTTAGAACACTCTTTCGTTTCATTAAAATATAAATTTGAGTTGATTGATTTCCTTCTTTGTTCTTAAAGATCATTAGTGAGAGCTGCTTAGTTTTACAAGAAGAATAAAGAACCTTATGCATTGCTAGAATTATCTTGAGCAACTGAAAATGGACTCTTTTTTCTAAAGTTAAAAGACTTGTTTTATTGAGGAAAAAAGGGAAGAGAGAGGAAAAGGAGTGGAGAGAGAATATGGAAATGTTTGAGGAGTGAGAAAGGGGGAATAAGAAGGCAAAGGCACAGCAGAGGTTAAAGTGTGTTTTCTGGTAGAGAACAAGGTTGGTCTTAACTTCTTAAGAAGCAGAATTAATCTCTTCTGAGCCATCATCGGGTGGCTGTTAATTAAATGATACCACATCTTATCTTCAGACTTTCATAGCTCTACAGCTAAGTGCTGAACTTGCTTTTTCAACAGATAAGAGTTTCCTTTGGCAGCTACCTGTAACTTCCAGTGAAAGCTTAAAGCTTCAACTGCTTTAAAGTTTTTTTAATTCACTTGCCAAGCAAATAAAAGTTGCTTAATTTTGCTGACTAAAATTAGTTAAGCAGTAATAGAAAAGATTAGGAGCTATCTTCTTATTCTCTACTTTTTCTTAGATTTAAAGGAATGAGATATTAGAGGTTGTATGTTATTCTGTAAGAATTTCTAAGCCAGAGTCCCTTGATATTTACTCTCTCTTGATGATTATACTTTTTGAGTTTGTTTCTGTTTCTGACTGGCTTTTTATTTAATTTTGCCTTCTCTATTTAGAAAATGTGATACTTTATAGTATGTGTATATAATTCACTAATAGGCCATCTTCTCACTTAGGAAATCTTATCTTCTTAAGGTTGAGCCAGTGATGCTCCAGCTAACCTGCACTGGTTTCCTCTGGGTATCTAGAATCCTGTGTGGGTACAGCAGCATAAGCACAGAAGGCATTTGGTCACTTAGGAGGAGGAGGGAATGAATGCAACATTTTCTTCCTCTCTGTTTAGTTGAGAAATTGGAATCCACAATCAGGAATGAGGAACAGGTATAATTTTAAAATACAGTGTTCTTACACTTGCCTCTGGATCATCTCAGTTAAGGAGCTGATGGGATACTGGGCGAGGTACCCATATCCTGCTTTAGGTGCTTTCATTATGATTTATTTATTTATGTTTTCATATTCTCCAAAATTGTCATTATAATTTTTCACTTGAAGTTTTGTCCATTTCCTCATCATTTGTCTTGTGCCTTGTTTCAGTCAGTTTCTCACCCAGGATGCTTTTATTCTAAGATATTTTGTTTGAAGGAATCAGTTTAAGTCTAGCAACTTTATTGGGCACTGCATAATTATGTAATTCATGCTTACTGGTCTTTGCTCTCTTTAAAATCAAAACTGTCCAGGAAGATACCACACACACACACACACACACACACACACACACACACCCTTGTAATAAAGGCACATTGTAATAAATGATATTCTAGATATAGCCTTGGGGCAGAAGATATTAATTTAGACTGTGGAGAAGAAAATTCCATCAACTAATTTTTTTTATACTTTCATTCTAGGTAAGGCATTGGTGTTAAACCTTGAGACACTACACAGGCTTCCCTCGCCCCTCCGCCCCAGGGAGATTTTATTATAGAATACAGACACAGAAACCATCACAAATGATGGCAGGAAATTACAAAGTCAGAAACAATGATGGAGGCAAGAAAGTTTGGATGACTTGGAAAAGGGTAGATATAAGCCTTTATAGAAGATTTGGATTTTGGAGAATGAGTTCAAAAAGGGAGAGTGGGTAAGGGGATGATTTGAACAAAGGCAAAAAGTGGATGCATTACTGTAGATTGATAAGTAAATCAGTGAGTATAGAATATTTCTTTAAAGTTCCCTTAAATGAAATGTGGGAGGAGTCTAGAAAAGCTTATTTGCATTTCCAAAATGAAAGCATATGAGAACTATGTCTTTTATGTCCCTTTTCAGGCACCTTACCTGGGACTCTTCCTAAAATAGTGGAGTCAGTTCAAATTCTGCACTAGACTACAATTTACTTGCTAACTCTGGTATGTAACATGCAGAGCTCGTTTGCTGATGGGCAAAAGTATTTTCCTGCATGAATTTGTTTTCGGATGATAGCTTTTGCCATCTGACTCCTAGTTCTCTTGAGGTTATGCATCCCAAATGATTTGCAATGGGGGCATTCCATTTAGCTGCCTGGGTCACATTGAGCAGGGCTGGAAAAAGAGAATGGAATGTATGTTTTTATAAGGCATGAACCATTTGTAACATCATTGTATGGTTTACTGACAGAGAATGTGTAGGAAAAATGGAGCAGTTCAGGCTAGGAGAAAAAGACCAAATGCATGTTCCAATGTGGGAGAGAGTAAAAGAAAAGAACTACAAAAGGGAAATGTAGTCAGCAGAGACCTGGCAGCTAGGTGCCAAGTAAGAGAATGAATGGATTCCTATCCTTTGGGGAATAATACATATCATTGGAAATGACTTAGCCAAATTCATAATCATTGTCATAGGGCACAAATTAACTTCTCTGAGAGGCAAACCATCCTGTGTAATGAAGCACTAATATGTTCTTAAAATTATATTTATTGAATCCAATAAGGCATAATAAATTGTAAGTACATGGAAATGTATTTAAAGATGAAGAAAAATGATTTTTCCATAAAATTCAAATATTCAGCCCAGAAAAGAGATGCTAAATGAAATTAAGATCAAACCTCATCAGTGGAAGCAGCTATGGGCATAACACACATACTTGAATAAATAGTAGCGTGTCAGATGGCCAAACTTATACATAACAGCTCCTGTATCAGTTCTATTTTTCAATCATAATGCATGGTATTGGTAAAAGTGTGAGGTTTATTCAGGAGTTAAGAGATTGCAGAGATTGCACTGTTTCCTATTTTGACCAAAAAGAAAGTTCTGAGAAAGATTTAGGTAAAAGGTAACCAATCCATCTGTCTGTAAGCGTTGAATTCCCATGTCATAAGTTTTAAAAGAATGCTTATTGAGCACTTCCTCTGTGACAGAAGCTGTGAATGTAAAGCTCAGAATCATAACAGGTGAGAGGACAAGGCAAACATTTGAAGTATCCCCAGTGCAGAAGCAATGAAGAAGTGCCAAGCACCTATAATAGAAAATACTTGCCATTGAGTTATATGGGAAGAGAGTAATCCCTCTGAGCCAGGCTTAACAGTGAAGACCTTAGAACACGCTTCATATATGCAAACAAGGGTATAAGAAGGTGGGGAACATGACAGAAAATACCCAAGTGAGCTTTGCAGAGTGAGACGATTTATTGTCTTGGTTAAACACAAAATTTGCCATGGTGCTAAATGGGAGTTTAGCTGAAGGCAGGGAAAATCCCACTGTGAAGGGCTTTCATACCAGGCTTTTTCCTCTGGGTCTGTGGGACACCAGCAAAGATTATGCAGTGACAACATGTTTCCAGAAGTCATGGAAAATTTGTTGCACCTGTTAGAAAGTTTTTGTGGGATTTGAGACATGAGATGGTAGAGTTGAGAGAAAAGAACAGATGCAAAGTAATAGAGAAAGATGACTTCATAGAACTTGAGTGGAGTGTAAAGCAAGTGAAATGAAGTCCAAGAAGATGCTTGTGTGCTAAGTGAAATTAAGTCAGACACAAAAGACAAATATTATATATGCCACTTATACCAGGTTTCTAGAATAGTCAAATTTAAGGAGACAAAAAATAGAATAGTGGTTGATGGTGATGGTTGCACAACAGAGTAGGTGTACTTAATGCACTGAATTGTACATTTAAAAATGATTAAAATGGTAAATTTTGTGTTATATATATTTTACCACAATGAAAAAAAATCCTTTAAAAAAAGTGCTTGTGGTTTGGCTTAGTGATTAGAAGACTGATGGACTGTAGAGACAAGTCATGAGGAATAGTCAGGATTTGGGAACTGAATATGGCTCATTGCCATCATACTAAGTTTGAAGAAAGAGTATATCCAAGTAGAATTTTTTTCAGGATTTTGCAAAGTTCTCATTGGTGATAGTGGGCTTAGAATAATGGCTCTACTATGATGGAAACTTGTTAAAGCAGATATATTTTTAGCCAACTGTCTCTAACACACGGAGAACTCCTCTGAGTACGTGTTCTAAAGCAAGTTGTTAAAGTTCTTCCCTAGAGTCTGTCGAGGAAAGAGAGGAGAAATAGTTTGAAGGGACCTTCAACAGGGGTTTGAACACTTCAATAAGTTTAAATATGGAAGGACAAAATCAAAGAGGCCATATCAGAACACGGAATGTGAGAATCTGTGGTCTTAGAATATTTATGTTTATACTTATTTTTTGTGTATATATTACATATATGTTGATTCTCAGTGCATGCATTTTAAGGCCCACTAGGTATATCATTTCTCATTTGTATGTGAATGGTTAGCTTGTCTCCTGAATGAGGTAGGATTATTCCTCCAAGTATAGTTAGAAGATTCTGTCTTAGCTACAATCTTATTGAAAAGGGAAACATTTACTAGAGAACCTTGATGTTAACTTCTGAATTGATTCAGAAGATTCAAAATCTTGTACCTTCTGGCAAAGTTCTTGGCAATCTTAGAAAAAGATATCCAGCAAAAACATGATTGACAATTAATGCATTTTTGTAATTTCGTTGAATGTTTTGAAAGATATTGCCTATTTACAGAATGTATTATTAGACATTGTGGCCATGAATCATCATTGTTAATTGCTTTGTGTAAGCTATTACAGCGCATTGTTTTTAAATATATATACTTTGCATCACATGTATATTTGATTTTAAGCAATAAATACTTTTTAGTCATTAGGAACCCAAAGAACATACCATTCTATTATGAGGCAGTTTCATTTCAAATTAAACTTTAAGTATATTTGATGAGTTTTTTTATTTTGTTTAATATCTTTGCATTTTCACAATTTCAAAATCATTGCTTTCATTTGTATTATTTAAAATGTTAAGATTCAAAATGAATTATATTTTAAAAAATCAGACCTGCTAGTTGTATCTATAGGCATATTTTAAAAATTTATTAATATTACATTGCAGATACATAACCTAAGGCTTTTAGTTTAAATAACTTCTCCAAGGTTAGACAGTGGCAAATTCAAGCACTGGCCCCTAACTTGAACTCAGTATTTTATCTGGTATGCTTCTCCTCCTCTGACACAATTAGTAACAGGTGAACTTGTAGAGTCACTTACATCTTTGATGATATTAAGGAAAGGTGGTAAACAGATGAGTCATGAGCTACAGCTGATCCTTAAATATGATTTGTTTCCCCACAGTTTTTTTCTTTAAATAACTGTAAATGTTTAAAATTTACACTTGTACATAACAATCTAGATTTTGAAAATCTCTGAAAGTCAAATAGCTGACAATACTTGCACACATTCTTGTATGGTAGTATTCGATTGGAACAAACTAGTGGCTCCATCTCTTGTTTACTGTACTCCCCAGTACTTTTCCACTCATCCTACCTTATTGGAAATGCATATTCTATTTGGCCCATGAAAGTATTTTAATTTATGATACTTGACATTAATAATATAGAGCCAAAAAATGAAGGACTACTAACTAAAGCATGGCTTCAGAGTTTAGAAAAGAGGTTAAGTGCGTTTAACCAAAGTTGTGCTCCATTCTATTCTCAATGGCAAAATGGACTTAACTATATTTTCATGGCTTTGATTATTAGAATAATTTCTCATTGAGAAGAGAATGGGATTCAGGGATACACAAGCTTTTATTATGTTTTGCTGTGTCTTTAGAGCCAGAGTGGAAAAATTGCAGGTGGGGTTGAGATGTGCTAACAATTAATTCAGGAAACTCATGCCAAAAGCTCATTGTTGAGTTCCAAGTGGTTTACTGTAGTGGCCTTCCACTAAATGGAATCCATTTGAATGAGGTCGATAGGCTGTCTATACTGTTTGTATTCCCTGAGTGAGTTAGCTCTATCACAGAGAGCATTTCCAGATAAAAAGAGTAACGATGTTTTAAGTGCACTTTAGATGTGTCCTCTGAAGCCAATTAAACAGAAAAAGCCATGGTACTAAATTTTTTTTTTTCACGGAGCACCGATCATTGTGATAAATTGGTGTTTCATGTATTATACAGCTTGGTCCAACTCTTTTGAAATCTAGAAGTACATTTTTAGAGAAAGAAGGAAAGAGGGAAATGTGGAGGCTGGAAACATACACGACCATTCGATTTGTTTAGACACCTTTCTCCCGAAAGGGCAGTAAACATGCTTAGCTTATTTTATGACCAGCGTCTTTTTATGTTTGTGTTACTCCATTCTCTGGATCTCCCTTCACATGTAATTTGACTTTATTCTGCGGTAGCCAGGTGGTGCTGCTGGGAATGATGTTGCTGCTTCCAACACGACAATTTGGCTCCTGCATTTGTAGCACTGTCAGATATTTTACCTTCCAGAGAAGGGGATTATGTGGGATCAGGCACCACTCCAACATTTTAGCTGTGTTGTTTGCATTTGGAAATATATCTCGATGTTTGGATCTCCATTTGAATGTATGATAGAAACCTAAGTGAACAGTCTTCTTTTAGTTTCCTTTTGACCAATTAGACTTGCTATTTTTGATTGTCCTTCTTGTGCCCCAGAAATTCCCCAAGAAAATATATTATGGAGAAGAAAAATAAAGTATATGCATCAGAATTATGCTTTAGATCATATATGTACCTTTTATCGAATGATGTTAGTATGATATATTGGCTTGGCATTGAAAATACACTCCCGGTGTCACCTACATTACCTATGCATTTTAATTTGAGGGTTACCTGTCCAAACTCTCAGAATTCCTTTAAATGTCACCCATCCTTTAGACCATGGCTGGAATTTCCATCTCTATTGTTTCATTTCTCTGATATAGACAGTCATGTCTTAGGTAGCTAGCATCTTCCCTTGGTATTTAGCTCACATTAAACATAGGGATAAAATGCTCTGTAAAGGGCAGTCCATTGCCCTCCATTTATAGGCACTCAATTTATAAACTAAAAAGTTTAACTACTAGAATATGGTATTAGCAAACATTAGATTTTCAGGCTTCCTAAAGCTGTTGATGGACATGCACTTTCCTAGTTTGCATGCATGTTAACCTAGATTACTCCTAGTTTCCAGAATGAAGGATGGGGAATATTATGGTGCCACCCCTTCTCTTTCATTTCTACTTAAAAGATCTCAGTTACCATTTGCTACCCTTATGTCATCAGTTATCTTCTTGGATTTAAGATCCTCTTTTTGAGGAGAACATATGAGGAGCTCCTCATTTATTTGATCTTTTCTTTATCAGGGAATAACCAGCTATGGACCATGGACCAAATCTAGCCCACCTGATTTTGTAAACAAAGTTTTACTGAAACATATCACATTCATTTGTTTGTGTATCTTCCATGGCTGCTTTTGCTCTACTATGACAAACTCAAGTAGACTTGAGTAGACTGCAATAGCAGAATTGTTAGAGACTAAATGAATCACAAAGCCTAATATTTTTACTATCTGTTCTTTTGCAGAGTAAGTTTGCCAAGTACTGAACTATGCATTCAAGACACATTTTTTAGAGTGCGTAAGATTTCACTGTGTGCTAGATGCTATAGATCTAAATATAAAATGTGTAATCCTTTCTTTCAAAGAACTAACAGTTTTGTGAGAGAGACAGAAACGTCAGTAATAGCTTAATCACAAAATATAATAAATACTCTAAATAGATATATTTAGTAGACACAATGAGTATAGAATAAGGAACACATAACTCTGCTGGGAGGGCCAGATGAAGAGGTTTAGAAGAGGGCTCCCTGAAGAGGCAGTCATTGAATTTTTTGACTTGCAAGGCAAAGAGAACTTATTCACATGGAGGATGAGAGCCCAAGGCCACATTCCTTGCAGAAAGAAATATGAGCCGGGTCAAAGATGAAGATGAGAACAAGCCTTCTTTAGGAAACAGCAAATAGTTCAGTTTGGCTGAAGCCAAAGTCCTCAGCTAAAAAGCTTGTACTATATGGAGCTATTACAGTTTTTTTAAATGCTGTAGTGGAAAACAGAGGGAAGGAGATGTAGAACTAGAAGCTGTTTATCTTGCTTATATAGATATTTATAGAACTATTCTACATACTCACCTTTCTGTTCCTCTATAGCTTGGCTATCATCTATTTGCTTGGAAAACAATTTTCTTTGAGAAAAGCGGAGGGATAAACATTTCCATTCAGGTGAAATCATTATTATCTCACTCCAAGTTGGCATTTTTGTGGGGAGGGTGTTTCATTTCTGGGGTGGGTGTTGGGTTGCTTTTTTACTCTTTGTTGCATGAAGAAGTTAAATATTGTCTCCTGTTCACCTGTGTAAGGACCTGTGCATGGTAGAGATTCCTAACAATTTTCCCTGATTATTACAAGATAGAAGGAGACTGTTCACTGGAAGTACGAGATCAAATGGCAAGGCTGCTTACATCCATTGCCTGTTTTCCTAGTGTCTGTCAGAGCTTTTTGATACTTGAAATAAACTACTCTTCACATGGCAGTAGGGATTAAGTAAACTGAATGAAAACAATAGTGTTATCTTTACCGTGCAAACTACTCTCAGCCTTTTAATTAAAATACACTATTAATTAGTAGATAATACTAATGGAGATTAACACAGCCAATTAATTTATTTTCCTTCCATTAGAAATGATGTTTTTAAAATTCATACTGTGGTACTTATTTTTGGTCAACTTCAAATCCCTCTTATTCCTTTTTGAAGTCTTAAAGTGTTGCTATTACACATCAGAGCTCAGAAATATTTTTGCAAATCTCTGATCAATTGGGTTATTCGAAGGGTAACAATAACTAGCATTTGCATAAACTTTCAGCACAGAATGTGCCTTTAACATAGATTATATCATTTTACCTCCAAAATTTGTGAGGTAGATGCTGCCCTTATCATAAGCTGGAAGTGGAGGTTTCCTTGAAGATCTCATATTAAGTAAGTGGCAGAGTTCAAAATCAAAATTCTGACTTCAGAGCCTGTACTTTTAAAATTCTCATGGACTGAGTTTTCTTTTGCTGAAGTAATGCAGAGATATAACCAACGGTGTCAGAAGCAATGGCTCCTTGCCATCAGAACCAGTCAAAGGGGAAGGATAGACTTCTCAGATGAGGTGATGTTGACCATCTCTGCTCACTCAGGCAGAAGAGTCACTGTGGAGATCTTACCTCTTTCAGGCTACAATGGACTTTGCAGGCCAGGCACAGTCCATATCAGGGAGCACATAGTTTCTAAACTAAGGTCAGCATTCAAACTCACTAACACAATTCTCTCTTTTTCCCCCTTCCTCCCCTCTCCCTCTTTACCTCTCTTTTCAGTTTTTGAATGCTCTGTCTCTATAATTACAAGATTTTGGGGACCCTTGGGTATTTCTTTAGTTAAGTTAAATGACCTTTGTAGCTTTCCTTTGTCAATTCAGCAATAGCAATTAATCCAAGTAACATTTTTGAACACCTATGATGTGCTAAAAACTCAGAATAGTGTCCCAGATAGAGTATTATATGAAAGAGGAGACTTGTAGTAGATTCTTGATATTCAGAAAACTTCCATATTAGCTGCCATTCTTGGTTCTGGATTCTCCTGGACAGCTCTGGTCTATTGTAGCCTACATTCCCATGTAACAGTGTTGGTGATGATGTGTTTGAAAGACTTGATGAAGGTTAGGTGCTGACAGCTGCCATCAAAGCAAGGCTTTTCAGATGGTTTATGGGTCAAATGTCTGAAAGAGTCTTAGAAATTATTTTAAAAGTCTCATGAGCATCCTTTGGCTTTACAGAAGGAGGATATGGTTGTGGGGAAGGGATACACATGAAAATGGTCTCTCTCTGTCTTTTGTCTGTGGTCTTTCTATCTTGAATTTTTAGCTCGGATTCTTCTTTATAGACCAATGTTGACCTGTGATCATATTATCCAAGTCTTGGCAAAATGAGAAAAATGCGTTTATAAATTATTCTTTTTTTAGGAAATTATGGTGGTAACAATGATGGTTTGAAAAGAAAATAACTGCTTGCCAATATAAAGTTTTGTAGTCTTTTGTAGATTCATTACAATTTTGGAGGCACTTTTCCTGGGCCATTAAATACAACTATCTGGGCACTGCTCTTCCAGCTTGCCAGGGTTTAGACTCACTGAATTGGACAGTTGTCTCTGCTCTATAGTCCAGGGCCTAGACAGATGCTAACGACCAGTTTTAATCCTTGCTGACTTGAGTCTAGTACTTTCAGATAGCATAAGTATTGTCAGAGATGCCATGAATGGCAAGGCACGTTGTGGACTGAGACTCCAGTTGGTGCCGTTTATACAGTAGTCTGTTTTAGTCTATGTACATGGCATCCATGGAGTTGTATAGTACCTGGCTTTCCTAAACTAATGTGATAGTCTTGATACTGTCTGAATCACTGTGGCCATAATGTGACTTCCATCTTCCCTATGTTTAGCTGCTTCTTGTACCAGGCTCTGTTCACTCCCTCTTTGTACTTTCTGATGTTTTCCAGGGTCATTTTATTTCTATGGCTCATTGAGAATCCAGTGTTTTTTCTTCTTTAAAAGTTGATCTGAGGTTTTATGACTAAGAAGAGGAGATATTGGACTGCAGTGTTGTATGTGATAATCACACTTTATTTTTTAAAAATTTTTAAAGGAGACAGAATGAAGGGTGAAAAGAATTTGGCCTGAGAATTGCTAACTGTGTGACTTTTTTGCTGGATGCTTAACATCTTTAGAGTTTTAATTTACTCATATGCAGAATGGAGATAATAATGTACACTTTGCAATTACTTTTCTTTGGGTAGAGATTAAATGAGATAATGGATGAAGAATGTTTGAAAGAGGGTCTAGCACATAGTAGCGGCATGTATTACCTGTCCCCCAAATTGAAAGTTATCTTCTCCTCATCATCCTTGTCATCTTGTTGAAGCTCTGTTATTGATACACTAAGAATTATTGTGTCTTTTTGGTAGGTTGACTCTTTTATCATTATGTAATGTCCCTGTCTGTATTCGGTAATTTTCTTTTCTCTGAAGTCTCCTTTATCTGTTACTAATATAGCCATGCAGCTTTCTTTTGATTAGTGTTTCTGTGGTGTGTGTGTGTGTGTGTGTGTGTGTGTATGTGTGTGTGTGTGTGTGTGTGTGTGTATTTCATTTCTTTGCTACTATATTTGTATATTTAAAATGAGTTTCTTGTAGATAGCCTATAATTGGGTCATTAAAAAATCTATTCTGATTTCGTTTTAATTGCTATATTTAAACTATTTATATTTAATGTAATTTTTGATATATTAGGATTTAAGTCACATTGGTTACTTTATTATTTGTTTTGTTCTCTTTGTTTTATGTTTCTCTTTCTCTTTTTCTACCTTATCTATAGGTTGCTGGAACACTTATTGTTCCATTTTGCCTAATTTTTAGTATTTTTTAGTATATGTCTTTGTAGAATTTTTGAAAATAGTTTTCCAACTGGTTATTCTAGAAATTACCTTATACTCTCTTTTAAAGACATACTAATTTAAATGCCTGAAGTTCAAGTCAGCATACTCCAAATCTGTTGTACATTTCCCTGCCCTCCCACTGGGTTCTGGGGGGAAGAAGAGTATATATTCAGCAATACTCGTAAGTCTTCCCCTCACGTAAATGTGTATATTGTATACTTGTGTGTATATTTTAAATTAGAAAAATAAAATATTTACAAATAGGAATTTCTTAACTCTACTTGCCATTACTCTTTGCATGTTCTTTATTTTTACTATTATCTACACATGAAATTATTATATAGCAATTCTATTTTTTAATAGGATTTTTAAATTTGACTTTTTTTCAGTGATCAAGGCCTTAGCACTGTGGGTTTTTTGATCAAAGTTTAGAAACCGTGACAGCTCAGGAAACAGTACAATCTATTTAGAGTCAGAAGTAACCTTTCCTGAATTGTGTTGCAATTATTTATTTGCTTTTAAAAATATTATTACCACCTACTTATGTCTTCCTTTAACAGACAGTTCTTTTTTGCTTGCTTTTGAACTTTATATAAGTGGAACTATACATTTCTATTCTATTGTATCTTGATGCTTTTGCTTAATATAATGATTGTGAAAATCATTCATGTGATTTTGCGATTACTTTTCTTGAGGTAGAGATTAAATGAGATAATGGATATAGAATGTTTCAAAGAGGGTCTAGCACATATTAGCAGCATATATTAGCTACCCCCCAAACTGAAAGTTATCTTCTCCTCATCATACTTTTCATCTTGTTGTTGAAGCTCTGTTATTGATACGCTACGAATTATTGTGTGTCTTTTTGGTAGGTTTACTCTTTTATCATTATGTAGTGCCCCTGTATGTATTTGGTAATTTTCTCTGAAGTCTACTTTATCTGAAACTCATTCCTGTTGAAAAATATATACAACCTAACAGAAGCATTGGAAAAAGACTTAAGCAGAGACTTCAAAAAGGAGGAAACTTAAATGGCCAAAATTATATTAAAAAGCACACAACGTCATTAGTTGTTAAAAATATGCAAATTAAAGCCACTAAACAATACCACCATATACCTGCCAGACTGGAAAAAAATTAAAAGTGTGACAACACTATTTTGTTGGTGAGAATGAAGAACAGTAAGAATTTCATACATTGCAGGTAGGAGCAAAATTTATAGTATAACCTTTTTGAAAACCCTCTGGCACAATTCTGGGCAAGATACCAGCAATTCCTCACTTACCTATGCTATATAAAAACAGTGCGGCACATGTGAATCAGGATTCTTGTAAAGAATATTTATAGCAAGATTATTCACAGTTGCTTCAAGCTGGAAGGAACTGGGTAAATCAATTATAGTGGATTCATAAAATAGAATGCTATATACAGCAACAAAAATGAGCACAGCGACATTCACTTTATCTTTCAGTGAATCAACTTGGTCTTTTATCCATTTCATCAGTTTTTGACTATGTCTAGTGACATTTTGGGAATTTTCTAAACTGACGTAATTGATAGAAATATTTCATTTTGCATGTCGCGAACCTGACAATTCACCATATTTATGCTCATTTCTTATTCAAATAACATCTAAATAGAGTGCAGCATTTTTTTTTTCCAGCTCAAAGAACAAAGCAAAGCAGAAAAGTGTGGTGCTCTAATAGGTCAGCCCAGTGTAATCCTACCTGTCACACTGCATGGCCCTTAACTTTTGAAAAAAGCTTATTGGGCATTCCAGAAAACAAAATGCAGCAGAAATCAAGCTAGCAGGAAGAATTCAACTGACAGGAAAAATACTATATGGTGTTTATTTTGAGAGTCTATACCTGGAAACATTTGAAAACAAATTGTTTTTCAAAAATTTGTGATAGGGCATAAAAACTGGTGAATGTATTTTACAATCTTAGAATCCTCTTTTCTTTTTTTAAACCATGAATGACTAAGGGGGAGTGGGGAAATGATGTAATGGCTCCATACATAACCCTTCCAAGTTCCGGTGGAGTACTAAACATTCTACATCTGGTTTAGACTTAGTAGATTTCATTCAAAGTTTATGGAAAGTAACCCAATATTAAACCACAACTCTTTTTAGCATCAATCCACAACTGCTCAAACAGCAGTTTGTGTTTTCAGGGATGATTTTATGTACCTAGGCATGCAGGTTTGACAAAACCCTGACATGGTGCCTCCTCAAGTCTATTCTAACCTATCAGCAGTGGGATAGCAATAACAACTATTTACTCACCTGCTTTTGATAGCATTTGCTGTTTTCCAGGCATAAGAGCCAGACTTAAATGACAGCATACCAGCATTTTATATATATTGGAGACTTTCAATTGTATTGCAAGGGAGAATTTGGCTTTCAAACCCAAGTTTCCTTTTGCCTTCAGGTATAAAATTACTGCACTACAGAGTACATGTGTCAAAGTTTCTTCTGGAGAGGAGGAAACCCAGATTATTACATGAATATTCATAGAAATGTCTACTAGGACACACCCTAGAGGCTGCCTACTCTTATTCCCTCTACTTTGCTCAATCCAAGATCCCCCCTGCAGCCTGCTGGACTGAGGTGTCTGTAGCTAATCTGGCTTCACTTAGTGCTCTCCTTCTGGAATGCAGAGTTTAACCTCAGTATACCGAGTATGATCTTGATCTCAGTGGATAAGCCTACTGCCATCTGGAACAAGGTTACATAAATTCTGAATGCTTGGTTATATTGCATTTGTAGCCACTGTCCTTTGCTGGCCACTGGGTCTTAAGTTTTCTCATTTGTAAAATGAAGGAATTAGACTAAATGGCTCTTATATCTAGATTGATTAACTCTGACCTGAGGTTGTCTTTGGACACTATACCCTTTACCTTGCCTCTTGACAAGATAAGTTTTTGTATTCGGGCTGGACCTTTAGCTTAGCAAAATACCCTGAAGAGCAAAATACCCTAATATTCTGCCAATTCTTGGCTGCACATCATCATTTCATGAGGATCCAGCAGAGCTTGTAATAGAGTCTATCCTGAATATTGACAAAGGCAGCTAACATGGAAAACCATTTACAGTGTTATTTTATAATAATTTTAAGATCAGGAATTCCTAACTTTAGGCTCCAGAAATGTGTGCATATGTTTGAATGCATGTGCATGCATCCTCACTTTCTTTATGAAAAGAGAGTCCAATGCTTTTATCGGTCTCTTTATTCAAAGACTTGAGAACCTTTGATTTAAGGTGTGAGTTTCTTGTATATTAAAAAAGGATACATTTAGGCAAAATTTTAAAATTTAGTCCACACCGTATATGGTATACGGTAAGCAAACATCTTTTTTTTTTTTTTATTTCTGAAACTTCAATATCTGAATTTTAATGCAGGACATCACAAGCAAATACCTCTATAATTGCATTTATTGCCCATCAATGTTGGTTTCTATCTCCACTCCTCTCTCTTTTTCTGCTTTGCTCATATCTTCTTCCTTTCCCTTACTGTTCCTTTATCTTCTTTCTCCTCTTCCTCCTCTTCCTTCTCCCTTGCTCCCCCTCCAGTTTTCTTCTTCATCTCTTTATTATCAAATAGTTTTAGGGCAGAATTGATACCTCTTTTACCATTGTTGTCTCAGCTCGAGAACAATTCTTGGCATATGTTATTCAAAAAAATGTTATTGCATGAATGAAGCATATAAATGAAGCATCCAGAACTGATATTGTTCTTATTCTTTCAATTATAAGGCAGCCAGGTTGGATCTCAAGGAGTATGGAAAGTATTTTTCAAGAATAGTTCTGAATCATCTGTGAATGATTTGCTGAAAGTAATGCATGTTCTCAAGTATGAGCAAGTCCCTGGGTTTTGAGATGTTTGTTGTGGTAGCCAGTTTCTAAGATGGCCTCTAATGATCACTGCTTTGTATTCACAGCCTTTTGTAGTCTCCTTCTACTTGTACCAGAGTTGGTCTGTGTGACCAATAGCATATGGCAGAATGAAGGTATATCACTTCCAAGATTAAGTTATAAAAAAATACAATTCTTTTTCTTGTGATATCTCCTTCCTCTCCTGCTCCCTGTCCATCTCTCTCTCCCTGTCCCTCTCCCTCTCCCTGTATTGCTTTAGGAAAGCCATGCTATGAGCCGCCCCAAACAAAGACCCACATGAGGAACTGAAGCATCTTCTTAACAGTCATGTAAATAAGATAGGACCCTTCAGACCCAGTCAAGCCTTAAATGATGCAACTGACATCTGGATTGCAACCTCATGAGAGACTTTGAGCCAGAATCATTCAACTAAGCTATTCCTAGATTATTGACCCTCAGAAATTGTAAATTATAAATATTTATTTTTCTAAGCTGATAAGTTTGGAGTAGTTGTTATATAACAATAGATAACTAATATAGTTGTTGGATGACATCTATGGGTGGTGGTAGAGTTAACGAGTTGACATTAGCTAATAAGCATTTACTTTTTATTTTGCTGAGTAATGTATGGGTTGGGGCAGGCACAGATCTGACAGCTAGGTTATGAACTTGAGGAAATAACCTTCCTCTTTGGAATTCTTTTTTATCATATGTTTAGTGAAGAAATTAATATTCTGGCACTATATAATTTTTCTGTATGAAATTGAGCAAGTTCTGTAACTCCTAACGGTGCCAGAGTCAAATTGTTTCTAAAGAGAACATTTCTTTTTCTCTAATAACCACAGATATATTAACTTACCACTAACATAAACTCTATTCATTTATAATCTAAGGACATTAAGCTCCTCAAAGGCAGGAGTGTCTTGTGCACTCCCATAGCTCCTTTTCTAGTGTAGTAATTGATATATGTGTGATTTAGTAATGGTATGTTGAAAACCAAATTGCTGGAGAAGAGGAGCATTTCTTCTCATTGGTATTGCATCCATTAATACTGACTCTGAATCTTAAGGCTAGGTTAATGTGCTTTGCTTGAGAGTCCAATAAATTTTGCTGATATTTTTTGATAGAATCATCCTGCTTAAAACAAAGGGTGAAGAATAGACAAGGGGAAAAAAAGGGAAATTGAAACTGGGTTGATCACACCCTTTTGTGAGTTTGAGTAGCTTGGTTCTTTATCCTAGTTACATCTATATCTGTATCTGAGTCTATTTTTATTTATGGGTATTCCCATTTATTATTATCAATTATTATTATTATTATTATAGATTTCCTCTAATCTTTAGTAGGCAATCTTTGTTACATGGATGTCCGTTACTCTGCTACATTTTAGGAAACTTTACCAGAGTGAAGCATCTATCCACTACTTACATGTAAACAAATCAAAATGAACATAACTAGGAACATCATTTTTTTAAACTTGAAAAGCTTTATCAATAAATGATATTGTTGTCATAGAATGTGTGCAATGTAAATGCATTTTCTGCAAGCTATACATTAGAGTCTCACAAGGGCAAGGGAAATTGAAACTGTCCTTCTAATGGATCATAAATCTTGAAAATGATTTGAATTCATGGATTAAATGTCAGTTTTGAAAGCATTTGCTGATTTATCTTGGATCTTAAAAGAAAGAACATTTCTATGACAAATCAAATTAGTGCATTTTCATATTCTGCATTGTAGTTTTCCAGAATAATCTTCTTCAAAGAAATAATATGGCATGCAGATAATTTTTTTCTATTAGAAGATTATTATTATTATTAATTATTATTATTATTATTAAGCTTCTCTGCTAATTAGAAAACTCTTGGAGATTAAGAATGGGAAGGTAAGTGATGTACTGAAATGTAGAGATTATGATTAAAAATAGCAGATCGTGCCTCAGAAATACCAAATTGAATTGGTTAATGAATGGCTAACTCAGCTATATCAGTGTGACTGGGGTAAAATCCGAGTTCTCAGGTAATTTCCTTCATGTTCCTCCCCTTTATTTACCACTCATAAGAAGGAAATTGACTAGTTTCCTGACTTGGAATAACTTTGGCAACTTTAACACGTCTCTCCTTTCCTAAACTCAAATTAAGAGCAGTCTACAAAAATTAGCAGCTTCTCTTTTGGTCCAGAGAATTGCTCCAGGAGCTGCCTCCTATCCTTTAATTAGAAATCTTTCATTCTCTTTGAGTCCCTGGTCTATTTTCTGTTGCTTCACATATTTATACCATCTCTTCCCTGGGTCTCTACAGACTGATAGAATTTTCTGATGTGCAGCTGGGTTGTTGATCAAGCTTTCTTTATCCCAAAGACCTTCAGATTTCACCTTCCTTGATTCCCATCTTGCAACTTGAGGAAATGCGATGCCCTATCCGTGCTTGACACCCAGATACCTCTGTCAGAGCCAGAGCCCAATATTCCTCTCTCCAGCTTGAATGAAAGGACATATTGAGCTATTATGGTTTGTTCCATGGCCCATTGGCCACGATACCATTTTAAGGAAGACTTAGAGTGTGATACACATTTCATCCTGTTTTAAAATTTTAGTGGCTGTCCAAATCTTTGTGATTACATATTGTCAAGGTCGTTAGTTTTTATAACATGATCTTAGGCTCATGAAGTTAGATGCTCTGTAGGATTTTAAAGAGGTGGATTGTGTCTAAAATTGGTTGTAAAATACCACATTGAGCTATGTGATACTTGGCCCTTTGGCCAGACTTTCACAGTTAATAGAGATATAATAAGCTGTCTATCCTTCAGTAGAATTCTCCAGTTCTTTTGTGCCCAGAGGGAATGGTTTCTGTTGCTTTTTAAGTAATGCTGTCTTAATTTGTCCTGTGCATTTTAACTTTCATATATATGATCCCTTGATTTTATTCTACCTGCCTCTGTGTAGAGGGGCATAAGACTGATCTCCATCTTCATCAATCCAGAATGGTACAAGTAAAGCTTATAATTGTTGGCTCTCATCTTTTCAACAGAGGGATAGTTAGTTGGGTAATATAGACTTTATTATCCTTGATATCTGAGTTCATTACCTGATCTTTAGAAAATTGTGTGCATTATTTTGCTTGGTTCACTTGAAGATTAAACCATCATGACAAAGTTTCCTCGTGTGCCTAGATTGCTACCGTATCCCTGTTATTTGACATTTTATCAACAAGATTCTATTAATTAGCATTTATTCTCCACTGTTGTGTAAGCTGATTTTTAAATTATTTCTTGCATTTAGCTGTTTCTTCCCAGTGTTTTCTCCGCCTCTATCACTACTGCCTTTATTCATTCGAAACTATTTTTTCGAGCACCTACTATATCCCAGCTGCCATTCTAGGTTCCAGTAATATAATAGTGAACAAAACAGACAAAATCACCTGCCATCATGGAGATTACATTCCACTGGCGGCTGTGACTCTTTAAGCCCATTCAATATAACTCCGGCTCCTGTTCCTTTCCTCTTTCTGTCTGACTCATGTTTTAATCTAATGAGAATCTCTCTCTTCCACCAGCCTGACTCTGCTGCACAAGACATTAAGTGCAGTCTTATGTATCTGTCACCAAAAGGCAGAAGACGTATTTCTAGTGTCTCACTTTATTGATTTAAAAACACTTTTTTGATAGAAAATTAGAATAATATGAAAAAAAATGGTAGTGAGGGTCTTTAGTATTATTTGTACTTTTCTTTAGCTGTATTATGGGTTAAAAAAAATTTGTGTGGACTGCCTTCGGGCCCTAAATGCTATTTGTTACCTCTGGTTTCCAACCATAAAATTTACAAGCAGTTTGTTGAAAACCAAGCCTGCCAGTAGAAAGTTTTTTTGTGCAATAATTCAAGATTGTGATGATGACCTTGAAGCTCTTTAAGATTCAGAAATAACTTCTGAATTAACAAAGAATGATTACCTTTTCTTCATCTATTTTTAGATTTATTTTTTTTAATGTTCTGTTTCTTGGAAGAGTGATAATCTACTATACAGGGTAGATATAATAACTCAATTGATTTCTCCATTCCCCAATCAAACCTCTATCATTTGACCGGATGAGATAACAAAAAGTTTACTATACTCAGGAGCCTCCTTTGGTAATATAGAAGCCTGTGATTCTAGGTTACCTCTGAAGCCTGGGAAAAGTAACAGAGATGAATTGTTTCATCTCTTTGACCGAACAGCCTCTCAAGAAAAAAAAACACTTTTGAAAAATGAGATAAAATGGTGTTTAGTGAGTCATGATTTCAGGTTAGTGCAAGCCCAAAGCACCCAGGAGGGTCCACTTTGTGCGTCTCAATTAGCACTATGCATGCATGGGACTCCTCTAGTTCCCTGATAGTGGCCCAATTATCTGCCACCTAATTTGTTCCATGGCCTCATAGGGCCACACAGAAAGGAAAGGAGGTACAGGAGGTTACAAAAAAGGCATGGCCAACCTAAGAGGAGCAGCTTGCGCATTATTGGAAAGCTTTCACCTGCTGACCTCAAAGCCATTTGTGTCTTCTCTCCGCCTTACCATTTCTTTCTTTGTTTAGACTATGGGGCTGTGTGCAGAGCATCTTCTTTAGGGCATCGTGGACTAGATGAATGAATACAGGCTGAACTTCAAGAACTTCTTTGCTTTTGCTCAGCTTTCTTTGGCAAAGACTGAAGAGAACCAATGGAGGGGAGGGGCTGACAGACTCTAGAATCCCTGTTACCTGGCTTTATCTGTTTCTCTTCGCAGGCTGCAGTCAGCCTAGTGTGTAATCTGAACCACAGAGTTTCAGATCTTCCATTAGGGCGCCTCGGAGTGGGCATTAGGTTTGGATGAGAGGAGCCATGGTTCTTGTATGGAAGCATTAAATCTGGAGTCAGGTTCTGAGCAATTTCACTTCTAAAAATTTATCCTAAAGAAATAATGCTGATGAAGATTAAGCCTTATGTGTAAATCTGTAGAAACACTACCAAGGTGGAAATAGAGTGCAATGATTGTTTGCTCTGGTTGGAACAGGAATGCCCAAGTTCAAATCCTAGCTCTGCCATTTATTGGACATGGGACCTTGAGTAAATTATTTAACTTCTTTTTGTCAGAGTTTCCTCAGTTTCTGAAGGGAAGATTATCACTGTATCTATTTCATGGAATTGTTGTACATGAAATTAAGAGTTATAAATTGCTTAGCGTAATGCATAGCATATATAGTGCTTGAATAAATATTAGCTGGTACTTTATTATTATTATTAGATGGTTTATCATAGCATTGTTTATAATAATGAAAAATTGGAAAGACATAAATATCTATTGATAAGAAACTAAAGATATCGTTATGGTTTTATGTAATGTTAAACTATATATATTCAGTTATTAAAGATTATATTTCAGAATACTTGGTGACATAGAAAAATATTGCTCAATGAAAAAAAGTTATAAATATTATGCATACTGCAGTTCCCTTTGTTAAATATATTATATGGATATATGCAGTAAAAGAGGATAGAAAATATACTCATAAAGTGTTAGCCTTAGGATCACAAGATGATTTTTCTTTTCTTTTTATCCTTAGCTGTATTTTCTGTTATGAACAACTGTTACATTTGCAGAGAAAAGCATATGTATTTTATTAAAGCAACAGCAATTTAGTTTCAGTAACAACCATTCTGTTTATAAAAGTTATGGCCATGTCATAGGATTGTTGTCATTAAATTTTAGCACGTTGCCTCTTCTCACCCCGACATGCCCTTACCTGCCCTGACCACCTAATAGAATTAGCTCAATAATCATCTTCCAGTGAATTCTCTAGCCTTATTTGTTTCATATCATTTACCCCCCCTCCTTAATTAACTTGTTTATTTCTTTTCTTTTTTTTTTTTCCTTCTTTTTATGAAAACTCTCTATTTGGGAGAACTTACTGGTTTTGTTTACAGCTGAGGTGCTTAGAATATTTGCCTGGCAGTTCAAGTATTTAATAACTAATTGTTGAATCTGTAATGAAGTTTTACACAATGCTCCAGAAAATGTTAACTATTATTATTAGAGACAGCTTTAAGTTTCACTTTGAATGCCTAAAAAATAAACTAGATTAAAAGGCTTGTCTCTAGACAATGAACATGTAAAATGTCATATCAAGGGCTAGCACTTAGTTAGGTTTATTAGATGCCTGGCCTTAGTTTTCAGGATAAATTAAAATAGGTATCTAGTAACTAGTTACCTTGTTATCTTGTTTAATCCTCGTAGCAATACTGTTGAGGTCTGCTACTCCGTTTCACAAATTATTCTGAGATTTTGCAGATGAGGTAAGTGAGACTTAGAGAGGTTAAATAACTTGCTGAAGTTCACACAATTAACAGGGCAAAGAACTAGGATTAAGTCCTCGGGATTTCAACTCTCCAGTTGTGCTTGTAACTACCACAGTATAATACTAATGCTAAGAAACTAAAAATTATCTGTATGTGGAATTATGTATGCATTTGTGTATGTCAAGTGCTCAGTGTTAGGTAGCATTGTTCAATAATATCAAAAGAGAAACAGGAATTACACAAATTCAAAATTTGAAAACAAAAAAAATCAAAGCAAATAATTCTACAGCATTTTCTGCTTAAAATCAACTTTCACATGCATTATCTTATTTCATTGACTCAAATATCTTGAATCTAAAGCTAATCTTGGAAGAAAATATTTTTTAAACAAAGATTAATAGCCTAACTTAAAAAGCAATAGAAATGTTACTGATACTATAAATAGAAAATAAAATGGGCGTAGAAATTCAAACAAAAAATCGGAAATGCAAATGATTTTTAAATATATGAAGAAATGTTTGTTTACTATTAGTCAAATGTTAAAGCAAATTAATACAATATTGCAGTACCATTTTTTGTCAAATTGCTAAACATAGAAGTTTATAATGAGTAAGGAAATGGTACTGTCATAAACATATAGGAATATAAATTAAGATAGACTCTATGGCAACTCATTGGTCTCGTTAAAATCTGCATCCTTTGCTTCATTAATTCTTCTAGGAAATACAGAGATATGGAAAGTATTTCTGTTCATTCTAGTGTTATGTATAATCATAAAGCATTTTTGACCTATAAAATAATAGGGAAATAATTAAATAAATTATTATATACTTTTTAAAAAATATTTTTAATCTTCTGGAATAGTGCTGATGATTAAATGCTCTGTAGAGAAAAATGCTGAGGCCTAAATACTAAAATCATGTTGAAAGGTCTGGATGAATTTTCATAAAATTGGCCACCTTATTTTCTTGTGAATATAAGATTGAGTGCTTTTATTTTTCTTCTTTATGTGTTTTTCTCTATTTTTTATAGAGAAAAAATTTAAGTATTCTTAAAAATAAGTGTATGGCCCCAAAAGATAGTATTAGAACTTATTGATTTGCCTCAACACAAAGCCCATTTTAACAATAGTTAGGTGTCAAACAGTGGAACTTTTACAAATACAAAGTTGGAGATGCTTGACCTTGAGATGCTCTTCAATTAAAATTTAGTAATTTAGGCCCTAAAAATGACAGTCGAATTCAAACACTCCAAATGCACTCAGAATTTTATGTAAATGTCATAAGAGAAGTAAATGACCACAAACAAAGAAATAAAGTCTTACTGGGATCTACAGAGAGTTTTATCATGCAGTCTTATTAAATGCTTAATAGCCACTGTACTGGCGGGGGTGGAGGGACGGGATGGGGGGGGACTATTTTAGTCTATTATTAAATCTTTTTTCTGCCTCATTGCCTTTCTTTTTGAAGCTTCGTTGCTTTTATGCTATAGTTTTAAATACTATTATTACCTCATTTCTGCAAAAAATGAATGCACTATTTATACATAACTTCTTCCCATGGCCTGCATTCATCTTAACAGCGCAGCTTACACATACAAGTATGTGAGCAGATGGCCCGTACACCTACACAGGGTTCAGCTCATCACCCCTTTCTTTCTGTTCTCTGAGTGTGGACTACCCAGACTTTTCATTTTCTGTCTTTTCCTTCTTAAATAATTTGTGCTTATCCCTTTCTATAGTTATTACTATGTTAAAAATGATATGGCGGTCAGGGTAGGGAGAAGGCCTCAGTTTTGTCCAGTTTTTCATTAGTTAAATTAGATTATAAACTAGTAACACACAACCCTCAAATCTCAGTAGCTTGAAACAACAAAGGTTTAGTCTTGCTTATGTCTTATGTCTATTATAGGTTAGCAGGGGCTTCTGCTTACATTATCTGTAACCCCAGATCTGGGTTGATGGAACAGCCATCATCTGGGATATTGCTGCTTGCTCTGGAAGAAGAAAAATAAAGTCCTGGGATATTTTATACTAGTAATTAAGTGTTCTAACCTTGAGATGACACTTTCATCTTCTCTTCATGCCTTATTGGGCAGAACTAGTCTCAAGATTCCACCCAACCAGTGAGTAGAGGTTCAGGAATAGCCTAGCAAATAGATAGCTGGGAATAATGAGGAAATGAAATCAATAGCTACTTTACTTCTACCCCTAAAAGAAATATTTTTGAGACTTTGCTTTTGGTGGTTCTTGAGACCTAGTTTCCCTTATTTAAACAAGCCTATGTCTATCAGAATTTAACTGACTCAAGAAACATTTTTGATCATCTGCTGAATGTCAGATACTACTATGCTAGGTATGGGAGACACACAAATGAATATAATGGAGTTCTCAGCTTCAAGGAAGAACCAGTCTAGTGGGGAAGAGAGACCTAATTCTAAGTAATTATAAAGCTGTATGTGTCAAGTGCTATAAAAGAGGTAAGAGCTAAATTGTATGAAAGCACAAAGTGCTATGGAACCCTGTTCATTCAGGCATTATTGTCAATGAAAAGATATCTTACACCAGGGAGGACAGAATAAGCATCTTAGCCCTCTCCATTCACTTTACTACTGCCTCCTGCCACTGTTATGCATATATCTACATGTAGTCCACATATCAGGTGGTATCCCCTTGAGAAGTAGGTAGGTTTGATTCAAACCTGCAATTCCATCTTAATAGAAAGGTGAAGTCTCACTATAAGATTGCTACAACTTTCCAGGGGACCTGTATTTTCCTAGTCATTCCTTTCTTTGGGTTTCTGTTTTCCACACTGTTTTCCATATTGTATTACTCCCAAATGGAATCTGAACCATATTTCATTTCCAAAAAAGAAGCAACTCACAGCAAACCTTGTTTGTTTAATGAGGTTTACAGACGATTTGGTGGGAAGAGTTGGGGGAGTAGGAAGAGGGCTATATATTGTAGCAACACAGTCAACTTCAAATGGAATACTAAACCATTCTGAAAACACCCTGAAGCCAACACATCAGAGAGAGGAGCCTCAGTGAACTTTTACTCCAGTTGGTCTCTGCTTCTCCCTGTCTTGAGTTCTTTTTTCTTTTCTCTCCTTTCCTTTCTACTCTCTTATTTCTTTATATCAGTTAAATTAGGCTAGATTATGCTGTAGTAACAAGCCCTCCTCCTCAATCTCATTGGCCCCAAACAACAAAAAGTGATTTCTTGCTCACAGTACAAACCTATTGCTGATCACCAAGGGTTCATTTTCAAATCATCTCTGCATATCAGGAGCAAAACAAATTTTTCTACTTATATGGAAAAATTTAGTGCTCATAACTTTTGATGCTTGAGATCGTGTCAAACCTAGATCCTTATAGATTTACTTGATTCTGACTGGATTCTCACAGATACATTTCTGAGAGAACCCTGGTGCCAGCTGTTTAGATAATGTATTTTTTCTTATAGCAAATATCAATTTATAATATATACATACTTGTGTATAGGACTAGTATAGTTCCCTCCTCTGGGAGTCTTGGAGGGAGACTTGAACTAGAAGAAAGCAATGTTAGCAGGTCAGTTAAATGAAGTATGGACAGAGATCTGCCCAAGTATATATGTTCTCAAATATGAGGTTTTTGCGCTTATAAGATTCTCAGTTTGGAGTTCCCTTCAACTTGATTGCTAACTAACCTTATTTTGACAATCATTTTACAATATACAAGTATATCAAATCATCACATTGTACATCTTAAACTTACAAGGTGTTATTTGTCAATTGTATCTCAAAAAACCTTGATTGTCCTATGTCGACCATTTCTTATAATTGAGTTCAGCCTCAACTCAAACTCCTTGTTCAGAAAAGTTTTTCCTGAGTGACATCTAAAAAAAAATACAAAACAAAAATGAAATCCTCTTCCCTATACATACAGTATTCCCATATTATTGTCATTAAGGAACTTATTTTTATCTGAAATTTTGTTAACTTATGTTTCACTATCTGTTTTCCCCCACTAAAATAAACTCCATGAGGATAGAGATCATGTTGTTCTTATATTCTACTGTATTCTTAGTACTTTGAACAGTTCCAGGCATGTAGTAGGCACTCGATAAATTTGTTGCATAAATGAGTGAGTTTTTAGACTCCTCTTGGCAGCCTTACAATGAAATACGTGTGTCATGCCTTAGTAGTTGTTGTTCTTGTTTTAAAATAAAAGTGTCTCTGAGTTTGTCTATCTGTGTGAATTTATGTAACCAAGTGAAATGCTTGGCCTATTTGACTCCATCTTGTTCAAGCCTGCTTTATTCCCATGGCCTTCAGGTTATTAGCTTCTGCTTAGTCTTGACTACAGACAGGCTAATCATTAGAGGAATTCTGCTTGTGAGTTGAGTTTTACAAAAAACAAGTCTCTCCTGAGGCATGTCTCCTGAGGAGATAAGAAATGTATATACAAAAATAGTGATTGTTTATCAGGAAACTTGTGACAGAACTCATATCAACTAGAGTCAACAGACTAAGAACCAAAAAGTTTCACAATCTTCCTCAGACCCCTGCTGGCACTCAGATGTCTGCAGTTCTCAATCACCTTTTGCCTTTCCAATTTCCCCTACCCTTGACTTAAAAGCCTGAACTCTGTACTTTCCTAAGATGGATCTGAGGCACCAGTAGGTCTCCCGTATGCTCAGTTGACACCTTCTCTATCAATAAACCTTTCCTTACTCCAAACTCTGACGTTTTAAGTTTTGGTCTTTCAAAGTATTAGGCACATGGACTTTGTTTTGGTAACATTTATAGGAATCATAAAAAACGCTTAGAAGACATGGTATAGCCTATGGGTTTTAACCTGAGGGTTAAATTACTTCATGAAATTCAAACCTCGAAAGTAAAGAAATCAAAGTAAAAAACTCTAAGGGACTTTTATACAAATCCAGCTTCAGGACAGGTCTTCTTATCATGCCTTCTAGTTAGATTGTCTCCATTAGACTTATTCTTCCTTCCCTCCCTCCCTAGCTTTCTCCATCCCATCCTTTCTTCCTACCTTTCTTCTGTCTTTTTCTATTGTTTTAATTTATTTCTCTTTCCTTATCTTCTTCTTCCTTCCTCCTTTCCTTTCTCCTTCCTTTTTATTGCTATTTACTTAACCCATCCATTTTTTTTTTTTCTAAAACTGAGTAATATTTCTAATCTAGAGAGAGAGAATTGGCTTGTTGTTCTTACACCAGAAAATTAATTCAATGGAAAAATTTCACTGCAGAAGACGGACTGCTGGACTGGGGCCTAAGAGTCTTGACTTGGGGCGATAACTCTCTGGGCCTTGTCCTCACCTGCAAAAGGAAGAAAAGCCTTTGAAATCTGTGTCTATGAACATTTTAACAATGAAATGATTAATTTTTAGATTTAAAAGCTTTAGTATTTTAAAATAATGTACCTACAAGTAGTTTCAGTAGCA
>NW_011888782.1:7424188-7434713 GCF_000151845.1 Pteropus vampyrus
TTATAATGTATTTTTTTGTATTTAATAGTTTATGCCTCCCCAAAAAATAGATGAAGGAAATCTCAGAGGTCTATTAAATTATTTGAAATGTTATAAAGTTTATTGTTTATCTTAACTTAATGCAATATATTTTTTAAAAGTTTATATTTGTGTCTGTAAAATTTTTCTGGTAACAAATTTTTTTCAATCTAAATATTACAAGTATTATCAAAACTGTGTGTATGAAATTATTGTGAGGGTTTTAAAATACAGTTGCAAATTCTTTGACATTCCTTTCATTGAGACATGGCAGCTAAGTCCCCTCCTCTTTCATCTGGGTAGGCCTATACTGCCTTGACTAATAGAGTAACCTGAAAGTGATGTCACATAATTTTTAAGGCTAGGCCATAGCAAGCCTTGCAGCTTCCCTTTGTTTGCTGAAACACTTGCTCTTAGATCTTTGAGCTACCATGTAAGAATTATAACTACCCCAAGGCCTTCATGCGCTGAAGGAGCCCAAGCCACATGGGAAGAATACATGCAGGCTAATGGAAGGACAAGCTAACACTAGTGTTAGCTGAATCCTGCCTTCAATACTTCCCTGTTCAGACACCAGACAGGTGAGTGAAGAAGCCTCCCTATCATTTTAGCTCCCAGTCATTTCAGTCATCTGAAGCCAGTGAACTCTTCCCAGATGAGGCATCAGATTGTGTAGAGCAGAGACAAGTCATCCATGCTATGCCCTGTCCTAAATTCTTGTCCCACAGAAATCATCAGCGTAAGAAAATATTCCTGTTTTATGCCACTAAATTTGAGTTGGTTTTGATGCAGCAAAAATTCATTGTAATTTTCTTGAATGAAATATACTTCTTTATTTTTTCATTATAGCATGTACTTATAAAATACTCAGGCCAGCAGACAAATATTTCATAATATGAAATAGCAGAGTGTTGCTAATTATGCAATCTAAGCCATCGCTGAATCTACTTTTCCTGTTTATCAAAACATATATTTCTAATATATACAGGGCATAAAAAATTGCATTAAGAACTTGAGTGTCTCTCTGAATGTTTACATTAGGCATTTAGAAGAACACGTGACAATCCTACATGGAATTGCATAGACTATATCAATAGTTTTTCCAAACTTTTTTGCACATGCATCACCATTATACACATGTACAACTATAGTAATATATTGAGTACATTTTGAAATTCACAAAACAAAATAAACAAATTAGATAAAACTGAGTGGAAATAGAAATTCTGAAAATTTCTTGACAAAATTCATTTGCTTGACACCACAATGAAACATCTTGCCAGCTCATGGAAGTGCCTGCACTTCACTTTGAAGATCAATGAAGTAGACAATGGATGGAAAAGAATGTCCAAATCCAGTTGTACATGTTTATGAAATTGTACAAAATTATAAGTTAACTGCTTGAGCTCATCATTGGTTCCATCCTCACATTTATACTTATATTGACTTTTGTGATAATCACATCCATTATTTTACGAACTTAGCTTTCAAGACAGATAATGAATGGATCATTGACTGAACTCGGTCAATAGGCTATTATAATTTCCCTTAATACAGCAATATTGAAGAGTCCCAGTTTGTTCGAAAGCTTACAGTTGCTGAATAACTGTAAAAAATGGATATGCATAATAATGAAGACAGAAAAATCTAAAAATGAAGTCTAGTAATTGGAAGGTAAAGACAGTAAAAAGTTATGAAACAAGAAAACTATTTTCTAGGTTAAGTTATTTCAGAATTTGTCTAACTTTGTGCTATATATTTTTGAAGAGAGAAATAGATTTTTAATTTAGCCAACATTTATCTCATGTTTACTATATGCCAGATATAGAGGCTGTTGTCTCTGATATTATTTAACCTCCCCAGACTTGGATACTTCTAATCTCTCATCAGAAATTATTTATACTGGGAAGATATTTTTAAACAAATGAAATGAGAAGGATATACTACATATTAAGAAAATCATGATATAAAACAGAGATTAGAAAACTGTGGCCCACTATTTGTATGTTACTCTAAATCAAGTTTTATTGTAACATAACTCATTTATTTACATATTGTCTTGCTTTGTGCTACAACAGTAGATTTAAGTAGTTGAAATGGAGACCGTATGGCCTGCAAAGTCTAAAATATTTACTCCGTGGCCATTTTCAGAAAACGTTGACCTCCGATTTAAGAGACTCACTAAACCTACTTTTACTCTGATTTGCAAGCAATCAGAGCAGAACCTTTTTAAAAATTATGTTAGAGGGGGTGGGGTGGCTCAAGTCATTTGCAAAGGAAATTAGTGCTTTTCACCTAGAAAGCAATATTTAAAATTTGTCATTGATTTGTCATTAACCTAGTCAAGCAAATTAGTACCTCATACCTGGAATAAATCAGGTTGGAAAGAAAAGAAACTGTGAGATTATGAAATAGTTAATTTGCATATTAAAAATTTAAGTGTGGTTTTTTCCCATTTTACTTAGAATTTAGTGCCTTTGAGCACTTTTCAAATTATTTAGAGGGCCATTGCTCTTCGTCTCTGGGAGAATAGCTTTAATTTTCTCATCTTATCTGATGTTCTTCTTGGCTGGTGTTTTCTGTGAGGCCATATAAGTTAAGGTGAAAAAACTCAGCATGCGTGGGCTGAGTTGCCAGGAGATAGAATGTGTTGATCTGGGCTGTGTCCTGGAGTGGTTTAAACAAGTGTGATCTGGACTATGTAAAGAATTCAACCAAGGTGAGTATCAGAGCAATAGCATCAATCCTGGAATCTTAAGACATATTTTTACATAATGGAGGCAATGTTAAAATTCAGAAGCAGAGAAAATAGGGACGACCTTAAGAAATGGAGTGAGTGCATGAATAGTTGAAATGAAACACTTTTGGATGACACAACACAGGGGACCTGGTGGCTTCCTTTTTTAGGGTTGTTGGCTGTAATGTGTATGGCAGAATGGCTTTGCTGTTTTGTTGCTGTTCTTCCAAGTCAAGAAACCAGCCAGCTCCATTAGTTGTTTAGTTGTTGGTAATGGAGCTATGCTGGGGCAGATCACACACTTGAATGCCCATACAATCTGACATCCCCATTTCTTCCTATCATACAAGGTGGTGATAAAGGAAGAAGCCCTTCCAGATGATGCCTGGAATGGAGCAGCTACGCAAATATATTCACTATTAAATAAACATAAATAATTTAACATTTTATAATCCATGTGAGCATGATTTAATCAGGCTTCCCTTCAGTTATTGAATAGCATCATATAAATGTAAATATGAATACATATAAACAAAAAGTCAGTCTAGATTTCCAACAAGTAGATTATTCCAGTCCAGATTAATTCCAGGCTGTTCTCATGACTTCTATATTCTGCAGATGATCAAATCATATATATTTTTTCTGAAATGCAAATTTATTACAGCATTAATCCATCAAAGAATGACAGTGTAGGTTAATATGCCTTAAAAACCAGTCCTTGACTTACTTTTTAACTCATTCATGTTCACAACCATGCCTATTGCAAAGAAAATTAACAAGGTTTCTTCTGAGTGATACTTTCTTCCTCTAAAATGTGTAAGTATTTTTCTGTTCTAAGTCGAATAGGTTTTGTCCTTTGCAGGGCAGACAGTAGAGAACTTCAAATGAATAGACACTGCCTTGTGCTTCCTGAAGTGTTGATATAGCGCACTCTCATCCTGTAGTTCTTTTCTGCTAGCTCTATTCCATTAGTCCAACTCACCGAACTCCAGCATCCCTTATCTCTGAGTTGAACTTTTAAGGCAAGACGGTACCTTCCAAGGAGAATGAAGGTCTTCCTTTCCCAGAACCAAAAGGGCTTAATCTCAGACCATGGAATTTACAATGTCAGGAAACTCTAATTCACAATTACTTCCGAATCATCTCCTTTCTATCTCATTCAGAAATACATCACTCAAGCAATTAATTCAAAATGCCACTAATCAGGAAGGAAAATAATTACTTCAGGAAGGGAGAAGTTAGTATTGCCAATGATTGCTGTATATAATTCTTGAGAAAATACTGCTATTTTAAGTGAATGGGTTTTAAAATCACAAAGATTAGTAAGGGAAGGGTGGCAGAGGACCAGACAATTTAAAAATGTGGTACTACCCATTTTTGCATAACATAGCCAAAGGACTGGGTAGTCATATTAGAGAAGATCTTTAAATCTTGCAAAAGTAAAATGTTACTAACTCTCTAATAATTAAAGAACCAGGGTGCAAATATTAAAACAAAATTCTGTTAAGTTCCCCAGTATGTTTTAAATTGTGTTATAGCATATATGTTAGGAAGAAAATGGATTCATGTTGGCATATTGTATAGTAAGTTATCCCATAGAAAGGATTATTATCTTATAGACCCAAGTTCTCCCCAGTGGAGGGGATAGCTCGAGAGAAATAAAATGTCATTTTCCAAGCTACAATCTGAGGCTTATTGACCTTCCAGTTGCCATACACCTATTCAAATGCCTCCAATGAATCCTTCAATTCCTCATATGTGTCCATACGAGAAGCACAGAATATGAGCATATGATCATGCTTTGATCTCCATCCTATCATCTATGATGAGATAATTGCTTTTTTATTGATAATAGAACAGTACTGTAGCAACATATTATTAAAGCATATATATGATGACTTCTGATAGGGTCTGGAGAATAGATTTATAAATTTATGTTTGTTAACCAGTTTGAGAAAAGTTTACCTTTTAATTACTGTTTTTAAAGATTATATTATTTTTGTCACATCTTCTTCCTAGATTCTGATGATGTATATCGAGCCTCTCTGCAAAAATGAACACACACACACACATGCACACACATACATCCCACAAACCATATGCACACGATTTACTTACAATATCAATGGTATGATCCTTGATATATAACCCATGGGTCTTTGACAGTCCAGGAATCCTAGATCGAGAACCACTGCTTTATGATAGCTTGATCTTGATACGTGAGTTTCTGACTGGAGACTATAGTTTTCTTTAGTTTTAGGGTTTTCATATTGTTGATAATGTCAGCAGGAGTCAAGAAGATAGACATCACTTTGTTTTGAAATATTCCTATTTACTGGTGTATTGGAAACCTTAAAAAACCTTTATGGATATGATTATTTTAAGAAACAGATTAAACGTGACTGATTTAATATTTAGATTGACAGTGATGCCATAATTCAGTCTATTATAGAAATGGTTGGACACTGACTAGCTCTTCTCCAAACTCCTTTCTTCCTCCTGGCACCAGGTTGACCACATCATAGACTTTTGTAGTCGGGTGTGGCTATTTGGCTCTGTTCTGGTCAACAGAACACGGAAATGAGTGATGTACATCATTCCTGACCCATTGTTCCACAACAGACTTTCAATGCATGGTCTTCATGACTTGGTGGAGATGAACCTGGAGACTTTGGGAGCCACATGTTGGAGATAACAAAGACATAAAATGGAAGGGACTTAGATCTCTAAATCACTTCTTGGAGAAAAGCTGCTGCTGAATAACCATTTTAGACTTTGGTGTGTTCGACTAAATAAGTTTGGGGTTTTCTCTGTAATAGCACCTAAAAGGACCTGACCTATTACACAAAGTTCACTGAATAATTCAGAGTAGAAAACTATAGCAGGGTTGCCAAGCGTGTTCACATTCCGTTTATTTTCAGCATTTTGTGACACACTCTGTTTACTTATGAGTGATTAGATGGAATAATGCCTGATATCTAGTTTCAACTCGAACTAATCCTAGAAAATGGACAAAGGGCTTAAAATGATTCTTCAGAGAAAATATAGTGTGAAGAGTGTTCTAATAATTCAAGCAGATCTGGAAACCTGAAGAGGCACAGCTGCTACTTCTCTATGAGTTGAATGAGGTCTTTAGCTGTCACCTGGAGGGTAAAAGCAATCATCTGATGAGATGTAAAAATTTCAACCAATCAGAAAGGCTATTTGAATTACAGATATACACTCATTACTAATAACAATAAATTGTTCTATATTGTATCTTGGAATATAGGTAGTACATAGGTAGTAATAGTAGTAGATACATACAATATAGGGAAAGACATGTTCAGTTAAAAAATTGATAAAGGTATAATCAAAATAATTTGAAGAGCACTGGTTTAGAAACTCAGGATCCTGTTTTTCAGCCACTCATTCAGAAGAGTATACATTTACCATGACCACTTGGATACTGTGGCTCTAGACGCAACTTTGAGATTAGCCTAATAGACAAGTCAGTATTCATGAGGCTAAGGCTATCCTTCTGGTGATCCCTCAAAATCAGAGTTATCAATTTAATTAAAAAAAAATAAAAGGAAACAGTTAATTTCTCTATAAATTCTAGGTTGGCTTTTACACTGACTTATTCATTTGAATAGAGTGACCCTTTGGGTTTTCACACTGCAATAATCTGCAATTTCAATTGCAAAATTAAATAATATTCTATTCATTTATTGAGCTTAATGCAGAATAATCTTGGATGAATTAACAAAATAGAAGTGATGTGGGGCAGAATTTACCATAAGGTTCAGATTTCCCATTTTTTAGTGATATCAACATGGGTATTCTAGATGATTTACCTGATGTCTGTATACTTCCTTTTGTTTCTGTAGGACCACAACAAATATGTATTTAGGAAATCAGCCATTCTTTATAGTGAGCGGAAAGGTTACTTGATTTTTTAATATGTTAAACTTTTTTTAATTATAAAAATAATATATTTACATATCTTTAGAAATGGAGAAAAATATAAGTAATCTTGAAATAACTCCTTATATTGTACATTAGATCCAGAGTTTATACATAGATTTGTATCCTACTCTTTCCTATTAATATTATATTATAAAAAAGATTTATTCTGAACTATGTTTTAATTCTGTGTTTTAAAAGTTAGGTGTGATTATTATTAACAGAGTTATTAGTATGAAATATTTCTTTTAAATATTTCTTTTAAATATTTCCTTTGTATTTTTAGATCAATTCTAATTTTTTCTTGTTGTAAATAATATTGTGATGAACATTATTGTTGTAAATAATATTGTGATGAACATTATTTCACATTAATCTTTAAAAGAATTTCTATAGTTCAAGATAAATTCTTAGAAGTTGAATTGTACTGAGTCAAATGATATGAACATTTAAGAGGTTCTAATAATTTAACTGCAATGCCACCGGTACTGAATATTATAATTTTTAAAATTGTATGTTACTTTTTTTTTTTTTACCAATTGATCAAGGTGAAATGCTTTCATACTTTTATTAGCCTTGTATTTTCTCTTTTTGAGTTCAATTATACTTTGTTTTTACTTTTTTTAGTGGTTGCCCTAGAGTTTGCAATATACATTTTCAGCTAATTCATGTCTACTTTTAAATAACACTATACTATTTCACAGGTAATATGAGTATCTTATAATAACAAAATACAATAATATTCTTCTTGTCTCTTGTATAATTACTGTCATTTATTTCACTTATATATAAGCAGACATAGCGTACATAAATATTCATAATATATATACATAAGCATATATAATTAAATATGTTGTTGCTATTACTTTGAATAAACTGTTATCTGTTATCAAGAATAATAAAAATAAAAGCTTTTATTTTACTTTCAAATCCTTTTCAAATCTCTTTAAGTAGAGCTGAATTTTTGACCTATATTGTTTCCCTTTTCTCTAAAGAACTTCTTTTAACATTTTTCCTAGACAGGTCTATTGGCAACAAATTCCTTCAATTTTTGTTTGAGACAGTCTTTATTTCTCCTTCACTTTAGAAAGATAATTTCACAGGATGCAGAGTCATAGCTTCTCTCTCTCTCTCTCAACACTTTAAATAGTTCACGCCACACTCTTTGTGCATGCATGGTTTTTGAGAAGTCAGATGTAATTCTTATCTTTGTTCCTCTATAGGTAAGATTTCTTTTATCCTCTGGCTTCTTTTGGAATTTTTCTTTTATCTCAATTTTCTGTAGTTTGAAGAAAATACGCCTAGGTATAGTTTAGTTTTAGTTTTAGTTTAGTATTTTTTTTACTTCTTGCAGCATTTATCCTGATCAATGTTCTCTGAATGTCCTGGATATGTAGTTTGATGTCTGACATTAACTTGGAGAAATTCTCAGTCTTTATTGTTTCACATATTTCTTCTATTCCTGCCTTTCTTTTCCTTACGGTATTCACATTACCCATATATTACATCTTTTTAGTTGTTCTACAGTCCTTGGATATTCTGTTTTGTGTATGTGTTTGTGTGTTTTTATTCTTTTTTCTCTTTGCTTTTTGTTTATTTGAGGATTCTTTCAATATATCCTCTAGCTCAGAGATTCTTTCCTTAGCTGCATCCAGTCTAATACTAATAAGCCCATGAAATACACTCTTCATTTCTGTTATGGAGTTGTTTTTTTTAATCTCTAGCCTTTATTTTTGGTTGGTTCTTAGAATTTCTATGTCACTGCTGACATTGCCCATTCATTCTTTTTGTGGGGGAGAGTACAGTGAACTTTATTGATGGTGCAAGACAAGGTCTCCCTAAGCCCCTACCCTTCTTCAGTGGGACTGAGATGGAAACTGGAGGTCAAGAGATTCTCGGTGTGTTGAGGGATCGATTTGGGGCAAGGACTCCCCAGGAGCTGAGAGCCTCTTCCTCTCACTGGAGCTGGTGGTCCAGAAGGCTCTTACTCCTTGGAGGCCATATGGACCATAAGGTCCATCACCTTGTTGCTGCAGCCAAATTCATTGTCATGCCATGAAATGAGCTTCACAGAGTGGTCATTGAGAGCAATGCCAGCCCAGCATCAAAGGTAGAAGACTGTGTATTGCTATTAGAGTCACAGGAAACAATCTGGTCTTCAGTATAGTCCAGGATGCCCTTGAGGGGACCCTCTGACACCTGCTTCACTGCTTTCTTGGTGTCATCATATTTGGCAGCTTTCTCAAGGCAGCAGGTCAGATCTGCAACTGATACATTGGGGGTAGGGACACAGAAAGCCATGCCAGTAAAATTCCCATTCAGCTCAGGGATAACTTTGCCCACAGCCTTGGCAGTGCCAGTAGAAGCAGGGATGATTTCTGGGCACCCTTTCTGCTATCATGCCACAGCTTCCCAGAGGGGCCGTCTGCAGTCTTCTGGGTGGCAGTAATGGTCTGGACTGTGGTCATGAGTCCTTCCAAAATGCCAAAGTTGTCATGGATGACCTTGGCCAGGGGGGCCAAGCAGTTGGTGGTGCAGGAGGCATTACTGACAATCTTAAGGGAGTTATCGTACTTCTCATGGTTCACACCCATCACAAACATGAGGACATCTGCAGAAGGGGCAGAAATGATGACCTGCTTGGCTCCACCCTTCAAGCGAGCCCCAGACTTCTCCAAGGTAGTGAAGACATCAGTGGGCTCCACAACATATTTAGCACCAGCATTGCCCCATTTGATGTTGGTGGGATCTCACTCCTGGAAGATGGTGATGGACTTTCCATTGATGACAAGGTTCCCATTTTCAGCTCTGACTGTGCCTTTGAACTTGCCATGGGTGCAATCATACTGGAACATGTAGATCACGTAGTTGAGGTCAATAAAGGGGTCATTAATGGTGACAAGATCCACTTTGCCAGAGTTAAAAGAAGCCCTGGTGACTAGGCGCCCAATGCGGCCAAATCCATTCACTCCATCCTTCATCATTGTGTCTCAGGGTTATGGCTGGCACTGCACAGGAGGACGTGGCTGTCTGTCGAACAGAAGGAGCAGAGAGCCTGCCCATTAGTTGTTGTATGCTATCTACTATACCTGTTACAGACCTTAGCATATTAATCATTGTTGTTTTAAATTCTTGGTCTGATCATCCATCATCCCTGTCATGTCTGGTTCTGATACCTGCTATGTCTCTTCAAACTTTTTTTTTTCCTTTTGTATGCCTTTAATTTTATTTTTTTAATAAGCAGACATGATGTAGTGGGTAAAAGGAACTGTTTTAAATAGGTCTTTAGTAATGTGGTGGTGAAGTAGAGGGGGAGGGGAAGTGTTCTACAGTCCTATGATTAGATAGATCTCAGTATTCTAGGAAACCTCTGCCTCTGGACTGTGAACTTCACAGTTGTTCCTGTTTCTTTTCCTCCACTTAGGTGGGGCAGGGTAGCTAGAGTGGGTTGGAGTTAGGTATTTCCCTTCCCCTAGGTCAGTTAGGCTCTGATAAAACCCCCACAGGTTAGCCTCTGGTTAACTAGTTTCCCCTGAGGGCAGACCTTGTTAAGAACAGAGTGCTCTGGAATATTTTAAAATGACTCCTTTTCCACTCCCCCTGCCCAAAGCTAAAGAAGCTCTCATATTTATTGAGGAAACCTAGTTGAGCTACTAGAGGTAAATCTCACAACATTGTGAGGGCCCCTCTTACGACTGAGTCCTCTCTTGAAATTTTAACTCTCAGAATTGTCCACACTGAGGCTCCCAGCAATTTGTCAATTACAGTTCTAGTTTTCCTCCTCAGCACTGGTTCCCACAGTGGTTTCTGTTCTTGAGTCTCTGC
>NW_011888782.1:7435868-7440851 GCF_000151845.1 Pteropus vampyrus
TTAGTAGTCTTTCTAAAGCTAATTGGCTGGAACATCCCAAGTCTACAAAGCTACAAGTCTGACTTGGGAGAAAAATCATATTTTCAGGCTTGTTTACTCCATCTTCTTAACATTGACAGTCACTGTTTATTAAAGGACAAGTTGCTATGGTGATGGGCGAGAGGGATAATAGAAGGGGATTAGGGAAAATGTTGAAACTTGGAGAAGGATTTATTCTTTGTCAAGTTAAATGAAAGTTGCCTCTTTTGAGCTGTGCTTTAAATATCTCGTTGCCCTTTTCTCTTGTCTATACAGCCATGCCTTGTTTTATTGTGATTTGCTTTATTATGCTCCACAGTTGTTATGTTTTTACAAATCGGAGGCAAGGTCCTCCATCAGCAAAACAGATTACAGCTTGCTTTTTTGCGAGACTCACTTTATTGCAGTGGTTTGGAAACAAACCCGCAATATCTCTGAGGTATGCCTGTATACATCTCAAAGTAATTAAAGATACTTCAGCATCCATCTCTATTTCTGTTTCTTTATTGACTCCTGGGGGCCTCACCTACTAGAAGAAGCATGTGAAGGAGGGGAGAGAGGAGCAGTGCAGAGCCACTTCCACATTCCTATTTTATGAATTTCAGTTTCCTTGAATTACACTATCAGGTATTTTGTCTTTAAAATTAAATTTTGTAAGGAATCAGCTTTTGAATTTATCAGTTCTATTATTTGCTTCCAGATTAGTTCAGTTCTATTTTTTAATGTTTTTATTAATTTAATTACACTAGTAATCACCCATCTCCTTACTTCTTGTCATAGGAGAAAAAAATGAACCCTGTTTGTTTAAGCTCCTGTTTGTCAAATGTTTTGTTACTCACAGCCAAATGCTATCATTAATTGATACACCTGGAGTTTAATGAAAGTCCAATTCTTTATTTCATTAATTTTCTATCTAGTTAACACAATTTCAGCCTTTTCCGCCTTAGTAGTGGAAATATATCCCACTACTAAGGCGGAATGATATTGCTTGACAGTAAATCTTTGTTTTAATTTTTGCAAGGTTTAACTGTCACCTCATTGCTGTTTTACCATGAATTTATAAAATCTATATTAGGGAGTATTATCTAGATATGATTTAAAAATCCCAGGCTGTTTTAAGTGAATCAACTTTGCATTTTATTGTACATTTACTTCCCAACTTAAATTTTTATGTAAATATATTGATAATTGGATGTCAATGGATTAGAATTCCAAACTACCTTACCTTTAAAGATCATTTGAACTATATTTTATTTTTAATAACTAATGAACATAGGCAGATATCAACAAAAGAAATTATGGGCCAAATATGATACTCTTTGGACCACTGTAGAATTAACATTAAACTCTTCACATGTTTAAGCAAGTAATTCAGTAAGTGATTTAGCAAACAGCAAGGTGGGGGGGTGGGTTCTTGTTCATTGAGAAATTATTGGCAATCTTAGCACTCCAAGACGGTCCTATTCTAATTTTCCCTCTATTGGTGATACTTTGTATTTCAAACTTGACTAAAAGGACTGTAGTTGGTATGCATATCTTCACTCAGATTTTCCATTTGTACTCAATGATGATTTCACTTTCTGAGCAGAAGAATAAAAATGTTTTGATTGGCTTTACTCTCTTCTTTTAGACACTTCTCCTAATAATTAACAACTGAGGGAGCAAATTTGGGACAGTCCCTAGGTGATTAACCTATTGGTTCTCAAAATGTCCCTGGACCAGCACCATGAGCATCACCTGGGAGCTTGTTAGAAAAATTCTCAGGCCCCACCTCAGATCTGCAGAATGAGAAAGTGGGAATGGGGCCTAGCCAGCTGTGTTTTAACAAGCCTTTAGGTGATTCTGATTCCTGATGCACGCTTGAGATGAGAACAATTGATTTTAATCATTAGGATCAGAAGAGAGAAGCTCCGATTAGCCCAGAGTGTTAAATAAGTTTAGCTTGCAATCTGAGAGGAAAAAGATGAAAAAAAAGGCATTTTTTCCTCAGTCGGGAATGACAGCTACTGCCCTCAAAGAAACTCATTGATAAAATAGCATTGACTGTACAACATTTGTACAACATTAGTAAAGATGTATGATGCTATTATTTCTTCATTTCTTCATTCCTTTTTTCTTCTTTTACTTACTAATTTATTAATGGTGATAGCCAGGCATTGAGCTGTATTTGGAGAAAGATGCAAGGGTGTATAAGATTCTCAAAGAACTTATATTCTGTAGAGGAGAAAGAAGTGGCGTGGGAAGGAGAAACAAAGCAAAATAAAACAAGCATTTTAAAGAGGAATTAAAAATGGGCTTTAGAAACACAAGAGAGACTAATTAAAAATAAAAGACAAAACCTCAGTCAAAATGAAGGTAGAGTCTGGCACTGTAATACCTTAATGACACTTCCCATTTGTATACTGCTTTGTGAGTGAAATGTGAAAACACAGAGGTCTGGATGCACGCTAATAGTGACGATATTGTGGATTGTCGCAGTAATAATTTATGCTCCAGGAAAGCTGCAGCAAAAAAACAAACACAAAAGTAATCAAAATACTCAGTGACAGTCTTTTCATCTTCTGAGGTGAGTACACTTCAGCAGGAAAAACAATCAACTTACACAAGAAATATAGAGATGTCACCCTATAAGCACAATTGAAGGGCACAGCAAGAACATCTTGGGAAATACGGTGAAATTTAGTCAGTATGGATTTTGACCCACCATTTCAACCTGATCAAATGCAGCTCACTGCATCCTAGTCGTTAAAAGGGAGAATTGACTGAGGAGAAAAATCAACTCCCACTATTGTTCCAGAGACATTTTTTCCAGCTAGGAAAGAATTCAATCTCTGAAGATCTGGCAGAGGCTTGCTGTGAGGGAACTGCTTACAAAGCTCTCTCTCTGTGATTTAAAAGCATGAAATTACCTCATTTCAAAGTTGAAAGTCTTTTAAAAACCACACACACTCTTATCTGCCTTCACAGACTGGATTTTGAATTGGGTTTGGGATAAAATAGAAAAGTGTGTGTGTGTGTGTGTGTGTGTGTGTGTGCGCGTGTGCATGCACCCAAATATCTGTTATCAAAAGCCTGATCATTCCTTTTAGAATTCAAGGCAAATATTTTTTTTTCCAGTACATTTTGCCATCCAAAATGATCTTGAAGGGCATTCAAATTTTAGGACAATTTCTATAGGGAAATTAAAAATTCAGAAGAAATCCATTTGCATCTAACACATGAAGTACTGGTATAATTAAGTCAGCTTGTTCCCAGAAGAATTGTCTTTAAAGAATGCCTATGGATATTGCAAGATTGTAGGGTGAGGTCCTAAAAGACAGTTCCATCTTCATTCCGGTTTGGTCTTGTTCTCTTCTACTATGAAACAAAGCAATTTACATCGATTTTTTATTTATGAAACAATAGTGAGGGCATTTGGGGGTCTTTGGTGGGTCTCAATAAGTTTTGACTCTCTGGGTATCTTATGCTTACTTTCCAGAAGGAAGTCCATAAAACTCAGAATAAAACCTCTTTACACATCATGTAACTGTGCTGTGCCTGAGAGTTGCCTCCTGTAAGTAAATAAAGCCATATTGATTTCTCCTGGGCAATGCAATCTATTTTGTGGAATTTTCTCTCATCTAGTTCAATTCCCTGCATGGATTTTCAGGGTAGCTGTTTTTCATCATGGCTGAGAATAGGACTGGCTGGTTGGAAATGCAGGTAGCTACCATGAAGATATACCACAACACTGAGTGTATTATTTATAATGTTTAAGTGTAGAGTCATAGAAAAAAAGTATCATCCATAGCACTTGTCAGTATTGCTATTAAGGCAAAAGCTTACAGGTTCTAAGGCAGAGAATGTAGAAGAAGTAAGGATAGAAGTGTCTGAATTATCCCCACATATTATATATACGTGATGAATTTCCTAAGGAGAGCCACAGTCTACCAATAGTACTTACGAGGTTGTTCTGGTTAGAACAACTTCTACCCAGGGTTACATAGTGTATATATAGCCTTTGCTCTCAAGAACCATACTACCAAGGAAATAATTATTGTATTCTTATATTAAAAATATAAGGAGTTAGAGTTTTGTAGTACTTAATGCTTATGTGTTTGTGCACTTATTAATTCCTCTATTATTTGACAGCTTGGAATGTGCCAGCCATTTTGTGGACTAAAGACATGAATAAGACACAGCCCTTATCATCAGGAATCTCAAGATCAAGTAGGAAAGCTATGACACAGACATCAATATTTCTAACAAGTCACACTGTGATAGGTAGATGAATAAATAGATAAAGATTGATGGATGATAGACAATTGATAAATGAGATACATAGATAGATAGGTAGATGGATGGATAGATAAGTAGCTGGATAATAAGGTAAGTAGATATCAATGACTTAGATGTTTTCAATCTCTTAGGGTAAAAGCAGGGCCTCAAGGCCTACATGGCCTATCTTCCTGCAATTCCCTGACACCATATGCTCTCCCTATCTTGTTTCTTGTTTTTGACATACAAAAAAACGTATGCATAATATATACAACTGATGGTAGATACCTGTGAAATTATCACCACAATCTATGCCATAAACCTATCGCTTACCTTTGAAAGTTTCTTCCCACCCTCTTATTTTTTTTCTTGTGATGAGAAGATTTAAGATCTACCCTTTTAGCAAAATTCTAAGTATATGTTACAGTACTAACTATAGTCACCATGCTGTACAGTATATCTCTAGAACTAATTCAACTTTCATAACTCAAACTTTGTACTCTTTGACTAATAACCTTCCTGGTTCCCCCTACCCCAGCCCCTGGCAACCACCATTTCACTCTCTGCTTTTATAAATTTGACTATTTTAGATTCATTATCTCAGTGGTATTATGTAATATTTGTCTCTCTGTATTAATTTTATTTCACTTACCGTAATGTTTTCCAGGTTCATTCATGTTGTTACAAAGGGCAGGATTTCCTTTAAGA
>NW_011888782.1:7442151-7447278 GCF_000151845.1 Pteropus vampyrus
AAGAATGCCTATGGATATTGCAAGATTGTAGGGTGAGGTCCTAAAAGACAGTTCCATCTTCATTCCGGTTTGGTCTTGTTCTCTTCTACTATGAAACAAAGCAATTTACATCGATTTTTTATTTATGAAACAATAGTGAGGGCATTTGGGGGTCTTTGGTGGGTCTCAATAAGTTTTGACTCTCTGGGTATCTTATGCTTACTTTCCAGAAGGAAGTCCATAAAACTCAGAATAAAACCTCTTTACACATCATGTAACTGTGCTGTGCCTGAGAGTTGCCTCCTGTAAGTAAATAAAGCCATATTGATTTCTCCTGGGCAATGCAATCTATTTTGTGGAATTTTCTCTCATCTAGTTCAATTCCCTGCATGGATTTTCAGGGTAGCTGTTTTTCATCATGGCTGAGAATAGGACTGGCTGGTTGGAAATGCAGGTAGCTACCATGAAGATATACCACAACACTGAGTGTATTATTTATAATGTTTAAGTGTAGAGTCATAGAAAAAAAGTATCATCCATAGCACTTGTCAGTATTGCTATTAAGGCAAAAGCTTACAGGTTCTAAGGCAGAGAATGTAGAAGAAGTAAGGATAGAAGTGTCTGAATTATCCCCACATATTATATATACGTGATGAATTTCCTAAGGAGAGCCACAGTCTACCAATAGTACTTACGAGGTTGTTCTGGTTAGAACAACTTCTACCCAGGGTTACATAGTGTATATATAGCCTTTGCTCTCAAGAACCATACTACCAAGGAAATAATTATTGTATTCTTATATTAAAAATATAAGGAGTTAGAGTTTTGTAGTACTTAATGCTTATGTGTTTGTGCACTTATTAATTCCTCTATTATTTGACAGCTTGGAATGTGCCAGCCATTTTGTGGACTAAAGACATGAATAAGACACAGCCCTTATCATCAGGAATCTCAAGATCAAGTAGGAAAGCTATGACACAGACATCAATATTTCTAACAAGTCACACTGTGATAGGTAGATGAATAAATAGATAAAGATTGATGGATGATAGACAATTGATAAATGAGATACATAGATAGATAGGTAGATGGATGGATAGATAAGTAGCTGGATAATAAGGTAAGTAGATATCAATGACTTAGATGTTTTCAATCTCTTAGGGTAAAAGCAGGGCCTCAAGGCCTACATGGCCTATCTTCCTGCAATTCCCTGACACCATATGCTCTCCCTATCTTGTTTCTTGTTTTTGACATACAAAAAAACGTATGCATAATATATACAACTGATGGTAGATACCTGTGAAATTATCACCACAATCTATGCCATAAACCTATCGCTTACCTTTGAAAGTTTCTTCCCACCCTCTTATTTTTTTTCTTGTGATGAGAAGATTTAAGATCTACCCTTTTAGCAAAATTCTAAGTATATGTTACAGTACTAACTATAGTCACCATGCTGTACAGTATATCTCTAGAACTAATTCAACTTTCATAACTCAAACTTTGTACTCTTTGACTAATAACCTTCCTGGTTCCCCCTACCCCAGCCCCTGGCAACCACCATTTCACTCTCTGCTTTTATAAATTTGACTATTTTAGATTCATTATCTCAGTGGTATTATGTAATATTTGTCTCTCTGTATTAATTTTATTTCACTTACCGTAATGTTTTCCAGGTTCATTCATGTTGTTACAAAGGGCAGGATTTCCTTTAAGATTGAATAATATTCCATTGTGTATACATACACCACATTTTCTTTATCTAGTCATCTGTCAGTAGATGTATAGGTTGCTTCCATGTTTTGGCTATTGTGAATAATGCTGCAAGGAACATGGGAGTGCAGATATCTCTTCGAGATTTTGGTATCAATTCTTTGGATATATACCCAGAAGTGAGATTGCTAGATAATATGGTAGTTCTAGCTTTAGTTTTTTGAGGAACTTCCATCCTGTTTTCTATGATGGTTGCATCAATTTACATTTCAACCAACAGTGTATGAGAGTTCTCTTTTTAACATGTCCTTGCCAACATTTATCTTTTTCCTTGATAAAAGCCATTTGTATTCTCTTCCATTAATCTATGTCTGTTTTTATGCCAGTACCATACTGTTTTGATTACTGTGGCTTTGTAATATATTTTGAAATCAAGAGGTATGATGCCTCCAGCTTTTTTCTTCTTGCTTGAGAGTGCTTTGACTATTCAGAGATGTGAGGTGATATTTCATCGTGGTTTTGATATGCATTTTCCTGAGAATTAGTGATACTGAGCATCTTTTCATATATCTGTTGGCCATCTATGTCATTAGAGAAATGTCTAGTTCCTTTGCTCACTTTTTAACTGGGTTATTTTATTTTATTTTTTGCTATTGGTTGTATGAGTTCTTTCTTTATTTTGGATATTAACCCTTTATTAGATATATGGTTTGCAAATATTTTCTTCCATTCTGTAGATTGCCTTTTTTATTTCGTTGATTGTTTTTCTTATGTGGCGAAGCTTTTTAGTTTCATGTAATCACACTTGTCTATTTTTGGTTTTGTTGCCTATACTTTTGGTGTCATATCTAAGAAATGTCTAGAAGCTTTTCTCCTGTGTTTTCTTCTAAGATATTTATAGTTAGGTCTTATGTTTAAGTCTTTAGTCCATATTGAATTGATTTTTTTTTGTTGCATGGTGAGAGATAAAGATTTAATGTTACACTTTTGTGAAGACTCTTTTTCCACTATGTATTTTTGGCATCCTTGTCAAAGATTAGTCAATCCTATACATGTGAATATATTTCTGGCCTCTCTATTCTGTTCCGTTGATCTGCATTTTTAAGTCAGTACCATACATTTTTGATTACTGTAACTTTGTAATGTGTTTTGAAATCAGGGACTGTAATGCTTCCAGCTTTCTTGTTCTTGCTCAAGATTGTTTTGGCTACTCAGGATCTTTTGTGGTTCCATTTGAATTTTAGGATTTTTTTTTTTATTTCTGTAGAAAATGGTATTGGAATTTTTATAGAGATTTCATATAATCTATAGATTACTTGGAGTTAGTATGAACATTTTAACACTATTCTTCCAACCTGTAAACATGGAATGTTTTTCTGTTTACTTGTGATTGCTTTAATTTCTTTCATCAGTGTTTTATAGTTTCCAGTTTATAAGTCTTTCACATCCTTGGCTAAATTTATTCCTAAACATTTTATTTATTTTTTTTTAACACTATTGTAAATGGGACTGCTTTCTTTATTTCCATTTTGGATAATTTCATTGTTCATGTAAAGAAATGCAGCTGATTTCTGTACATTGATTTTTGTATCTGGTAACTGCTGAATTTATTAGTTCTAACAGATTTTTTTCATGATTTTTAGGGGTTTCTAAATACAGGATTGTCATTTGCAAACATAATTTTACTTCTGTCTTCTGATTTGTACTTCTTTCTTCTGTTCACCATTGAATATAAGGATAACTGTAGGCTTTTGTATATCATCTTTATTGTGTTGAAGTAAGATCCTTGTATACCTAATTTGTTGAGTTACTTTCATAAAAGCATGTTGAATTATAGTAAATGATTTTTCTGCATCTATTGAGATGACGTGATTTTAAAAAAAAATTCTTCGTTCTGTTAATGTGATGTTTCACAGATATTGTTTTGTGTATGTTGAACTACCTTTGCATGCCAGGAGTAAATCCCACTCTCTTGGTATATGATCCTTGTAATGTGATGCTGAATTCACTTTACTAATATTTTGCTGAGGATTTCTGCGTCCATGCTTATCAGGGATATTGGGCTGTAGTTTTCTTTTCTTGTAGTGTCTTTGGCTTTCGTATCAGGATGATGTTGGCCTCACAGAGATTTTGGAAGTGTTCCTTTTTTATATTTTTAGAAGAGTTTAAGAAATATTAGTATTCTTTTTCAAATTTTGGTAGAATTCACTTTTGAAGCCACATGGTTCTGGGCTTTGTTTGTTGTTGGAAGGATTTTGATGACTAATTCAATGTCATTATTTGTTACTGGTTTCTTTAGGCTTTTCTATTTCTTGGTTCAGTCTCTCATGTTTCTAGAAAGTTATCCATTTCTTCTAGGTCATCCTATTTGTTGGAGTATATAGCAAATCCTCAAATAATGTCATTTTGTTATAATGTTGACAAGAAAAGAAAATTGATTCCTGTTTGTGGAGTTTGCATGTTCTCCCCATGTCTGTGTGGTTTTTCTCTGGATACACTTGTTTCCTTCCACATCCCCAAATGTGCACATTAGGTTAATTCATGTGTCTAAATTGCCCCAATATGAGTGAGTGTGTGTGTGTGTGTGTGTGTGTGTGTGTGAGTGTGTGTGTGTCCTGTGATGGAATGGCCAGTATCCTGCTCTACTCCCTGAGCTGCTGGGATAGGCCCCAGACAGCTGCAACCTGGAATAGGCAACATGGAAAATAATTATCTTGTTTTTATTAATCTTTCTTAAATGCATGTATAGCTCATATTTATTTCAATGTTTAATATTAAAGTGTTTTGGGGTCTTTATTAGAAATTTGTTGATATTTTTGTGAAATATGCTATGGAAACTTAACTGTTGTATATATCAGTCAGCCTATGATAAAGCTGGTTTCATTATATATGTTTCATGCAGTTTCTAAGAAACTATTAAAGACGTTAAGTGAAGACTTACTGTAATTATTCATAATAGTGCCTTACAATCTTTTTTTTATTTCTGTGGCATCATTTGTAATGTTCCCTCTTCCATTTCTTATTTAGCCTTCTCTCTTTTTTTCTTGGTTTAGTTAAGGTGTTGTCAATTTTGTTTATTCAAAGAACTACTCTTTGTCAATTTTTTTTCTATTCTGTTCTCTATTTTATTTATTTCTGCTTTAGTCTTAATTTCCTTCATTCTGCAAACTTCAGGCTTAGTTTGTTCTTTTTCTAGTTTCTTGAGGTGTAATATAAGGTTGTTTACTTGTTATTAGTTTATTAATATAGGCTTTATCTTAACTTCCCTGTTTGTACACGTTTTTCTTTTTCTTTCTTTCTATTTTTTTTTTTTGATGTCTAATCTTATTTGTTATTCTTAGAAAATTTATTTTTAACTGGACCCAGAGGTAGAAGCTCTCAGAGAGGACAGCCTGTGTCTCTTGGAAATCTGTTCCTGGCATTTCTCTTTGGCCT
>NW_011888782.1:7447328-7452990 GCF_000151845.1 Pteropus vampyrus
AGAAATATTAGTATTCTTTTTCAAATTTTGGTAGAATTCACTTTTGAAGCCACATGGTTCTGGGCTTTGTTTGTTGTTGGAAGGATTTTGATGACTAATTCAATGTCATTATTTGTTACTGGTTTCTTTAGGCTTTTCTATTTCTTGGTTCAGTCTCTCATGTTTCTAGAAAGTTATCCATTTCTTCTAGGTCATCCTATTTGTTGGAGTATATAGCAAATCCTCAAATAATGTCATTTTGTTATAATGTTGACAAGAAAAGAAAATTGATTCCTGTTTGTGGAGTTTGCATGTTCTCCCCATGTCTGTGTGGTTTTTCTCTGGATACACTTGTTTCCTTCCACATCCCCAAATGTGCACATTAGGTTAATTCATGTGTCTAAATTGCCCCAATATGAGTGAGTGTGTGTGTGTGTGTGTGTGTGTGTGTGTGAGTGTGTGTGTGTCCTGTGATGGAATGGCCAGTATCCTGCTCTACTCCCTGAGCTGCTGGGATAGGCCCCAGACAGCTGCAACCTGGAATAGGCAACATGGAAAATAATTATCTTGTTTTTATTAATCTTTCTTAAATGCATGTATAGCTCATATTTATTTCAATGTTTAATATTAAAGTGTTTTGGGGTCTTTATTAGAAATTTGTTGATATTTTTGTGAAATATGCTATGGAAACTTAACTGTTGTATATATCAGTCAGCCTATGATAAAGCTGGTTTCATTATATATGTTTCATGCAGTTTCTAAGAAACTATTAAAGACGTTAAGTGAAGACTTACTGTAATTATTCATAATAGTGCCTTACAATCTTTTTTTTATTTCTGTGGCATCATTTGTAATGTTCCCTCTTCCATTTCTTATTTAGCCTTCTCTCTTTTTTTCTTGGTTTAGTTAAGGTGTTGTCAATTTTGTTTATTCAAAGAACTACTCTTTGTCAATTTTTTTTCTATTCTGTTCTCTATTTTATTTATTTCTGCTTTAGTCTTAATTTCCTTCATTCTGCAAACTTCAGGCTTAGTTTGTTCTTTTTCTAGTTTCTTGAGGTGTAATATAAGGTTGTTTACTTGTTATTAGTTTATTAATATAGGCTTTATCCTAACTTCCCTGTTTGTACACGTTTTTCTTTTTCTTTCTTTCTATTTTTTTTTTTTGATGTCTAATCTTATTTGTTATTCTTAGAAAATTTATTTTTAACTGGACCCAGAGGTAGAAGCTCTCAGAGAGGACAGCCTGTGTCTCTTGGAAATCTGTTCCTGGCATTTCTCTTTGGCCTGCTTCATTCTCTTGTCCAAAAATTTAGCATATTCTGTGACCTTTTCCTTACTTTTCTTAGTATGCTTTTTTTTTTCAGAGCAACATGCTAATGTTTATGTTGCAAGATGTGTGGAGGAACAAGACACTGAATCTTGGGTTCTTTGGTTCTAGGTTTCTTACCTTCTTTGTTTAGGGGCTTTCTCACAACATATTGGCAAACATCATCTTCTTTGGAGAAACTAAAAAGTTGAGGACTCTGCTAGCTTTTTTGGGCCCCAGGCAATGAGGCACAGTAGTATGAATGAGACCATGAATATCTTTCTCCCCTTTTACAATGACTGGGTTGAGATTGTCATTACAATGTGACCCTGAATATATTTGCACTTTATCCAGTTCTCTTTGGTCATAACAGGAATGCCCATTACTCAGTAACAGGCGGACATAGCCATGAGTCAAGACACCTTGCTTCATGGGGAATCCCACCCCTGATTTGAACCACATAGCCCTTTCATTCTTCACCCAGAGTGTCAGCAGCAACTTCTGTGACCACATGCTTCTTGAAAAAGGTACAAAGTTTGCATTCATTGTCCACTTCAATGAGTTTCTAGAAGCCAGGGGCTGGAAAAGAGATAGTCAGCTTCATCCTGAAGCAGCCAACTGCCTCCAAGACATCTAGAAAAAGAGCAGTACTCTTTTTGCTTTATCTCATCTGTTTTGGTATGTTGTGTTTTTGTTTTCATTTGCCTTTAGATATATTCTGATTTTTCTTTTGATTTCTTCTTTGACCTTAAAGTTGTTTAAGAATGTGTTGTTTAATTTCCATGTATTTGTGAATTTTTCCATTTACCTTTTGTTATTGACTTCTAGTTTTATTCCATTGTGGTTAGAAAAGATAATTGAGATGATTTTCATCCTCTTAAATTTGTTAAGATTTGTTTTGTGACCTAATATGTGACTTATCCTGGATAACTTTTTTTTCCTGAAGAATGTTTTATGTGTTGTTGAGTGGGATGTTCTTCATATGCCTATTAGGTTCATTTGTCTATAGCATAGTTCAAGTCTTCTTTTTTCTTATTGATTTTCTGTCCAGATGATTTGTCCATTATTGTAAGTTTGGTATTGAAGTCTGCTACTATTATTATATTGTTGTCTACTTCTCTCTTCAAATTTGTCAGAGTGCTTACAGTTAATCTAATATTAGGTGCATATTTGTAATTGTCATATCTTCTTTTTGAATTGACCCTTTGTCACTTATGACAGTTTTGCCTTAAAGTTTATTTTGTCTGATATAAGTATAGCCATCCCTGTCTTTTTGTTTCCATTTGCACGGAATATCTTTTTTCTCTCCCTTTCAGCCAATGTATGTCTTTAAGTCAAAAGTGAGTCTCTTGTAGACAGCATATAGTTGGAAATTAAGTTTTTTTTTTTTAATTCCTTCAGTCACTGTTTCTTAATTGAGTCTAATCCATTTTCGGTTAAAGTAAGTATTGATAGTTATTGATTATTGGTAGTAATTATTGACTTACTATTGCCATTTCATTAATTGTCTGTTTTGTAGTTCTTTTCTTACTTTCTTCCTTTGCAATTTAATTTTTCTGTAGTGGATATTCTTTGATTCTTTTATATTTATCTTAATGTGCTTCAAAATAAGTCTCCACGCTCTTGCTGAAATACATTTAGCATGTTCTCCCTAGGGTTTTTGCATTTTCTGTTCCTTTTGACTGTTGGAATTCTTTTCTCTGAAATATATACATCTTTTGTTCTTTCTTTTAATTCAGATGTCTGCTCAAGTGTCACCTTAGTAGAGAGGTATTTCCTGACCACCCTATTACCACCATCCTTCTTTCTACTTTTATTTGGCTTTGTTCATTGAAGTTATCACTACTTGTCATGTTTTGTTTGTTGATTGTTTTTTTTCTATCTTCTAGAACAGGGTTCCCCAACTCCCAGGCCACAGATTGGTATTGATCTGTGGTCGGTTAGGAAGCAGGCTGCACAGCAGGAGGTGAGTGCCAGGTGAATGAATGAAGCTTCATCTGTATTTGCAGCTGCACCCCAGCACACTAGCATCACTGCCTCAGCTCCACCTCAGATCATCAGGCATTAGATTCTCATAGGACCACTGGTCTCTGATGCCAGAAAGGTTAGGGACTGCTGTCTAGAGTGTAATCTCCATACTAGTATGAACTTTTGTTAAACTTTTTGATAACTATGTCCTTGGTGCCAGAATAGTAACTGACATGTACTAGGTACTTAAATATTTGTTAGTTGAATGGATAAATGAATGACTAAATGAGGTAAAGAGCTGTAAGAGACTGGAGGACTTTGGACTCTGTGTTGAGGAATTAAGCTTTATTTGGAAGATCTATCAATTAGCTACTGCCACAAAAATACAATGTCGTAACAGAACTGTAAGCTTCTATTTCTCATGCATCTGCAGCTCAGTGGCTGATGGTTGGCTGATTTAGGCTATATTCTATGGGATGAGTATACTGGTCTCACCTGAGCTCACTTCATCAATCTTCAGTCAGTATTGGTCTAAAGCTGGTCTTGGGCTGCACATCTTTTGGGTGGGCACTATTCCACTTTTTAAAAAGTTTCCTTCTTGGATCAGCAGATAAAGGTGGGAATTTTATTCTCAGGGTGATGGTAATACTGCAAAGTGAGCGAGACCAACTATGCCAGCAGTTTTTGATCCTCTGCTTGCATCATGTCTGCTAACTTCCCACTGTCCAAAAGCAATTAACATGACTAAGTCCACAGAAGAAGGGGTAAGATTTAAGTCAAATCTACCATTGTGGACAATGATACTTAATTGTTTACAGCAGTTTTATCCTCCTTTACAGATTATGTATAACATTTAAAACTTTCCATTATTGAGATATATTATTTGCAGCATACAGTGAATTAGAATCAATGACAATAAACCATTGTGCAGTCTGCCAATTAAATAGTTTCTAACACGCTTATGATGTTATACATATGTCCTAATCACAATATGCCCTGTAAATGGGTCAATAACTTGGACTATACAGAGATAGTTTGTCTTATTCACCATTTATTTCTCAGCTTTTATCCTAGAAACAACTAAATGCTCCCTTTTCTCCCATCCAATTTCCCCTTCGTAGGAATTTAATTTATAAGACTGCTGACTTTAATTACAGATAGAAGCATGAAACTGTTCTATCAAAATGTAATTGACTGTCATATAGTATAGCTTTGAGATTTTCTTATTTTGCTCTTCCATCTAAAAGAAGTAGACTCTAGAGATTAGAGTTAATGATGCTGATGGTGTACTGATTGCCAGATTATTTGTTTTCTTTCTTCTTGCATTTGAGACTAACCTGATTATTTTAAAGACACCTGCAATTCTTTAGTAAATGTTTGATTCCAATTTGGGAAATTTGCTATCATATATACGGGTACTATAATATTACAATTTGTTCCCAAAGATGACAATAATATTGTGTGTGTTTGTGTGTGTGTGTGTGTGTGTTTAGTAGGAGGATCAGCAGGGAACAATTTTGATATTGGGCAAATATCTGGGAGTTGGAACATTTGTCGCTAGCAGGGTCAGGCTGAATAGAATTTCTAGGTTGTATTTCCTAGAAAAGCTAAACTCATATCTTCTACATCCAAAAGGTGAAGGGGGTAGGAAATATTAAGGGACTGAGGGTTATGTTTTTGTAGGTCATTTGTTCATAAATCTAACCAACCAATAAATCTTTAATGAGTGCATAGTACTATATTCCAGATAGTCAACCATTGGCTAAAATCTTTAGCAGCTTTTATGAACTGGAGCCTGAGTGGAGTTAATTACTGACAGGTGATTCTTTTCATATTATGAAAAATGATGTTGTCCTTGTCTCAGTTAGATTTCACCATCTTAAGTGTCCAAGAAGGGCTCTGTGCTTCCTATGTTAAAATGGAGACCTACTTGCTTGTCTTCTTTTTGCACCTTTTTTACTGTTTTAAAATAGTCATTCTCTCTCCAACATCTGCCCTCAATTGTTTACTTTGCCAACTTTCTAAAAATGATCTGGTCATTTCCTAATTGTTTTTATTTAATGCATAGAATGAAAGTAGTTAAATGGCAAGCAAGTCAGTACAAGCATGCACAATCCAACAAGCGTACCTAAAGATCGGTAAAATGAAGCAAGTATGTTTTCTTCACTTGATATTTCATTAAAACAATATTTAGAATAGTATTTGTTAAAGAACTTTAATAAAATAACTAGCATACAGTTCTGATTCATTTGATGGCATAAACATGGATTTTTACTTAACCTCTGGATAATTCCAGCCAAACTGTGATGGAATGGTGACAAATTTCCAGAAGGTTCTTCATCAGACAGTTTTATGTAAATTTTGTTATGAGATGGAACCAGGTATGTTTTGGAGATTTGATCACCCC
>NW_011888782.1:7453040-7460971 GCF_000151845.1 Pteropus vampyrus
TTTTTGTAGGTCATTTGTTCATAAATCTAACCAACCAATAAATCTTTAATGAGTGCATAGTACTATATTCCAGATAGTCAACCATTGGCTAAAATCTTTAGCAGCTTTTATGAACTGGAGCCTGAGTGGAGTTAATTACTGACAGGTGATTCTTTTCATATTATGAAAAATGATGTTGTCCTTGTCTCAGTTAGATTTCACCATCTTAAGTGTCCAAGAAGGGCTCTGTGCTTCCTATGTTAAAATGGAGACCTACTTGCTTGTCTTCTTTTTGCACCTTTTTTACTGTTTTAAAATAGTCATTCTCTCTCCAACATCTGCCCTCAATTGTTTACTTTGCCAACTTTCTAAAAATGATCTGGTCATTTCCTAATTGTTTTTATTTAATGCATAGAATGAAAGTAGTTAAATGGCAAGCAAGTCAGTACAAGCATGCACAATCCAACAAGGGTACCTAAAGATCGGTAAAATGAAGCAAGTATGTTTTCTTCACTTGATATTTCATTAAAACAATATTTAGAATAGTATTTGTTAAAGAACTTTAATAAAATAACTAGCATACAGTTCTGATTCATTTGATGGCATAAACATGGATTTTTACTTAACCTCTGGATAATTCCAGCCAAACTGTGATGGAATGGTGACAAATTTCCAGAAGGTTCTTCATCAGACAGTTTTATGTAAATTTTGTTATGAGATGGAACCAGGTATGTTTTGGAGATTTGATCACCCCATATTTGTGACATTTCACATAATGATCTCGTAAAGACATATTCTGACACATTCTCATTAGCAAGTTATATAGGTTGCTTATTAAAGTAGTGGAAATTACTTTTGAATGAACTCTGCAAGGCTGGGTAAATGACTATATGAGAATGAGTTAATCAGCTGTCTTTGTTAAATGTTTTTCTAAGTGTGGGAGGCGTTGGCAGGTAATTTGGCTTTCTCTGATTTGCAGCTGCTGTCATCATTACTATATGTGATTGATATTTCTGGCTGGACAGATTTGCAACCTGACACTAATGCTAATGAATGGTTTAAAGATGCTGAATTATTGATAATTTCAGAAGTGCCCCTGGAATTGGATCTGAGAGGCTGGTTTCCACCCTGTAGTTCCATGTCATGGTGATACTGTTGAGGCAACATTCTTTGTAGGGAGTTTTGAGTTAAGTTTCTTATCATGTGTGATATGAATGCAACTAACTATGCTACAAATTTTCTCTAGTAGAAAAAATTCCAGTCTCTGCTTTGGTATCATGTAGACATTCTTACACAAAATGGATTTCTTTACAGTTACCATGTTTGACTTTTATGTGCAGCTACTTTATGAACAGTTTTTCTTAATAGCTGTATCATGTTTTGTCAGAGATGTATCAAGTTAGACTTAAGTGGACCATTTGATATCACCTAGCCCAATATTTCTCAAGATCACCCCAGTGTTGGAGGACGGTGAATACATGCATCCTGTAGTCTATGGTTACAGCACAAAACAATCAAATTATTTGAGGTCATAGGTTTTGATTCTTCCTCCATAATATACCTATGTCTATTAAACCAAAATTTCAGCTCAGCTGAGCTACCTTGTTTGCATGAATTAAATAAAATTAACCTAGGTTCTTCATCCCATATCCTGTAACAATTCTAATGTCTTTCTCAAGATATCTGGAAATTCTTCAGGACTTAAGTTCTCTTGAACATCTGTCTCTCTAATTTCCTGTTTTCACTGCATTTTTGGTCTTGCTGAAGTCATCATCATTAGCTATTCTTTTCTCACTGACTGTTACAGGTAGAACAGTTTCCTTCCTCCATTTCCAGGTAATGCACCTTATACAAAGTATATATAGAAATACCAGACCCCAGTAAAAATATTTGTTACAAGGCTTTACAACATAGCTATGAATATTTAAAAGTAATTGTTAATCATCCTTGTTCTTAAAGCTGCCTTCATTGTTGCCTTTGTTGCCTCTGCTGCCAGCATCTTCTCACTAGCTAACATTTATAAGTGGGTTCCTCTCCTGCTGTTATGTGGCTTATTCTATCACTTACTCACTTCCCCCTCCTCCATGCCCTATTTTTTTTCTGAGTTTGCCTATACGTTTTTGCTTTCTTATCCAGAATGGTTTAGTTATCTCTTTGTCTAGTCCCAGAAAATTCAAGCTATTCCAGTGGGTACCTCTTTATAATAAAACAGTTTCATTAAGGTGGTTCCTTGAACAAGATTATTATATTGCATAGAGGAATTCCATAGAGAACCTCCTTTTTTCTCTCCATGCTATGTTGATATTGACTTTAAAGAATTTGTTCCCTTTGAATCTTTAGATATATTTTCTGCTTCAACATGTAACTTTTAACTTATAATTTTATGCTTGCTCCTACATAGCCTAACAAACCAATTTGAGAAGAACGGTTTTATCTCTGGGTACATGAGTATGGGTCTATTTCAGCCTCTCTTCTATTACAAACGAAAAATAAAATAGAGGTGCACTCAGTGATCTGCCCAATATCCCCAAACTGAGTAAGTTCCTCATTATTAGTGAAATTATTTCACACAAGTACAACTCTACTTTCCAATAAGGGTTCCTAAACTCTGTGCTTAATTTTTTAAGGAAAATGTTGTATTCTAATAAAAATCCATGTTAAATCTCCTATAGCATGGACTTTCATTTGTACTGGCATTGACCTGTCTCTGATTTCTTTATGAATGTTAATTACAGAAAATTTTAGCATTATTCTAAATATGTACCATCATGTGAGAAGTTTCATCTATCTGCCAGATATGTCTCAGTATTTTTGTGTTTTCCTTTGTCCTGAGGATGAGTCACCTGATTATCAAAAAGCAGCAAGACCTTGGAGAACTGCTGTCTCAGAAATGATGACAAGATTTCTATTTTCGTTTTTCCCCCAATGCTTTTTTTTTTAATTTCAAGCTTCAGTTCTTGTTAATTTGCAAGACTGTCCACATATATTCTTGTAGGTACAGATAATCAAATTAACACATTTTAAAAATGTCTGCTATGTACTTTGAATTGTGCAAGTTTTATTCAGGGATAATGATATATACACACATACATACATACATACCCATACCCATACACACATATGTATATACACCTTGTGTGTGTGTGTGTGTGTGTGTATGTATGTATGTGTGTGTGTGTGTGTGTGTGTATACACACCTTGTACGTGTATATGTATGTATATATACACACACGTATATACACACCTTGATCCTTATTCTCAAAAATATTTATAACATATTTGGGGAGAGGAAACATAGATATGTGTTAGGTAAGTAATAATGTAAGACTTAAGTAATATTTTGAGAAAATAATAGAGGATATAGCAGAAAGCTGAATGTAACATGTTGGCAAATTAAAAGTATATAGACAAACAACATGTTTATACTCATTTCAGCCCACTTGCTGAAAGCTGTGGACACTCTTTAAGGAAATGCACATACATATACATACTAAAATTTTCTTACTGTTTCTCAAGGTTAAGGAACTTAGGGAAGACTACTCACAAAATATATGAACCTCGGGTGAAGAAACTTTAGGATAAACTGAAAGTTGTAGTTTAAAGGCATGGATGGTCAATTCTAGATAGTCTGTTCAGAGGAGACTTCTAGGAGGAATTGAAAGTAGATCTGGAAAGATGCACAGAAGGGGAGAGGGAAAAGGCTGGGGCAGGGGGCTTTCCAGGCTGGGAAACCCTTGAGCAAGATATCAAAGTCAGGACATTAAAGAACATAATTTGATACGTTTTAAACCAGATTGGGATGAAAGAGAAGTAGGAGGACACTATGGAGAAATGCTAAGGAAGTTGACTTGTGTTGGGTACCTCTGTGATTATAATATCTTTAGAGATAAATTCCTAAAACTGTTAGATCAAAGGGCATACTGCTAACGACTGAATATTTGTATCCCCCCAAATTTATATGTTGAAATCCTAATCCCCCCAATGTGATGGTATTAGAAGGTGGGGGGCCTTTGAGAGGTGATTAGGTTGTGGGGGTGGAGCCCTCATGAATGGGATTAATGTTCTTAAAAAAACAACCGCAGAGAGCTCTCTCACCCCTTCTGCCAGGTAAGGACACAGAAGGCTATGAACCAGGAAGTGGGCTCTCACTAGACACTAAATCTGCTGTCACTTTAATTTTGGACTTCCCAGCCTTCAGAATTGTGAGAAATAAATGTTTGTTGCATAAGCTGCCCAGTTTATGGTATTTTTGTTACAGGAGCCCAAATGGACTTACACACATACATTTTAAATTGTGATTCATGTTGCTAGATTACCTACCCCAAATACCATTTCCATTAACGGATATTATAAGAATTCCTATCTCATCACACCTTCAACTTCAACATTTTTTAATTCTAATAACATCCTTTCTTTGGTAAATAATTATAGTTACATTGTTTGTTTTTTTTTTAAACAACTCTTCAGTTCTTTCTTCAGAGAGAGAGAGAGAGAGAGAGAGAGAGAGAGAGAAATGAGTAAGACATTTGTTTTCATCTCCCTACCTGTCCCCAGAAATGTATTTTACCTGGTGTGGGGCCAATAGCAGGTTCTATAACAAAAGTGAAAATGATAATAATGAGGAAGATTATTCTATAGGAGAGAAACATGTGAGACAGAGGGAAGAGCCTGCCATGAGGGTATTATACTGATTTAGTGATAAGTGAATGAGAACTGTGATAAGAGCAGTTGCAGAAGAAATGGAAAAAATGGACTGAATTAGAAAAATGGAAAAATGACTTATGATAAAGAGTAAGAGTCTGGATGTGTGGGTCTGCAAGAGAGAGCATTCTTTTCTTCACAATTGACAAATTCTGACCTGGCCATTTTGCATGCTAATAGTGTGCAGACCTGATTGGATGCAATGATTTTATAAAGACCATCCAGTTATACTGTAGCCAGACCATCCAGTTATACTGTAGCCAGACCTCCAGCCTGAGTGAGGAGTGCTTGGCTAATTAACTGAAAAGCTCAAGTATGGCAACCCAAGCAGCAATAACCAAAGACATGGCTTTCCTAATATGGGACAGAGATGATTCATAGTCCTTGGCTTTAAAAGATTTACCCAGTTGCCCCCTCTCTTAAACCTAGATTCTGTGTTGGATAGGGCTAATGTTTGGCAGAAAAACTTCCACTTTATACTTAAATTTGCTCATAGCCTATCTTTTAAAATTTAATACAGTTTAGTATTTCTTAGAAAATAATTTGGCTTTATTCTCTCTGTAATTTCCCTTGTGTGTCTACAAATGAGCACTCATTAATTCTTTGAGAGATGTGATGAGGCATTGCTTTATAATGGGTCACCTTACCTTCATTAGTTTTCTGTTACACCTCTTCCTTTTCCTACTCCATGCCTGCTAGGCCAGTTGTGATGTTGCCTGGTAACTACACTTTCTATCTCGATATCCTTTCTGTGAGATTTTGTAAAAATTTACTCTTTCTAGGAAATCGGTGCCTCCATGTTACTTCCCTCTTCTATCCATTATAATTCAGGAAAGGCTGTTGTGCTTGTTGTGTCTGCCCCTCACCATAAAGTACATTCCACTTTATATTTCCCAGTGTTACCTGCAGCATAAACCTTGTGAAACATTGTGGTTTAAGACAGGGGTCAGTGATTATCTCCTATAAAAGGCCATATGGTAAATATTTTAGGCTTTGCAAGCCACATATGGTCTGTCTGGCACATTTGTGTGTGTGTGTGTGTGTGTGTGTGTGTGTGTGTGTGTGTGTTTACACAACCCTATAGAAATGTAAAAATTATTCTTAGTTCATGATCATACTAAAAAGAACTGTAGATTTGGCCCACAGCCATATGTTTCTGACTCAGTCTAAGAGGCTATACACACTGTGAGCACGAATATTTTCTACTTGTGGCAACACTTACCTAGGAGATATCAAAGCTGAATACTATGTTTCATTAAAATTCTTCTAAGCCGCCAAGGATGTTGAAGAATTGTGAAGCTTGAATGACCTCAGTACACCAACCCCTTATTGAACCTTATTGAAAACTCATTTTTGACCAAGAAATAATGGGACTTTTAAAAAATCAATTGTGTACAGACCTGAGGACTCATTTCATGCTCTATCCAGTTTGCTAATTTTCAAACCTACCTCCTTTGAAATCCTGAATTCCCCTACCTCCCATTCCCAAAGTGAACTACTCAGTGAATGTCGACATTTTTGTATGTTCTCTTGTCTGGCAAAATCATAAACTCAGTTTTCTCCATTGGTAGTTTTGTTTTCATCTTTGACAATTCCCTATGTAAAAAAAAAAAATCAGATGTAAGTCAGCAGATGGAAAAGTTCTTTTGGATGATAGGTAAGGAGGGTTTTTCTTATAGTTTCTGAAATTATAGCAAGAATAAATTTGCCCAGCTTGAGAATAATGAGAACAAATCAGATAAGGACAACTTGTTTGTGTGCAAAGGGTAGTACTGTTAAGTCTCTTTATTTAACAAAATGGAGAAAAGATCTTGTCAAGGAAAATTGTGAAAGTCTTTGAAATTTACAAAACTGATTCCTGAGTGTTCTGTAAATAAATTGTAGAAAATTGATAATGCAAATGTTGCTTGTTCATAAAAATGCAGAGTAATTGTGTCTAGACACATGCAATTGATTATTTCCCATAGATATTGACCAATTTACATCTATTTGTCAATTCATATAAGCATTCCCGATAGCCCATATAGGTTCATCCTTTGAGTTCTCCTTTGGACCTGTTATAACATCTTTCTGGTTTCTTCACTAATTATAGATTTAAACAAAATATTTGCCATGTGATCATTCATATTTATATAACATTCATGATTATTATGAAAATTGTCTTAACATTCTTAATATCTCACAATTTTTTTCATTATAACATATATGTCTATTTGTGGCACACACACATACATTTACATTTATGTATTTTTTCTTTAGTGCATATATCAGTGAATTATTTGACTTAATTATCTATATTAATTCAAGTAAAAGAAATTGGGCTCGATTTATCTGAGTCCCTCTGCCTGAAAAGATATGATCACAAGAAGCACTTCTGTACTTCCTTTTACTTATATCTCTGTGTCTATCTGTGATGTAACAATTACTAAGTTAGTCACGGTCAAGCTGATTTGCAGTTATGGCTCTGCCCATGATTAAATGTGTGGTAACCAATTTGATCAAGCTTGTCACTATGAAGACAGCCTAAAATTTTACATTGACCCACTATTGTCCTTTTTTATTTTTAAATTTTCTTTTATTGTTATTTTGACAAGACCCTAGTGAAGTTAATAGTATGGTACTGTTTATTAATATGATTCCTTCTCGTTCTATATTGGCAAATTGCTAAAGTAGAAGAAAAGTTTTCTTTTCATATGAAAACATATATTCTGCTTATATAAAACTGAACAGTTTCTTGGGGATTCTTAAATTGATATAAAAATTTTAGGTAAAATGTTTGCTTATTCTCCAAGCAATCCCATTTGCTAGGTATGAGTCAGTTCAAATCATTAAGCACCCAAGAGGTTGGCAAGTCCAGAGCTTTCCTTTCCCTTTGTAAGGTTGTAGGGCTTTGGCATTGTCTTGTGTATTGCCTTCAAATTCTACTCAATACCTCTGGCCTTGAAACTACATTAGCTTTTAATTCACACCTTTTTATATGAACTTTTTCATTAATAGAATGGTGTACATCATTAGAAGTGAAAATAATTTTTAGGGAAATACGAAATTTTCCTTCCATAGGAATCTTAGTTTTTAAATTGTAATGTTACTCTTGAAATTTCTGTTAAGATGGAAAAATGCTGATAAAGTTAATACATTTATGCCTTGTTTTGTATTTGGCAACCTGATTTCTAAATGCCTTTGGACATTTAACTCAATTCTATTCAGTGATTATATCCTGATTTTCTCTCATGTGGCAAGCATTGTGCTAG